>NC_044302.2:81161033-81477439 GCF_004027225.2 Strigops habroptila | reverse complement strand
TGCTAGACTACTATTATTTTCTGATAGTCTGATAAGTAGCCATAGTTCCTTTATAAACAAGTTTTACAAACTCTTGCTTCTATCTGTCCTCATATGAAACTCTTTAGCAAGGTTGCACATGGGGTAACTTACCTAAAACAAAGGAGAAAGAGAGCATGCAGTACACTGTATAGTTTAGGTTGCCAACTAAATAAACGTTATCAAAATGTAATATATCATTACAAATAAAGCCTGATGTCAGCAGCTGACTGCCTTGCATCTTCTCACAATGACTCATATTAGTGTATTTTGTCAGGTATTAACATTAAACTTGTTCCAATACTGGACTAAATAAAAAATTGTTGCTGGAACATTTCCTACCACTTATTGTTATACTTCACTGCACTTCATCCAGAGGACTCTCACTCTCTAGAAATATTCTGTTGAGGAAAGAAAGCTTTTTTCTTTTTTTTTTTTTGTAATTAAGTGATTCATCTTGCATTTCCCACAGGTCAACTGAAAACCTTCTGTTTAATTTTACAGATCTTTGTTATGAAGAACACAAGTTTACTACTTAAAGAAGGCTCAAAAAATTTCCAGTTTGCTAAAGTGATGTTGGGTTGCAAAAAGATTGGGAAAAACAGTTCTAAACATGCATTTAAACCAAGGTAAAACTAACTGACATCTTTAGATTGTTACTGGTTGTTGTTTGATCACTTGAAAGAATATGACATAATACTCTCTTTAAAAAACTAATGTAAGCTCAGATTTTCCAAAGGAAAAATTTAAGGGCAAATCAGTATTTTTCAAAACTAGGATAATTGCCTAAATTAAGATATGGACATCTGCATTTGTCCTCTAGAAGGCTAGTCATACAGCAGCTACGCTGAACAAATAAGAATTTGGAAATCTCAACAGTTGAAAAATCAGGCAGTTTCTGACGTTTTCTTTCCTATCACATACAGTTTCTTTTTGTACTTTTTGTACTTTTTCCATCTAGCTTCAGTATTGGCATTTGCTTTGCTCCTGAGAGATCACTAATGAATTAAAGAACAAAAACCAAACCACAGTATGAACTAAACCAACACTGTTGTTCTCCATGTTTTGCATATCTATTAGTTTTGTCTAATACACACTATACTTGTAAAACTAAAACACAGAGGTTTTTTGGCTTTTTTTTTAATATACTGGTACAATGCCAGATTAAATTAGTGCAGAAATCATACCCAACATAAAATGACCAGTCGCTACTTAGAGAAGGAGGCTGTTGTAGATTACAAGTGTGAGTAATGGTCCATCTGGCAGAAATTATGGCATCTGTATGGAAGGGAATGCTGCCTAAATCCAAGATCACCTGCTCATCCTGTCAGTCTAGTGCTTAGAAAACAATATTCAGAAATGAATGTGAAAGTCCTGGTTCTGTTATTTGAGCAGTAAGTATCTCTTTTTGCTCATTCTTTAGAGAGCTGATAAATGAGCATAGTTTTATTTTATTTCTCATATGGAACACAACTTGAAAAATAAACCCTGAAAACATCTGTAGATATACAAGCAGTAAAATTCACAGGAAATTTTCAAACATATTTTGCAATAACTCTTACATCAATAACTATTTACAATAACTATTCATGCATTTATAGCAAAAATATATAGCATAAAATTCATATTTTTCATAGCTGGCAAGAAGAAAAATTACGTTCACTGGTTGAAGAACAAAAGTTCTAAACTGAGACAAGGTGGACTGTAATAGACATAAATAAAATTATTACACACAAAACTATTTTTCGTTCAACATAGCAGAGCAGATGGAATTTTTGGTATTAAGTAACATGGAATCTTGGCATGTAGGTTTTCTATAATTAATTCAGGATGTTTAAAATTTTAACTTGCACCCAGTAGTGCAGCTCATCTTGACACAACCAAAGCATGTTTCAGATAACTTTAAATACGTTTATTAAAAGGTAACAGGCAGAAATTGAAATGCATTGAAGCATCATGTCATAATGCTTCCAGTATTCTTACACTTTTCTTACTTACTATTCTTACACTTTCTATTCTGGGGTGTTTCATAGGCTTATTAATATCTTCTGAATCTCCTAGTCACAGTGTTTTTCATTCAGTCTTTATATATTTCTCCATGTAAATATTTTAACAGTACACAGATGTCTTCTATAGATAAAATAGTATCATACTCCATAATAATGCATTCGACACTGTCCCGCATGACATCCTTGTCTCTAAATTGGAGAGACATCGATTTGATAGATGGACCACTCAGTGTATAAAGAATTGGATGGATGGCTGCATGCAAAGAGTTGTGGTCAACGGCTCAATGTCCAGTTGTAAACCAGTAACAAGTGGTGTCCCTCAGGGATCGGTGTTGGGACCAATCTTGTCCAACATCTTTGTCAGCAACATGGACAGTGGGAATGATGCACCCTCAGCAAGTCTGCCAACGACACCAAGCTGTGCGGTTCGGTTGATAACGCTGGAGGGAAGGGATACCATCCAGAGGGACTCTGACATGCTTGAGAAGTGGCCAATGCCAACCTCATGAAGTTCAGCCAAGCCAAGTGCAAGGTCCTACACGTGGGTCAGGGCAATCCCAGGCACAGCTACAGGGTGGGCAGAGAAGAGATTCAGAGCAGCCCTGAGGAGGAGGACTTGGGGGTGCTGGTTGATGAGAAACTGAACATGAGCCAGCTTCAGTGTGCGCTCGCAGCCCAGAAACCCAACCGTATTCTGGGCTGCATCAAAAGAAGCGTGACCAGCAGGTCAAGGGAGGCGATCCTGCCCCTCTACTCTGCTCTCATGAGACCTCACTTGAAGTATTCTATGCAGTTCTGGTGTCCTCAACACAAAAAGGACATGGAGCTGTTGGAGCAAGTCCAGAGGAGGGCCAGAAGGGTGGTCAGGGGCTTAAGCACTTCTCTTATAAAGACAGGCTGAGAAAGTTGGGTTTGTTCAGCCTGGAGAAGAGAAGGCTGCGTGGAGATCTCATAGCAGCCTTCCAGTATCTGAAGGGGCCTACAAGGGTGCTGGAGAGGGACTGTCCATCAGGGACTGTAGCAATAAGACAACGGGTAATGGGTTTAAACTTAAACAGGGGAAGTTCAGGTTAGATATAAGAAAGAAGTTTTTTACTGTGAGGGTGGTGAGGCACTGGAGTGCGTTGCATAAGGAAGTGGTGAATGCTCCATCCCTGGCAATGTTCAAGGCCAGTTTGGACAAAGTCTTGGATGACATGGTCTAGCGTGAGGTGTCCCTGGCCATGACAGGGGGGTTGGAACTAGATAATCTCATGGTCTTTTCCAACCCTTACTGTTCTATGATTGTATAATGAGCCATTAATAATGGCTTTTAAAAAAATTATGCATGAAGTCTATCAGAAAGGAAGACTAAAGGTTTTCAATATAAAGTTTTTTACTTTAGTATTGTACGCTACCTGGTCTGTGCCACACAAAGAAATCACTCCTGGTGAGATTTCAGTCCTATCTAGGTCCATCTTACACGATTTTGCAAAGTGTAATTATTCTTTATAAAGTGTTTTAAAGATGTAAAGCTAACCATGAATGTCAGCTAGAAATAATATAGTTAAAGCAATAAACCAGTGGTGTATGTAGTACTTTTCAACAATAAACTCCTTTGCGACACTTACATATGAGTTTGAGGGCCAATCGCAATTAAACATTAGACTAAACTATTTTTAAACCATGATGTTTCTCCTGGAAGTTCATTTCATGACCATTCATAAATTTTCTAAAGAAGGAAATTTAATACGTAATTTCATATGTAATATGAAAACATGAAAAATATATCTTTGAATACAGTATGAAATAATGTTTAAAGAGAGTCTCACTAATAACTTTAATAATAAAGCTTTAAGATGCAATCATAAGATTTTCATATAAAAAATACATGGAAATAATTACAAAAAATACCTTTAAATTATTAGTACTTAATGTATTTCTTAATGGAACTGGAGTCTGAACAGAATGGCAATTATTTATTTTCAAAAAGAAGTCATGGAACTGGAATCTCTAATTTTTTCATTATTCATCATCTCCCCCCCCCCCCATAAAATTCAGCTTAATTCAGATATGAATGCAAGAAATATAATTGCAGATTTCTGGGATAAAATTACTTGCAACACCCCCTCCTCCACCATTAAAGCTCTGTATTTTTACTGATAAAATGTCAAAAGGCACCATTCCAGAAAACAGAGTCTCTTGGGTTTTAGGTGTGTTTATATGATAACCAGTTTGCAAATGACTAACAATCCTGTAGAAATCCCAAGGTGAGACCTAGATTAAGCATTTTCTACTTATTTCAAAATACATATCCAAACTGTACACACTCACTAAAAGCTGTGCAATTTTCAAGGTCTCTAGGCAATTTATAGGCACGCTCATATGCAGAAATCACTGAAGATACTACACAGCACATTCATGTTCAATACTATGCCTGAAGTGTCTGATAATCAGCTCACAAGTGTATAGAAAAGAAAGCATGACAGCATTATTCCAGAACAGCAATTATCTGAAACAGCCAGTATTTATAAGAAATTACAAACACATGGACTACCAAAAGTAGAAGCCCTTATCCATGATATGGAAAATGTTCTAGGACAATTGAACAAAGTACGTAAGAATGCAATGTCAGGGTATGTTGCAGCTCGTGGCATATTTAGAAAAATGGAAAACATAAAGTGGCCTTTTTCTGCAAGAAAAATAAATAAATTTTGAGGAAGATGAGTCATTTCTGATTTATTGGGCTTTTTTGTTTGTTTTGGAGTAGTTTTTTCCTTTGTATTTTGTTTGTTTGTTTTTTAATGTAAAGAGACAAGCAATGCTTCATTGATCAACATTTATACTGAGCTGAAACTCGGAATGTCAGCATTTCAGCAAGCCCATAGTTCTGAATTAATAATTGCTTTTCAGATACTGGTGAACTACAAAATCATCACAGTGCCATTTAGAATCATAGAAGTATAGAACAGCCCAGGTTGCAAAGGACCTCAAAAGATCATATGGTCCAACCTTTCATGGGAAAGGGAGCCTAGATTTGGTTAAAAAAAAAATTGAAAAAAAAAAATTAAAAGGAATGTAGGGGTTGGAAATGCAAAGCAATTTTTTATAACTGTTATTATTTTTAAGCTTTGCTGAGATTGTCCTCTAGAATTCTCTGTAGGATATGTAAAATAGTATGGTATATACATTTCAAAGCTGGGAGGGATCACTATAAGCAGCAGTTTTTTAAAAAAGCAAATGTCAACAAAGTCTTGCTCAGGAACTCCTTCACCTAACCCAATAAAATGTGGTTAAAACATTTGGATTGTTTATGAGGGGGTTTTTTTGTTCTGGTTTGGGGGGATTGTTCTTTGGGGGTTTGTTCTTTTAAGAGATCTAGTCTAAAGACTTCAGATGTTGGACAGACCATTTCACATTTAAGTGGTTTTTTTCTTTTAATTTCTGTAATTACCTTGCTAATTTAAACAGTGATAGAATATTGTCACAGTTCTCCATAGCAGATTAGAAATAATATACATGTTAAGTGTTTTAGCTCTCTGCAGACTCTTATAGTCTTTCCACAGTCAATATCCAATAATTATTTTAATAATGATCCAATAATATCTTTCATGAGCAAGGTCTGATTTTGCCCAAAACTGTTTGCCAAGAGGCTTCTAAGAGGATGGTGCCAGACTCTTCTCAGTGGTGCCCAGTGACGGGACAAGGAGCAGTGGCCATAAACTAAACCACAAGAAGTTTCACCTCAACATGAGGAAGAACTTCTTTACGTTGAGGGTGGCAGACCACTGGAACAGGCTGCCCAGGGAGGTTGTGTGGTCTCCCTCTCTGGAGACATTCAAAACCTGCCGCACGTTCCTGTGTAACCTGCTGTAGGTGGGCCTGCCTTGGCAGGGGGGTGGACTGGATGATCTCCAGAGGTCCCTTACAACCCTCGTGATTCTGCATGCTCAAAATTTGATTCAGGCTATTTTTAGTATATGCTGTTCTGTTTGGGTTATAAATTCAAGCCTGAGCAACAACAAAAAGTTCTGTAGAACAAGAGGCATCTCTGTTACAAAAGGTTACCAATAAAAATATTTTAGTAGAAATACCTTTCTAGTTCAAAAACAAATCCCTTCCTATTTATGCCTTTGATAAGTCTATGACCTGTCCTATAGCATGCCTATAGATGCCATAAAAATATATGCCAGACTTCCAAGTCAGTCCTTTTTTAAACATCTGTGGATTGCCCTGTTTTTCAAGTAATGGTATTGAGAACTCGACAATCTTGTGCTTGTGGTCACATAGCATCTTGAACGAAAATATATGTCTACTTATAATCGCCTTTTTACACTGCTAATGACTAGCATTAGCTCTCTTCATTGCAATGATTGTATTTCTGCTCTGATCCACCAAGTCCTTCCATTCGACTTCCCGGAGTGGATTCTCATGTCAGATGACGCAAGCATTGGTTTAGGTTTTACATTTGACTGAACTAAATATTGATTGAGTTCTCACACCCCAAGAAAACAAGACTTATCTCTAATACTGTTCCTTCTAATATGTATTAGAAGAAATATGCATTCTAAAATGCACTAATTGTGCATTTTCTGGTTTTTACAATATTCAGAAAGAATTTCCTGGTACATGATTTTTCACAGTCCATCTTGGAATCACAGAATCATAGAATCAACCAGGTTGGAAAAGACCTTCAAGATTATCAGGTCCAACTGTTCCCCAGCACTGCCAAGACCACCACTAAACCATGTCCCTAAGGACCTCGTCTACATGGTTTGGGAACGCTTCCAGGGACAGTGACTCCACCACTGCCACGGGCAGCCTGTTCCTATTCTTGACCACCCTTTAGGGGAAGGAATTTTTCCTAATACCCAGTCTAAACATCCCTGGCACTGCTTGAGGCCATTTCCCCTTGTCGCATCACTTGTTCCTTGGGCCAGGAGACTAGCCGCCTTCTGGCTCCACCCTCCTTTCAGGTAGTTGTAGAGAGCGATAAGGTCCCCTCTGAGCCTTCTCCTCTCCAAGCTAAACACCCCCAGTTCCCTCAGTTGTTCCTCATCAGACTTGTGCTCCAGCATCTTCACCTGCTCATGTTCAGCTCCACCAATCAGCAGCTGGATAAACAGTTATAGTTGGAAGCAGTTGTTAAAGACAGGAGAAAAGAGCATTGAACACTGGTTGGGTGAAAGGACATGATCAATCTAATCCAATCACTGCTCAGGTTAATCAGCAGGTGGACAGCCTGCCATGGCTGTGGGAGATCCAGCTCAAGAATGAGAACCAGGAATGGGAACGCCTGCTCCACTGGTTACGTGCTCATAGAATCATAGAATCATGGAATAGTTTGGGTTGGAACAGACCCCAAAGCCCATCCAGTTGCAATCCCCTGCCAAAGGCAGAGACACTCAGCACCAGACCAGGCTGCCCCAAGCCCCATCCAGCCTGTCCTCGAACACCACCAGGGACGGGGCAGCCACAGCTGCACTGGGCAACCTGCACCGGCGTCTCACCACCCTCACAGGGAGGAACCTTCTGCTGAGATCTCATCTCATCTCCCCTCTCTGTCAGTTGAAAGCCACTCCTCCTTGTCCCATCCCCACAGGCCCTTGTTGTCCCTTGTTCAATGCTCTTCGCTTATAATTACTTCTGGCATATTCCATGAAACTGTGCATTCATGCATATTAATATTCAAATAAGTAAAAAATAAAATTTCATCTTCATTTTAAAAAGAAATGTAGCAAGGCATGAGTATGTGTATATGAAGTAATACTTATTTCAATTTGGCAAAGAAATAATCTTTCTAATTCAGGATAGCTCTCATAGCTCTCACCTGAAGACATACAAAAAAGTGTTAATTTAGATTTCTTTTTATTTTTTTCAAACTTCAGGAACCTTTAAGAGTAGAACATGAGTTTGCTGGCTTAATGTGCCTCATGTAGATTTAAAATATTTTTTGAATTTGCTGTTGAGTGTAATACATTTTATTATTCATAGTATTTGAGGTAACTAAATACATTCCTTTTACTAATCATTACAGGTATTATTCTTCAAAAAAATTGCTCTTTTCTTCCATCACAATAAAGCTGAAATCTGACATTATGCAGTCAATGATGTAGCCACTAAGACACACAAGTCAAACATCTGCTACACATGAGAATAAAAATGGAATATCAAAGTAATTTCTTTTATCTGAAGTTGCAATAAAACACTGCATGTTTCTAAAGATTATCTAACTGAAGCCCATGCCAGGAAATCTTGGTACGTGGCCAGTTAATGAAGGTGGGAAGGACAAGGATTAAAGGTACACATATGAGAGATTCATCATGTAATTAAGTATCTGCAGTAATTCTCTAAATGCTTCTCATTTAGGCTTAAATAAGTAGATAATATCAAAGTATTTGCAATGTTTCTTGATATTTAAAGAAATTGAATTTTGTTACAGAACACTAAGTCTGAGGTAGGGTTTAATCAGTTGCAGCATTCCAGTATTTAAGAATATACTCTAAAAGTGAGCACAGCAGGTTGACTAGAATGTATTGAAACCAACAGCTCATCGTATCTATAATGAAATATTTTTTTCAACATTAACTATGCTATCAAATAAGAAGAAGATAAATTAAACAGCTGTTTGGAAGTTCAAAGTCTGCACTGGGATGACCAAAATATATGGGTCCCCAATATGCGACTTTTAACTAATATACAGTTAATAGACATTTAAATAATATATAGCAAAGAGGCTGGATGGTTTTCAATTGTCCCCAGTTGCGTAAAGAACAATATTCCTTTTCAGCAACCATAACCTGTACTGAATCGGTTTCTGAAAATGCCCCTGAATTGCAAGAAAGAACCAAATAACTTAAAACCATAGAATGGTTTGGGTTGGAAAGGACCTTAAGATCATCTAGTTCCAACCCTCTGCTATGGCCAGGGATGTCTCACACTAGACCGTGTTGCCCAAGACTCTGTCCAACCTGGCCTTGAACACTGCCAGGGATGGAGCATTCACCACATCTTTGGGCAGCCCATTCCAGTGCCTCACCACCCTCACAGTAAAGAACTTCTTCCTTATATCTAACCTGAACTTCCCCTGTTCAAGTTTGAAGACATTACCCTTTGTTCTATTGCTACAGTCCCTGATGAAGAGTTCTTCTCCAGCATCCTTGTAGGCCCCCTTCAGATACTGGAAGGCTGCTATGAGGTCTCCACGCAGCCTTCTCTTCTCCAGGCTGAACAAACCCAACTTTCTCAGCCTGTTCTCTCATACGGGAGGTGCTCCAGCCTCTGATCACCCTCGTGGCCTCCTCTGGACTTGCTCCAACAGCCCAGCATATGGTTGATTTCAGTGTGCAAGCGCACACTGCCAGCTCAGGTTCAGTTTCTTGTTGACCAACATACTTCGGATGAAAAGATTCAAATCTTGAAGTCATCTAGCTCCACAAACTATGCAGCCCCCACACTCATAGTCACTTTTGATCAAAACACATGCAGGATGAAGACTGAACTTCCTTAACTACTGATGGCGTTCCTGCTGTGATGCTGCCAGCCTCAGGACAGGCTGTCACCCACGCTGCCAACGAAAAGGTGTGCCATGGAGCCATGATCTCTCCTTGGCTTTTCTGCAGACTGCGCCAACTAGCTTTCTCCAAAATAAAACCAGGATAGGGTGCTGAAGTAGTTCACCCTAAAGATGATTGCCAGCAGGTGATAATGGACGAGACTGTGTCAGGTTTGGTTTCCTTTGACCTACACAATCCTCCAGTGCTACCCTAGAGTTTTTGATCCCCAGGTATCACTAAATTCCCTTATGTGACAACTCAAGACATAGTAAAAATGACAGTGTGCTGCATTACAGCTTGTGTTATTATTTGTTATTTCGAACACTTTTAACTGAACAAACATATAAAAAGTAATAATTATCTTGCTGTCACAGCAGCATCACATAGGACCCAGAGGGATTCAGAGACAAGTGCTGTGCAAAGACAACATATGCCATCTGGTGTAGAGTCCAGAGCAACTTAGGCCACCCTGCACCATTTAATTTGTGGGTTAAGCATCACACTCAGGAACTGATGCATTTTGCAGGATAGATGGATGACTTTTCCAGTCTTCATAAAATTCATGGCATGAGGACAGTCTGAGCATCAGGCTCTGAAATGTACTAAGGTCTGGATCCAAAACTTGCTCAGGAAATTAGGCATTCTGATTACTTAGAGTAAAGGTTCTTTGAACACAGACAAGGAAGACTAGCTCCTCTAATTTAGTTGGACAGATTTAAATAAATTATTTAAATCTCCAAAATTAATTATGGTTTAAATTAGCATCTGGAAATAATTATTTAAATAATTGATTTAAATCTAGGTTTTCATTTGCATTTTTCATGGTGTTACCTAAAGAAATGTTCATCTCCTTTAAAAGTTCATACTTATTTTTACTAATTAAGGTGCACTATACCTGCATATATTTTAAGTAATTACATAGTTCAGTAGAAATATAATAATATTCCTAGCTTTTTATAATTCTTATGATGTTAAAATATTAAATATGAATTTTTTAAAATTTAAGGATGACATTTATTCAAGGTTTCTGGAAAGATGCATTTCACTGGAAACTAAAATTTAGTTATAATACAGAAATGTGCTCTTCAGAGTGTTTGCTGTTATTAGAGTTATTTATAGAAAAAGATCTACTAATGTAATAGATAGATACTTAAAGAAAAATAGTGGTGGATATGGTTTTCAACTGAATGCAAATAACTGAAACTTCTTTGTATCGTTTCTTTTTTGCAAGACTTCTTTGTATCCTCCAGACTTCAGAACTTAGATTCAGCCTTTGGGAGTTTGGGGGAAAGAAGGTAATATCTGGTAAAGCAGGAAAATTTATCAGCTTTTCTATTTCATTATTGACAAAAGCAAGTTGAATAAAAGAAGCAATTTTGTCTTTTTTTTTTTTTTTTTTCTTTAGGCTGTGGAGAATAAGCTACTGTTCCTTTACTTTTCAGCGTACTGGCTTTAGGTGTTTGATCAGGAATTAGGATAACAGTTTAGATTCTGCAAAGCTTTGACAGTAAGTATACACAACGGTCTATCTGCAAAACAAAACCAACACCCAAACAAACAAACAAAATCTAAATCAGAATAGCTTGCATTAATTTAGCAATTACTCATTCTCTACTCATGAAATTATACTCATGAAATAGAATGGGAGAAACCCATTCATCCATTGAACTCATAGTAAACAGAAGACTAACTAACAGAAGTGACTACTAGACACAAATATAAAAGGTATAGAATAAACTAAAAATCATTTGAAACCTAACTGAGCCATCTAGATTAGACTACATGAGATTAGATCACATCAGATCCTGGAAGCGAAGTAAAAAATACCTGGCGTTACCTTAAGCTACAAATAGAAAGAGCACTACTTGTTAAACTGTAAAACATTCATACAGTATATTAATGTGTCTGAAAGGTTTCCTTTTTATAAAATTATAATTTGGAGGGATGTGATTTACTTTTAACATGACTTTATACTTAACCAGAGTCTAGATGATGTTTTATTCTTGAAGTTACAAACTGCATAATTATCTAAGAAATACACATTTAACTTAAGGAATGTTCTCAGTGTTCAGCCGCAGCTGGCCATATTATTATTCTGGAAGAAACTAACAAGCATAAATCCCAATATTTAACAGAGATTTCACAGTGGTTCTAAAAAGCAGAATATGAGAGTATTCTATTTAAACAAACTAACAGTTTGTGTAGTTTTTTGCTTAAATATACTACTTGAATAATCTAGATTCAAATAAGTAGATTCAATGAAGCTGAATGATGAGGTGCAAAACCAATAATGTATTTATCTTTCATATAAAATTTTGTAATTATACAATAACTTATATATAATGTGTAATTATGTATAATGCATGTCTCTCTATTCCAGAACTCTAATGACTACATTTCAGAGTTCTTAGATACAATATAATTTCTGGTCACTTATTAACTTCTTTCTTAACATAATATTTTTCCAGGGTAGTAATCAACGGTAATCAGCACCAATAATGTTTACTACTTTGATAAAATGTTCTTGTACCAAAGGGGATCAATTCAATAAGATAACACATATTACATGATAGGTTATGGACCCAGCAACATCTTTCTCAGCTGAATGCATGTGGGAATTCTTTCTTTAAGCAGTTATGATACAACTGATTTTAACAGTGACTTTTCAAAATAATAGTTCAAGAGAATTCGTTTTCAATTTACGATTTTTAGAAGTGACATAAAAACTCCTTGGGAGACAATTTAACGCTTATGACAAGACTCAATAAATCACAAATTAATATTTTTCTGATAAAAATTTTGCTCAGTCCTTGTTTTGGGAAAACTTTCCTCTTCATAGTCAAATACATGTCTTTATTAATTATTGGCCCTTTTTTAATTATTAGTTTCACACTCTTCCTGCATTTGGGTGAAGATAAAGTGACCAGTTCCCACTGAATTGAAACTTACTGCACAGTCATTAGATTATACTTTTCAGCAGCAGTGTCTCAAGATTTTCAGGTAGTGATTCAGAAAAGTCCTGTATCATTAAAAAATTGTCAAGCAATCCTGCTTATTTAAGACTTTACACATTTCTTAAAAGTCCTTAAATGCATCCTAAAACATATTGACAACAATAATACATAGAATACTAACAAATACAATGCTAAATTGTTCATCTGTTCCCAAGTTTTCGTATGTCAGCCTATGCATTCTGTAGACTTAAAAAAAAAAAAAAAAAAAACCACACATATCAATTATATAATTTAGCAATGGATATATAACTTCACATTTGATTCCAAGAAACTGTGACCAGACTCTTCCTGAATAAATGTAATTCTCTTCCTGAATAAATGTAATTGTTTTAAATATTTGTTTTGGCCTCCTAAGCTTTTCATTGTTTGCTGCTGCTTAGCTAGAGTTGCGAGAGCTTCGAGTGAAAAAGTAAACTAAAGAGGTAAATAAGAACAACTGTGGAAAGAAGGTTTTAATAAAGTTGTTTCTTTAACATTTTCTAATTCAGCAGGAGATGGCATAGTAATGAAACTACCCTTTTTAAAAGTTGTGGTTTGTTGTTTTTTTTTTTTTTTAATTAGTATTTTTATTTCCTATGGACATGGAAAGAATATTATAATCTGCAATAAAGCATTTCTTGCATCTTCAGTTTTTCTTGGCATTGTGTCAGACTACCAGAACGTCAATATCATTTTCCCAAAGCTTGAACAAGTCTATTAGTGTTTCACCAGATTTATAAAGTGGCATTCTTTTAAAAATTATTCTTTTTATAGTGTTGCCTAAATAAGCCTTTTTTGGGTCTAACCTCTGGGATGAAACAAATGTAGCTGAACTATCTGGCTACATTTGTAATACCATTTTCTGAAGCTGATGGCCCCAAGACACCATTTTTAAATCCAAAACTACGCCTAGGAAATGTGTGGTAAAATTTCTGTAAACAAATCTGTGTTTCTGACATCTTTTACTATCTAACAAAGGAGAAGGAAACAGGGATTTGTTTCATCAGCTAATATTTCATTGCATTAAATAGTTGATTTCTTGGCCTATTTAAGAGAGTCTCATTTTGTTTCCTATGGTGTGCAGCTTCCAACAGTACTAACAGATTTAGAAAGCCATGTAGTGGTAAATATATTTAATAGATATTTCAGTTGCTGGGGACAGAAAATGTGTTTCTACAGTTGCTTTCTTCACTGCCTGTTACTCATTTTGATCACACAGCTTCATATTTTCCATCAATTGATACCCCAGACTTAAGTCGCGTATTTGCAAAGTACTTTTTTGATGATCAGGTGACAGAGGAAATACTGATATTAAATTATATTATTTAAATGTTGTATTTTAGAATCATAGAATAGATAGGGTTGGAAAGGACCTTAACAATATCTAGTTCCAATCCCCCCTGCCATGGGCAGGGACACCTCACACTAAACCATGCCACCCAAGACTCCATCCAACCTGGCCTTGAACACTGCCAGGAATGGAGCATTCACAACTTCCTTGGGCAGCCTGTTCCAGTGCTTCACCACCCTCACAGTAAAGAACTTCTTCCTTATATCTAACCTAAACTTCCCGTTTAAGTTTGAACCCATTACCCGTTGTCATACCACTACAGTCCCTAATGAAGAGTCCCTCGCCAGAATCCTTGTAGGCCCAAGTGGGGTCAGAAAGGAGAAAAACAAAGTGATTAATCCTTTTTGTTCAGGGATTCTCTGTTTAGTATGTCTGTGGGCAATTGTTCATCATATGTTGCTATCATAATGAAGTAAAAGTCGCAAAAGAGATCAATTTCTGTAATGTTATCATTGATGCTGTTAATACAATGAAAGGGGTATGTTTTCTTTCCTGTTTGCAAAGAACTAAGTACATTTCTTGCTGTTCTTCATCGTAAAGTTATATTACACTTTCTTAAACATTTTAGGTAAGTAGAGATGAAAATAGAATAAAATTAATGAGAAAAAAGTGGTAGATAAAATTGTATTGTTAAGACAATAATAGGGAGGCTATACAAAATGGAAAAAGAATTTAAGAAAATAGAATATAAACCAAAAGAATTTTGAACATAGTCTTTTAAACTATTAGCTTACAATGATAACTTGCAAAAATAAACTCAAGAGCAACTTGCCCCAAATACATTACATAAATTTAATATCAGTTCAGTGTTTGTAGATTAAATGGTCTCCCTCCCATTAGTATCTCTAATGTTTTTCTGTCTTTATCCTTCTGCTGCTTTTTGCTATAAAATTGTTTTAGCTGCTGTCATTCTTCAATGAACCTTGATTATGCTATCCTACATGCCAGCAAAACAGGTTACAAAGAAAAACTAAGTAAGAATAATTAAATACTGCACCACAATACATGTATACAGGGAGAAGAATGAAAGCCACCTGCCCAGGCATAAAGCTTACATTTTTAAATTTTCCAGTATTCTCACTTTCTAATTAATACTTTTATGTTATGTTTAGTGTTGTAGTCTTTCACGGAACAGTGAAATGGTAGGAATGCTTTTAAATTTATACAATACAGCCAGATGTGATTACAGTGCAGTTTCATCAAGACAGTGTATTTGGAGCCTTGCAGAAGACATTGTATTCAAGAATTCAGGGATCTTTAACAGGCCATGCCTCCTCTATTGGGCCTTATACTTAGGGTTTGTGAAACCCATGTGTTGTTCATATCACCTGTAACTCATAATATGGAAAACATAAACTCTTTATAGGTCAAGGGGCAGAATGTACTGATGCTGACCAAGAGACTGCTGTACATTTAGTAGGTAGTGATCCCACATGCACAGTTAACCTAAGCAGGCATCAGCCAGTGCTGTGCTGTACAAATCCTGGGGCAAGACATATCCTGGCAGAATAACCTCAGCCAGCTTGATTGTAACAGGGAGACTGTGGGCAGCTTCCACTTGGTGCTGTGATCACACCACCTGCATGGCCTTGCCTTTATCCAACCACTCAGCACCAAGTTCTCATGAGAACATCCTCTGGGAACAGAGTTGTTTTCTAGCAGTCAAATTATATAATAGCTTAAAAGGACCACATGAGAGAGCTTGTCTCCATGAGTAGAACCTGTTCTGCAGTACACAGCCTGCTGTGGGAAAACCCATTTGGGCTCTGTCTGATGCTGTGTGAACAAAGGGTGCCCAGCATCTGAAGGGATGCAAGATTTACTTGCTGTCTGTATTCCTCTTCTTCATAGAATCAACTAGGTTGGAAAACACCTTTAAGATCAAGTCCAGCCTTTACCCCAAGACTGCCAAGTTCGATACTAAACCACGTCACCTTGTCTATGCGGTTTTTGAACACTTCCAGGGATGGTGATTCCACCACTTCCCTGGGAAGCCTGTTCCAACGCCTGACTACCCTTTATTTTTCTGTCTTAATAAAGGTGTAATCATATTAAGCCATTTGTTGTCAGGCCTTTTCTTGATGAGATTCAGAAAGAACCCTGCACCTTCTTTCCCTCTCCTTGCCCCCCATCCTGGCACAGAACAGAGGGAGACAATATACTGTACAAAATTCCACCACTGGCAGTAAAGTACTTGTGACTCCACATTGCAGACTGGACTTCTCTTCCTCAAGATAAACAGGGTAGCAACTACACAGGAGCCGGGTGGTCCTAATTTTTACAGAGCATGTGAAACTGATAAGCAATTTCTTTAGCCTGAAGTAGGGGCACTGCAATGCCCCGGAGACTGAGTTCCATGGGGACCTGACAAGGCAGAGCAGCTGCCTCCGATGGTTTTTGGCTCATGTGCCACGCTAGGCATACATGAGCTCCTGCTGAGAGCACATCCATGTGAGGTATGTGGATCCTGTGCCATACAGAGGTGATGGCCTCCTGCAGAAGACAGTTGTAGTCTTTACTGTGGCCATGCTCTGGAGCTGGGGGCTAGGTGTGAGCAATGCTCAGGAAATGTTAAATAGTAAGGCCTCTAGTGAAAACTGTCTGCTAAAACTTGGTCAAATTGTGGGTTGCCAAGGCTATGTATGTTGTGACAACTGCCCTGTCAGCTTTCAGATGTGCCCACTGAAGTCTGCTGCTGTTGCCTTGTTGATGGCGTAAACCCTGGGGTTTACAAAGTTTGTGTGTTCAGTTGTTTTGCTAGACTGCCAAACCTTTCTGAGAAGTACAATCCGCAGAAAGAAAATGGTATTTTAAACAGTGTAATTAAGCTAAAATTGAGCAGGATTTGTCGGAAAGAAGAATTTCTCTAGCCAGAGAGCTTTCACAATGCTGAATTTTAAGAAATCTCAGGGTTTTGCTGCAAATATTGGAGGTATTAGAAACTTCTAAACATACATTTTGCTTGTAATGCTTTGTATAACACCATGGCTAATTCAGAAGCAAAACAAATAAAAACAACACAAAAAAAAATTATTGCACAATAGGTTTTATACACATTCTGCTATTAGAAAATTCACTTCACTTTCAACTGTAGAGTGGGAAGAAACAGCAGGACACCAATTGCATATTTTTCCTCATTTGAATACCTACAGTGTTCTGATTCTGTAAATTCTATATCCCTGAAATCTTAATCCAGCCTACGATGGTGAGGGTGGAGTGAAGGGGTCAAGGAAAAAACATGTCAAGCATTAAAAAGGGTTAAAAAAAAATTATCACTTTGCTTTGTCCTCATTCTCTATAAAATGAGAATTGGACCTGCTGCCCTTCAAACGGTGAAGGGCTAAACAGAGGAAGGAAGTGCCAAGCCAGTCCACAGACTTAGGTTGCCATTACAGAAACCCAGTGCATAGTTATCCACTGTTAGAGGAGGCAGGTGGGATGTGGGAAACCCACAGGAAACCATCAATGCTGGTGCATGCAGAGCAAGAACTTGAACCTGGGCTTCCTAGCGCACAATAAAATACCTTTTTCGTCGCCTGCATATTGGAAAGCATGAGGGACTAGATGACCACTGTCACCTGACTTCATGTTAATAAATTTATGAAGTTATTTTATGGAATACAAAGGAAATGTTAAAATCTGTTATCTCTCCAAAAGGCAGTTCTCATTTTCCAGCCAAATCTGGATATCCAGGACCCTACATTTGCCCAGTAAGCACGAATGATTTTTTTTCGCCTATCCCTTTTACTTTCACAGAGGTGCATATATGTCTCATTTCCTTCTTCCCCTTTTCCAGACAGACTTGTTATTCTTTCCTCACTGCTGAGGATATCAGACATCAACTAGGCATGCACAGTACTTATGATACTGCAGCATAATGTATGCAAAAGAATCCAATACTAAATATCTCCACCAACAGTTCTATGTGTTCAACAGCACATTTCACACAGCCTTTTGAAAAATAACGTTAACTGGTGTGCTGACGGTTTATTTAGGAAGAAACCTACAGACAGGGAACACTATCATCTTTTGTTGATCAATCTATGACTAAAACTGTACAGAAAAAAATTATAAAATACATTTCAGTATCTATATTTGCCTAAAATATCAAGAAGAATTAGAGCAAAAGCCTACTTTAGGGAATCGCGTTTTGTTAAACTTCAGATAACCATCCTCTTTGACATTTTAAATACAATATTATACAGAAAGAACTAAGCAATGCTTATGAAGTAATAGAGGCTATTACTACAGGATTTTGTCAAAGTCTACACATGAACAAGCATTACTGTTGTGCCTCCACAAATTTTTCACCTTCTTGCTTAAAGAGGTGGGCTGGATTCAGCATAGCTCCTGTAGAAGCTCCTTTGCTGCATCTAATACCCCTGATAATGTCTGCTGCTACCTTATTCCTGCAGAACTAGCTCTCAATATCACACCTGCTTCACATGGACCCCAAACTAGTAAATCCAAGAGATCTTTGTATTAGTGCATCTCACTAGTGAAGTGTACATCAGTGCTTGGTAACTTGCTTAAGTGAGCTGACGGATTAGATCCAGAACTGGATTACTAAGAATGATATACACAGAGACATGCAAAATTCAGGATCATCTCTCTGTACCCGATCAATTTCCGAGACAGAAAAGCTTCCTTTCACTATCTCCAAACACATGCATTTTTGATTGTTATGCAAACTGGGCACTCATGATCATAGCATTGATATGGGAAGGATGAGGTTTTGGAATTGCCTTTTAAGGAATCTGCAGGCTTGGGGAGAGGCCAGTGCTAGATGTGTTCACAATTTTTTCTGTGAAACATAACTGTCTTACAAAAATATAGACACACAACTTAATTGTAAGTTTAATAAATATAGTTATTAATAACAAACATGGCTGTTTGAACTCCAACTGTTCAAATCAAATTGTTTTGAAAGATATGTTATTTCTAACTGCTGATTCTAACAAGAGCGAGCAATGCTGAGTTAAAAAGGTTCCTACCGATAATGCATTTTCATGCTTATAATCCCTAAGAATCTAAATCCCTATTTGTTCATTCAGTGCCATGGGCTTTCATGGCTTAAAGCACTATAGCTTATAATTAGCTAAGCTATGTCAAATACATGACAAACTTCCAAGGCCAGCCTGAACATAATAAGAACTATGCTGGTATGTTCTTCATTAATATGACAACAAAGTGGTGGTTTTGACTTCATCAGTCTGCTGAGCTCCATATTCCCTATTTATAGCAAGCACTATAAAGAGGTATGATGCATGCTGGAATGAAGTTCAGTTCAAGACATCACTAAGTGAAGATTTTACCAAGGACACTAGGAAAAAAAATAAGGTCTCAAAAGCCAAGGCAGCAATATAAGAAAAGAAAACAAAAGGCATGGCTATATTCCAAACCCACTTTGTAATTATTGATAGGTTTGAAAGATGCTGATGGCAACCACCAGAGCATAATAGTGATGGTGGCCTGTATCCCACAACTATAAAAAGCTTTGCTAATTTCCAAAAAGTGTTACTGAGCACAAGAGTGCTTGAAAAAAGGGCAATTAACAGAAAGCAAATAACAGAGGTAAGAAACTGTGAGTCTCTTACCAGTCTCTTTAGTCTGGTGAAAGGTTGATTATAGAGAAGGAAATAGTTCTTTTGGGCACTACTGAGAGACCCCTCCAGACCAGAATTAGCTGCAGGCTGTTGGCCAGCTAATGCTATGCAAGATTATTTTTATGTTTTATACATATAAAACAAAATAATACAAAATACAAAAATTTTAAACATGCAGTACATCCTGCATAGGCAGATTTCTCCAAAGAATTTGTAAACATGACTACAAAATGCTAGAAATATTGCTATCCATCCAATTTAATGTAATCAGCACAACAACCTGTTGCGTACATTCTGTCCTGTAGTGCATTTGGAAAGGATGCCTTATAGAAAGCTGAAAGTAACAAATTTTGCATTGGAACCCCTTATCATATTTTTATTTAATGTTCATATTGAAGCAGCTTTCTGAAATCCCATTTGCATCTGTGTACTATAAAATCATTTTGAAAGTCACAGCTTTTTCCTATAGAGTTTAGAAGATAAAACTAATGTTATAGCATATAAAATCTCTGTTAGCTATTTTAAATATGAGATCTTCAGATATCAATTAGCTCATGTGTGGTGTTAACTTATGAACCAACGCAATAGCTATCTGATTTCAGAAAAGCTCCAGGAAAGGCTTTAGTAGTGAAGGAATAGCAATGAATAGACTGAATCTCACTTAAGAAAGGGGAAAATAAGGTTTTAAACATTCTAAGAATTTGCTTTTCTAAGATATGATTGCATTGTCCTTATTCAGGAAACAATAGAATATAAATATTTACTAAACTATTTACATGAACTAGGGCTTTGAAAATCGAAATAGTTTGAATTTTTATAGTAATGTTAGGCAAATAATATTTGTCCTTCAGAACCAACTTATTTCCTAATGAATTTAGCATACAGCAAGCAAGAAGACAACATGCAACATAAACCTGCAATTATTTGTGACTTTTATGTACACACTGTAAAACAAAAAGACTAAGATGGTCAATTAGAAAACAGAAAAGCTTATCTCCAACGATGATTGCCTTAGGAATACTTGAAGTAGGTGCCCTTTGCACATCCTTAAGAGAATGGCGACAGCATAACCTGGTGATGAGACCAACTGAAGCACAGTTTTGAGAGAACTCTGCCTGCCCTTTATCTTTGAGATAGGCACATCAAATGCACCAGAATGACTTTTCATCAGTATTGCTGACCCACACCACAGGGTGGGTTCTTCCCTTAGAGTTCACCCTCAGTCCAACAACAATTGCCTGAGCTTCTGCCAACAATACATCGCAGTCATATCCCTACGAAAAGGCTGTCTTTCTCCCAAGCTCTGGTCTGCTCATGCATCCCACTCTTTGCTTTACTCAGAATTTGTGTCTCAGTCTCCTGATGCTACGGGTTCTGGCTCTTGTTCCACTCTGTCCCTTGTTCCACTCGCCCTTAGCTGCTCTCTGCAGTGGTAGAAACTGCTCTTTCTCCAGAAAGCTTTACCTATTCAGTGTGAAGTGGCTAGAGCAAGGTGAATGTGCAGCACTCATTCCTGCTGTCTGGGTGCAGAACTTAGCACAAATAGGCAGTAAATCACAACCAATAAAACAAATCATCCAAGACATCTCATTTTCTTTAAGGAAGAGAAGAGAACTCTCTGTTCTTTGCAACTGATGTTACTTAATTACGTTTCAGATACTCACTGAAACACTGGACAGCTTTTCAAATGTCTACCGCCTATATTCTTGGGAAAAATAATGACATCTAGTGACAAGACAGAAAATCACAGCTCTGTCTTCCCTCTGCAGGACTGAATACACATTCACCTCTACACTTGTGGCAGCTATATACTCACTGCAGTGTCAAGATTAACTGTTTCTTGTGTTACAAATCAGCAGACATTACAAACCAAAGACGACTTAAATTGTCTGGCTTGCTTGGATCTGTATCCAGCTGCATTTGAAATGCACAGCATTTTAATTTCTCAAATTAAATGTATAATACGCTGACATGTTCAGAAAGCAGTAAACTGTAACATGCACTCGACAGACCTTTTTGCAAAAACTAGCAAAAATGAGTACTGTCTATATACATCTGCCTGTCCCCAGTATGGATGCTATACCAGGAAAATTCAGTTTTGTATTATTCTGATCACAACATAAAGAATAACATAAAAGTCTGGTGGTAACACTGTACTTATAGATTAAAATACATTAGTTCAGGCAATACTAGTCTCTGTAATCTTTTTCAAACAGTCGGGTTTTATTTCTTTTCCCCAGAGGGCATTACTTCCCTCTCAGTGTTGTAAACAGTGAATGAATTTCTGGGATATAAAATTTGTACTCATGTTTCCGTATGAGAGTTCTTAATTTTGATCTAGGCCTACAAATGCCTTTCTGTATTATGTATCTTTTCCAGCTTTTACTTTACCAAGTTGGCAACATAAAGCAAAATTTGTACTATTTAACAGTTCATTTTATGTTCTATTAACCATGTGATACAAAACAAGGCACTGAACTACATCACATTATGTAATGTAAGTGGCTCTATTGTACCACTCTGGACTGACTTCCAGCTGTCCTTGATTGGAAATTTGTTATAGAAAACCATAATTCTTATTTTCACAGTAGCTACATTTTCTAACTTGTCCTATATATCATCTTACAGTTCCTTCCTTCCTTCCTCATAAACTTTCAAATTAATGTAGAAGGCAGTTTCAGTAATGAGACAATAATTTAATCCTCTGTTTCCTTGTTAAAGAAAGACTGCACATGATAAACTGGCCCATTTTGGTTCAGGAAAATACTGGACCATATTAGCTCAACATATCCTTTTATCCCAAAGGCTCAAGTGCATATCTGAATTCCATTGGATAATTATGAAATTTAGACATATTTGCAAGTTCTGCTCTGAGTAACAACACAAATGAAAATGTGCTCAAATTTTGTTCTGATTAGATCATCTCAGTCCTGTTACATATACAAAGAACAATGTTGAAAATTCCTAAAAACTAGGATTTTGACACAAGAGATTTATTTATATGTGTACTTATTCCCATTAATAGGAGTGGGCAAAGATGTTTTGCCTTTCAAGTCTGCACCAAGTTTTAAACAGAATGATTCTGTAGGGACAGAATGAATTGTTAAACACTTGTCCTTTCATTTTGTTTCTATGTTGATTCTGAGAGCCACACCACAGAACTTCAGTAAAAGCAACCAATACATTAGATAATTCTTATTATAGACGATGCTTGTCAAAATATAGTTTCTAGTGTAAAGATTTCTCCAGCTGTTCTGGGTTTTTTTCTGCCTAAGCAGTCAACATGTAATTATTAATACAATTAATTTAATAATAAATTATTAATAAATTAGATTGCATCATTTAGATACAAAATGTATTGTTTCCAATGATAATGGAAAATCTGAACTGCCAACTTAGTTGAAGTTTATGATGATGATAAAATAATATCATAGTAATCACAATTCCAGTTTGCCTAATAAGAAAAAAAAAAAAAAAAGGAGGATTTACAAGCAATTATACTATAAATCCCACCTGGTTTTCTATTTAAAAAACAAAATATGAGTTATGAAGAAATTTGTAATTGGAACTGCAAAAGATGCAAATAGCTTATTTAGTTAACCCGTCCATATGGTTGTTCAGGGTGATAACAGCTACCATAAATAGAAACACAAAGAAATTATAAATAGCCAGCCAAATTTTGCATTTCTGAAATAAGTACAACTTTTCATTCATTTCAGAATTCTTCAAGAGAAGACGTGTAATAATGCTGAAAAGAATATAAAGTTATTCTCTTTCTGTAAAACAGGTTAGCAGAAACAGCAACCACAAAAGTTGGTTATATTCCCACAGGTCAAGGATGCATCTATCTTTGTATTTTAGTTTGGCTCAGGAGTACGTTCTGAAGCTAGTCCACCTTTACCAGTTTGGTTTCCATAGCAGAGAAGTCCTGGTGCATAAACAAAAAAGCAAATTAAGTAAAACTAGAAGGCATGTACCAGGACAATGTACCGGTACATACTCTACCCCCTCCTCCCAAGCCCCCCCACCCTATTATGATACTTTATTTGCCAGTTAAAATACAGCCCAAGAGGCCTTTGAGGATAACAATCCCTCTAAGCAAAGTCCTAACAAACACTGAGGATGTCTACAGTTGCACTGTAGAAATGACTGATTAATGTCTTGTCTTTTATACACCAATACTGCTATTGACAACTTCTTAGTAGAAAGTCCCTAATACCTATGCTGGATGAAGTGAATTTTCCAGCCTTCCTCTATACTGAACCTCGAAGACCCAAAAGTATCTGGATATAGGCTCCTTCTCCCACTTTCCAGAGAGAGCAGATCATGCTTTGAAGGCACTGGCATAGAAATGAGTTTGTGAGGTATGACTGGTGTATGAGTGTCTACCATGGAACCTGCTCTGCAATTAAGTCCAGGAATCTTGAAAACCCAAACCATGGTATGCAGGCTGTGCGTAGTCAAACATGTATCAGTTGTAAACAGCGATGAAAATTGTCATTTTCAGTCTTGCACCTAGCAAAGTGGAAATGTAACATCTGACAGTACACTATAGTTTTCAATTTTTTAAGCAGCTAAATGTGCATACACAGAGTCCAGAGAATGATTCATCAGAATTACTGAAACGTAAATTATGGCTTTGTGGCATTGCTAAGCGTTTCTGCTTTCACTCAGGTCTGCAGGTATTGCAGTTAGTAAAGACCAAAGACATTTCATCACTATACAAGATTCTGTGTATCATTTGGGTTACAATGTATTTAAAGATATCCTTTTACCTATGCTTTAGATCACAAATACTTATAAATGATAAAATTACATATATTTAACAATTCCCAAGCATACAAGAATATTAAAGTGGTCTATGACATCTGTTAATTCAAACATACATTTTAACTTTGCAAATTAGACATTAGTAGCTTTGAATGCTCTACAGTGATTATTTTCTTTTTAAAAGGCCCTTGATATAGTTTACTACAACACATCACTAGAGGTCAGAATATTGATTTCTGCAAATTCCAGCCAATCCTGAATGCCATACTTTTCCACTGATCACTCTACAATCACTAGTCATATAGTTGTAGGTAAATAGCTCGTATTCTGCCATAGGTATGTTCGTTAAAAATCTTCTTTGTATACACGCTTTGAACTTCAGAGGAAAGACCACAGAACTCATTGTACATTTATTGATTTGCTGATGTAAGTCTTGATGCAAGTCTGTGATTTATCTTTTAAAATAGCAGCATTCAAGGTACTTCATCCGCCTTCAGGTTTGCAGTAAAGTGAGAGAAATATGCCAGTATTATCTCTAGTTGAAAACACTGTAATTAAACAATCTATAGGTTTTCTTTCTCAAGTTCCAAAAGTTCCATGTAAGTGCCATGAATATTACCTACATTTGCACTGACCTAAACCAGCATGTGTCAGAGATGATGACAAGACTACAGTTTTGATGTATTCCTATAGTTCTCATACAAAATCCAGATAACACAGCAGAAAGATTTCGTTGCACAAAATAGCAATTCCTGATGAGTTAAAAATGTCAAAACTTTAAAAGATTTTGTGTGTGTACTCACTGGACATATGAATTCACAGAAGAGGACAATGCAAACACTCACCAAACTACGTATTTCTTCATAACAGGTACTTACCTACAAAAACAACAAACAGAAAAAAAACTTTAAAAATCTATAGACACACATGACATTTTGGCATACTAAAAGATACCAGATGATTACAATATTGTACTCACTTCTACAAAAGGCTCCAGGCAAAAGATATTGCTAGATTTACAACTTACACACCGTTGGCCATGTATAGTCACAGCTACTTTATAAAATTCTCGTATTAGCTTTATTTTGCATTTTTCCTTCTGAATTTTGGGAAATTGACACTTTTGAGGCCCAAAAAGTCTTGCAAAGTTTTGCTACCTACCCTACATTCAAATTTTAACAGTCAGTTAAAATGTGAAAATGTTTAAAAAGTACAAAGTGTTAGTACAGAATAAAATAATACAGTCATAATAGTTGTAAGAAGAATTATTAGCATATTCCTAAACAGATTATTAAAAGATTAGAAGTTTATCTTTTTTGTATGGTTTTATGCTTTAGTTTCAGATAATGCTACTCTGCAATTCCAAATATTTCTCATATCACAGCTCCAAAAATTGTTCCAATATTGCAGATATTTAGCACTGAATAACATTGTTTATTCATAGGTCTGACTCTTCAACCACATGTGTTCTTTATCTTTGATAGAGTGAAAAAGCCAACATGGCACACAGCTGACTTGGCCAAGTTCACAAAAATCAGTCAATAATCAGATTCAAATAATACAAATACCCTGCCATGTGACGTATAATAGAGTGAATAAACATAATTAGTCTTGCTGTTTAGAGTCATTTCATACCATTAAGTTATGAGGCATTCTCTTTGTTTTCAGTTCTTTAGGTGTGGTGAGAAGCGAAAACAACAACAAACCAAAACCAGGAGAAATTTCTTAAATGGCAAGAATATCCAAGCTGTGAATTTCTTGCCTGTGCTTAGACAAAGGTCACCAGAATGTGATTGTATTCTACAGTTTTGGTTGTGTAAAATAGGCTCTAAACCACTGTATGTACATGCTTACAATGAAAAAAAAAAAGGGGGGGAGGCAAACAAACAAAAAAACAACCAACCAATCAAACAAATAATCAAGCTTTACACCCAAGTACTGGCATTACTGCATGGTTGGTCCATACTGTGGCACAACTGTTCTGAATTATTTTGTGTTGCTGCATGCAAATGTTTCCATACCTACATGTCTGCAGGCTATAATAAAATCAGTTATTCCCAGTACTCCACAGCAACAAAGACGCCTGAGCATTTGTTAGCTATGGAAAGGTTTCAGTTTCTGTTCAAACTAGAGATAAGAATGAGATTCGATACGAAAGGTCTGTTATGAGGTCTGTTATGACCCTGGCATATGTAAGACTCTAATTTGTTTCACATCATGTTTTATTGGTTGTGAGCTACTTTTGCACAGCAAAGTACAGTGTCAAGGCCTACATCAAACTGGGCTATATTACATAATTATGAATTAGCAGTGAAGCTGCTACTCCAAGGGCTGTATTGCTGTGCCCAGTAACCTGGTTACAGTAGTAATTGACTTTGCTTTTTCCTTTTCCTTATCGAGGTTCTATAACACAAATGTTCCACTTTTGCCAACCTAGGAATTTTGTGATTCAAGTAAACATGTCCATCTGTGCATGATGTGCATGACAAAGCTGGAAAAATGTGCGTATATTTTTAGAAAAACCTCTTTGCCTTACTGACTCTCCTCATCAGTCGTGATATACAGCCAGAACAACAGGCATAAACCCATCAGACAAAGGTGACTTTTGATAAAGCAAAGATGTTATCCCAAACTCAAACTCAGAACAGCAGACATATACATCTTAGACCACCCAAAGCAGTACACAGTACTGTTCAATGCAGTCTCTTTTTATTATAATCATTTTGATAGCATACACTTGAATTGCAAAGGTATTGGAGCTATTTACTCAAGGCTGAAAGACACTTGAGTTTAAGAAGGCTTGGAAAAGGCGCTGTAATTCAAAATTTTCCATTTCACCTATTGAAAAACTGTTAGCTGTTGAAAAACTCTTCCAAACACAATCTTTAAGACAAGAAATGGAAGCTGCAAGAGTTGCAGTTGCCTTCAAAATGTCCTTGCTCCAGGTATTAAACATTGGAGGAAAAAACCCAAAACCAACATACTATAAAGCATCCCAAATGCCTTTATTTTCTAAATATATGCACAATTTAAATCATCCTTCATGAAAGAAATATCAAGTTGGAATTCCTAATCTATGTCTATTCCATTTACATTAATTTTTGATCTCTTGGTATTACTTTTTGAAAATTATTTACATCAAGCTAAAGAATAATGAAATGGAGGTTACATAAAGCATGACATGCTTTAATAGAAAATGTCCCACAGCATTCAAGGACTCCAGGAAAGACTGATCTTGCCAACTTCTTCAATGTTTTCCAACATATCAAGCACCATATATAAGTCTTAGCAGACTTGTAGGTGTTCCTGCTGCCTAAAGCTGTGGAAACTTCCACCCATATCATGGAAAGCTCATCTGCAGAGACCTAAAGACAATCTGATTGCTCATGAAGATCAAATGTATTGCCTCAGTACTTTTTACCGTCCTCCCTGAAGTCTAAAAGCTAGCTCAGAGTCAAATTGTATGAAGTGCTCAGTACTGATTACTGAATATATCCACAAATAGCAGGAGTAATTTTATGGTTTTTTTAAATACCAAAAGAAAAAATAAAATAAAATTGGAAACCAAATCAGGTGTTTGTCAGGCTTGAAATACCCTAATCCAATTGACCCTGCACAGAATCCTAAGTGAGTATGAAATTACATATCTACCGGATAGTACTCCTATGCCTAGCAGCACTGAAACCTTATCACTGTTAATTTAAATATAAAACAATGGTAATTATTAATCCTATATACTTCCAGGATTTGGGGGGGAGGGGTGGGGAGTTAGTTGTTTTGTGAGTTCAATTTATTACAATTGAAATAGCTTAAGAGAAAGTCTCAGTAAGCAATGGCCATTTTACCTGCACAAAAAGCTGCAGGTCTTCTGTCATTCTACTTTCGTATAATTCTAAAGAACAGAGCAGCAAGTATGCTTAAGCATGCTGCGGGTTTATAAGACAGCATTAATGTTTTCAAAGATTTTAAAATATGATTTTTTTGAAGCAAAGAGTACTTTTTCAACTGTATATTATATAGTATTGTTAACTAAGCATTTAAAATTATTAATAATTCGAAGCTGCAAGTAAACTTTCCTTGATGCTGATCAGCTGGAAAATATTAGCAAATTATCCTCTTTTCATACCAATCCAAGTGTTGTGTTCTTGGTTGGTACCCAATCAAGTGTGGTTTTCTTTGTGGCTCCTCTACTTTTTGCCTTAAACATTAATCTTAACTTTCATAATTCCTCAAAAATTCAAGAATGTTTGGATTTTTCCCATTAAGAAACGACCTTAACAATAATCCAAAAATTAATTTGGAACATTAAAATTCTACAAAGATTATGAGAAATTAAACTAGTTTAGCTAAATGAGTCATGTTCATTTCATGGCATTGAAAGGAAATCAAAATACTTTGCAAACTGCAGTTACTGATTAATTAGTTGTACTAGGATGGCAGAAATCATAAAGAAATCAGCCAGCAAGCAGCAGCACACATTTTCTGTATTGTCTTGTGAAAGTTTTGGTTTTACTTTACTGTTTTAATTTTATCTTTGAAAACATTATTATTAATGCTTAAACATAAGAAAACCAGATCTTTACAAAGCATAGTGAGTTTACAACATCAGGAGACATGAATGTGAGTCTGCCAACAAAATGACAGCCTAGCTGTGCAATCTACCAGACATTATTCAACAAAAAAAAGAAAAAGCAAGTTTAGTCTGCATAAAGGACTAATTCTACTTCATTAAGCTTAGGCTGTTTGCTTTCTTATGAAAAGCAAATGACTACATTATTAAAATTATTAAATTATTAATAAATATAAAATTATTATTTTTTTAAATTATTTTTAAATGGGAAATATGCTATAAAATAATGAAAATACTTCACTGGAAAGTTACATGTTTAAGGAATTACTTCCTCTCAGATTACTTTATTAAGGGCTTTATAGATTTTATTTATTTATTTTTCTCCTTGTTTATATATCAGGGATTTTCAACTAGCCTAAAGCTGACTGCCTGCTTACTGAATTTTCAGTAAAATAAATGGAAGCTGAGGAACTATTACCTATCCACAGACATGACCCTGCTGTCAAACCTGCATTACGTACCCTCTTTTGAACATTAGAATCTCATGTGCAGGATGTGGCCTTTCACTGTTTCTTTAGTTCTCAGTGTATGCAACTACACAAAGCAAATGAGGATGGAATAACTGCTGAATACTGTTGATACAAAACATGGAGGGTTGTTTGGGTTTTTTTCCTATAAAATGATATACAAATCTTGTAAGTTCATTCTGATGATATACATTCAAAGTTGTTAGCATTCTAACACAAACCTTTCTGTTGCTATTTTCTTCTACTGGAGCTACAGGCAGCAGTATCCATCACTTTGTATTCTTAAAAGCAACAGAAATTAACTATGTCATATATTATCACAGAAGACACATTAATCAGAACAAAGAGCAGAACAGTTAGGCATTTCTGAAAGTCCACAGGAAGTCCTCTGCCACTGATTCTGGTGATCTTTTCATGCCCAAAACCAGATCCTGTGTCTTAAAGAGGGAAAAAAAAAGAATATACCAACTGAACTAAAACTTTTTTCTTATTATTTCCATATGACATTCACCATGAAATGAAAAATAATCATAATTCCCTCTAACAATTACATTGTAGAAAGTCACCTAAGCAGGAGAGGATTCTCATCTAAGTCTAATAACAAGACAATACAGAACAATATGCATAAACCGATCTTACAACTTTCTACCAGTGAAATGATTGGCCTCGTATATGAGCAGAAAGCAGTGGATTTTGTCTATCTCCACTTCAGGAAGGCTTTTGGCACTGTCTCCCCTAAGATCCTCACAGAGAATCTGATGAGGCACCAGATGGCTGAATAGCAGTGAAGTAGACTGAAAACTGGCCAAACAGCTGGGTCCAGAGGGTGGTGATCAGTGGCATGAAGTCTCACTGGAGGCCAGTAATCAGCAATGTATCAAAGGGACCAACACTGGACCAAATCCTGTTTCAGCATCTTAATGAATGCTCTGGATGGTGGGGCGCAGTGTATCCTTGGCAAATTTGCTGATGACACAAAGCTGGGAGGAGTGGCTGATATGCCCAAAGGGTCATGCTGCCATCCAACAGGCTGGAGAAATGGGCCAACAGGAATCTCATGCAGTTCTACAAGGAGAAAAGCAAAGCCCTGCACCTGGTAAAGAATGACCCCAGGCACCAGTACATGCTGGAAAGCAGCCTTCCAGAGAAGGTCTTGGGGGTCCTGATGGGCACACCTGGTGAGCCAGCAGTGTGCCCTTGTGGCAAAGAAGGTTCATGGTCTCTGGGCTGCATTGGGAGGACAGTTGCCAGGAGCATTGAAGAGGCTCGTGCTGGGCCTCTGCTCAGCCCGGATGAGGCCACACCCAGAGTACTGTGACCAGTAAAAGAGAGATATGGAGCTACTGGAGACAGTCCAGCAAAGGACCACTAACATGATCAAGAATCTGGAGCATCTCTCACATGAAGAAAGGCTGGTAGGCCTAGGACTGTTTAGCCTAGAGAAGACAATAGAAGGCTCTGGGGTATCTCATCCATTTGTACAAATATCTGGAGGGAGGTTAGAAAGAAGATGGAGCCAGACTCCTCCAAGCCATGCCCAGCCACAGGACAAGGGGCAGTGGGCACAAACTGAAACACAAGAGGCTCCCTTTGCACATTAGGAAACACTTTACTGCAAGGGTGAGCACAGGCACAGGTTGCCCAGTGAGGTTGTGGAGCGTCCATACTCGGACGTACTCAGAAGCCCTCTGGACATGGTTCTGGACAGCATGCTCTAGCTGGCACAGCCTGAGGAGGAGGATTGGACCAGATGACATCCAGAGGTTCCTTCCAGCCTCCACCTTTCTCTATAAAAACAGGCTGAACAAATAAGTCTGATTTACATTTAATAGAGAATAATTTGTCTTCCCTGTGGGAATAGACTAGATAAATTATTACATCCTTTATAATACCTTTTTCAAAAGACTTCTTATGGTCAAAGAGCTTCTAATTTTTGGCATGTATTTTTAAGATTAATTTTAAATAAGTGACTCAAAAAAGCATTCTTTCCTTATTTTAAAAGGAAACACAAGAAAGGATTAAGAAAACCATCATATATTTGTTCTTTAAATGATTGGGTTTTTGAAAAAACACTGATTATTTCCCCCCCCCCCCAATTTATGTCCTACAGTTTACTCTACACATTAACTGTCTGTTTTATACATCTTCTTCAGAAAATTACTTTTTTCTAGGATATAATTAGTCTGTGGCCCTGTTGGAATTTCTAGAACAGTACTGTGACCCTTCTGGTATTTGTATAACAGATGAAAAACAGTCTAACATTTGACAAGGGTAGATAGGATGATCAATCACTTTCACAAGTCTTTTCTTTCTTTGCAATGTTATTGTTGTTTCCCTCCTCAGGAAGAAGCAAATACAATCTGTCAGTTACATATAAAAAATGTTATTTTCTCATTCTCTTTCTTTTTCAGCTAGGAAATACCAAACCACCAAGGAGATTTTCACCAAAAGGAGCTTGAAAGTTTTTTAAGAATCCCTTTACTTATATGTCTTATATTATACACTTGCATGTATAAGAGGATTCTCAAAACATGCCTCCTGTAACATCAAATGAATATGGGACAGTAGAAAGAAGAAAGTTCACAGTATGGCTGGTTCCACGCCTTATGATATGTTTGCTACATAAAGATGTTCTGCCTCAGATTCTGCTGTAAATTATGATCTAGACGAACAGGAAGTTGCTTTATTTCAGCTTTAGTATTTCTGTATGAGACGACTTTTAAGTGTATTCAGGGCAAAATATAGTTTAATGAATATCGTCAATTAGCAAGGCATATTATCTTTCATCTGAAATTATAGTAGAATGATTACTTTAATCATAATGATGGACTAAAATATATATATGATAACGGATTTGTTTCAAGTCTTTGTTCTGCTAATAATAGGCACTAATTACTTTGTGCAAAGAAAACCAAGTCACAGTTAATCTTCCTTTAAAGGTTGTAATTACAATCTACATTGTTTCATGACTCACTTTTTATAACATAGCGCTGGAATACCGTAGCTCAACAAAACTGAAATTACCTCTATCGACTATTTTCCTTTGCACCAGTGGTCATAGAGACTTCTTCATAAATAAATCAGCTTTAGGGAGGTAGGACCTCACAGGCAAGCTCAGGTAATGGGGCTCAACCCAAAAGGTGAGGAGTTTCTCATGTTTACCTACCTAGTTCTTTCAGGTAATTGTGAAAAAGCAACTGATGACTTTTTCTCTCTTTTATCCATTTTACCGAGTAATTGTATTATGCTGTTTGTAACAATACATTCTATTACTAGTGCATTGTATTACTACAACCACCAAAACCCAAACATTCCACAACCTGACATCCTTTGTGGATTAACTTTTAAAACATTTCTTATCTTGTCTGTTACATCCCCAAAATAATTTGAAGAGAATATATTTATATGCATAGCAGTGTCTGATCCCCTTGAAATGCCTGTTTCAGTTGCCTGTTTTAATTTATTCAAGATACATTTGTGAACTATGTTCTGAATATGTGATACATTGTGAACTATGTTCTGTGAACATAGTTATGAATACTATGGTTTCATTTTCATTGCACTGGTAGCCCAAATGACAAATGGAGCTTTGCTCCAAGATTCTATCTACAATCACAGAACCCTAGGAGAAATTCTAGAATGCTATAATTCAAAGTATCTGGCATGCCAGGATGTATAAATTAAAGTTCTAGTTTTGCTGGGGCTTAGGCCAGCAAAGTGGAGGTGGTGTGGTTACTTAAAACCTCCTGAAACACAGACAAGTTTCCCTGGGGTAACAAGTTATTATAAGTTTATTGCTCTGTGGTTTTTACTCACATGCTCATTTTCACCATGCAATAGATGTGAAACAATGCAATATAGCTCTTTTCCTTAGTGAAAGGTAAGTTCTCACATCAACTCAGTCACTGCACTCAGGGTGGGTGATGATTTTTTAAATATAATACAATACGTGAGCTTGCCTAACACTTTTACCAAGAATCATATTTCTATAATAAGAAAATAAAAAAGGCAAACAAACCAACCCAAACCAAACCTCTCTCTCTCTTTTTTCTCCAGGAAGCTCTTTCTTTCCTTCTGCTTTACTGACTTGCTTCTCAGGAAGACTTCAGGTCTGCTATGTGAAGTGCAAGAACGACTGCAACCCTCCTGTTTTCCTTCAGCCCTCACTAGTATTTCCCATTTCTGCTTCTCTCTTTCTTAGGGCTCTGCAAACTCACAGAAATACTGCAGATCTGCTTTTTTCAAATTAATTTCTCAGCAGAGTAAAAGGAAGAGAGCGAGGCTAACCCCTATCATATTCTTCTCCTTAAAACTGGAGTAGAGGGTCCATGCAAGCAGCTACTCTCAGAGGGGCCAGGGAAGCAGTGGCAGAGTAGGACCAAACAACACTGAATACAGACTTCCAAACAACTTCCAAAGAGCTGCACAAGACTGGTATCACAGATGTTGATTTTGCAGCTAAATTCTGCTATATAGCTTTATATTGTGTATATATGCTTCAAAGGGACATTACAATACTGGAACATGGGGCGTCAGTAACAAACATGCGGAAAGCAGGAGACATGCTGCAAATTCCTGCAGTAATTTACTATAACATGAGCTGAAGTCATAACAGCTCATCAATTGTTAATTTTTAATCAATTGTTAATTCAGACATTCTGGTCTGCTGATAAATTTTTCATGTATAGCCCTTTTTTCAGGATCTCTCAATCCAGAATATCCTACTTGACGTAATCAATATGGATTTAACAGGGTATGCAGCAGATACTGCTACTTTATCTTGCCATTCATTAAAACTGACTTGCAGTGAATATATGCTTTTTAAATATGTGCAAAGCTACAGTTCTATGAATCCATAACTCAGGTGGATACATTTCAACCGCTGGTTAAATTTCTCCTATTTGACATATTTAGCCCATACTCTAATCCAGCTCTAATAGACAGTCAGGTGAAGAGTCTTAATTTACTAGATAAAAACCAAGTATGCATAAAATATTAACTGAGAAGGTACAACACAATTGATAAAAATAATTTAATAAAGGGTATATATAGATAGATATATATACATGTATATGCAAAACCACCTGAAAGCAGATAAAAAGTCAGTGAACTAATTTTCATGTTCCAACCTTAGAAATTTGTGCAGAATATGGGTGAGTTTTAAAGTAATAATTTAAGTGCCTTCTGCAATAGCCTAAACACCAAATGTCCTTTAGAGAAAGGAAACATGTGATGAGTATCTTTTCAATAAAAGAAATATTAAGACCAAATAAAGAGTAATACAGAAAATCTCTACTGGTCTCCAATCACTTAAATGCTCTCTGAAATTCCTGGGAATGATATTTTTACCTGACAGCATGCCACCACTTCCTTGCTTGCTGGTCTGTAGGATAAAAAAGCCTCTGTTTTGCCTTTCATATTTCTGATGCATGTCACACATGCTGAGCTAAAGCACCATGGAAAACAACAGCATATTTTACATTATTCTACAATAAAACCATTTTTAAGAAGAAAAAAAGACAGTAGTGGTCCACTCCCTACGTAATTTTTTCTTGAACTTTCTTAATCTGACTATTGAATAACAAAAACCAGACATTTAACAAAGGCACTATAATACTCTGCTATCCTAAAAATAGTAGTGATGGAATTATAAATATTCTTGAAAAATTTCCTCTCTGTAATTATTTAATGACCAAAGAAAAAAGTCAACCTAGGCAAAAGGAATGTCATGGTATTTTCATTTATTTTCTGCAATGGCAAAAAAGGGGTAGTTTTAGCAGTAAGAAAAGAATAAGATATCCCCAGAAAAGAATAAGATATTCCCAAGCCTCTGCAAGTAGCCTTAGCAGTGTTTTATAGTCGTTGTCCCTAGCCCCACCCCAAACCTCTATTAAGTTCTTGGGCTTGAACACAAAGAAACTTATATAGGAACATTCAGGATATAAATCAATACAAGTAAAAGTGATAAATCAAATCAATCAAGTTACCAAAGCGCAAAATATTTAAACCAAACTTTACCAAGTTGTTTCAGTTTTTTGGTAAAGTGTTGTTAGATATTATCTAAGTTACTATGTGCACCCTTTGTTCTCCTTTTCTTCTTCTCAGTTTAGTCAGTGTTGTTATAAGCAACAAAGAACACAAAACATATTGTTGTTTCCATCAAAAGCAAAGTCCTTCAAAAGAAGAATTAGCCAGTGTCCTCTTGGGACAAGCAATTATGTTAATTCAACAGAATTTGAGGTTGATGCGATACCCTCTAGCAGCCAGATAAAAAAATGCAGCCAGATAAAAAATGTTCAGAATACATGCAAATGACTTAGCCAATTCAGGTAAGCAAGTGAAGTTCTTCACAGGGACTGTTATTATTATTGAAAAGCATTTTAATAAAGGGAAGGATTTCTTGCCCCTGACACATTCAGTTTCCACACTTAACTACTAGTGAATAATTTCAGCCAAAGATGACAGCCCTCAATTATCAGCAAACTTGCTGAGGAGGCGCTTTGTCCCTTCATCCAAGTCATTGATGAGTAAGTTAAACAACACTGGACCCAGTGCTGACCCTTGGGAGGCAACAGTAGGAGAAGTCTCCAACTTGTCCAGCCAGCGCTTCCTGAGCTTGACCTACGAGGATGTCATAGGAGACAGTGTCAAAAGCTTTGTTGAAGTCCAGGTAGACAACATCCACTGCTCTCCCCTGATCTATCCAGCCAGTTGACCCATCTTAGAAGGCAAGCAGGTTGGTTAACCACGACTTCCCTTTGATGAATCCATACTGACCACTCCTGATCACCTTATCATAGAATCATAGAATGGTTTGGGTTGGAAGGGACCTTAAGATCATTTAGTTCCAACTCCCCTGCCATGGGCAGGGACTCCACACACTAAACCACATCACCCAAGACCCCGTCCAACCTGGCATTGACCACTGCCAGGGAAGGAGCATTCATAGCTTCCTTGGGCAGCCTGTTCCAGTGCCTCACCACCATCACAGTAAAGAACTTCTTCCTAATATCTAACCTAAACTTCCCCTTCTTGTCTTCCATGTGCTTAGAGATGGCTTCCAGGATGAGCCATTCAAATTCAACCACCTTTCCAGGGACTGAGGTGAGACTGACTGGCCTGTAGTTCCCAAGGTCCTCCTTGTCCCTTTTGAAGATTGGGGTGACATTTGCTTTCTTCCAGACCCTCGGGCACCAATCCTGATTGACATGACCTTTCAAAGAAGATTGACAGTGGGCTAGCAATGATGTCTGCCAGCTCCCTGGATTCTCTGGATTGTCTTCCTTCCTTTAAAAATCTGCCACCATGTTTGCCACCATGTGATTTTTTGGTAATAACACTGATCTTGCTGACAGATTTAAATGATAGCTTTACAATTTCATATTTATTTTAGAAATCTTGAGTGAATAACATCTGGACCTAGAAATTTACTATTTTCAAGGTTTTTTGGGGTTTTTTTTTTGACATTTTTGTCTGCTTGAATCAAACCTTGAACTGAACATATTTTAAATTATAACTATTGCAAAAATCAAACAGTCCAAGACAAACAATACTTTGTTTAGCAAACAGCATAATATACCAAAGTTTGCCAGGCATGAAACGTATCAGTTAATCAGACAGACTATTAAAAATTGCCATTTTGAATGTTGGAGTTAGCTCTATTTTTCATTAAAATACACTGCTGATTAACAGAACTGAAATAGCCCTATGTTTCTGAAAATTTCTGGGTTTTTTTTTCCTAATATTATACTGAAATGTAGTAGCACTAATCACACTTTAGAAAAAATACAAAGTGGGTTTACCAATGTTTGCCTCCTAAGTAGTGTCCTGCTCAGTGCATATTCTGTTCCGACATATCAAACACAAGAGCAGGGGAGAGCTGAAGCAAGCTGCAAATGAATGAGGCCATTTCACTTCAGTTTCCAGGCAACACAGAAAAGTGTAATGACTGCACAGTGTACTGGTCATTGTTCCAAAAGGTGCTACAACTCAGAATTATCGTGGGTTTTAATTTTAAGCATTTCTGTTTCTTACACCTCATGTATTATAATCCATCTTTCATCTCTCTTTTTTATTTTTTTAATTTTTTTTTTAAATTTTATCTTCTTCCTTTCTTGTCATCATGTGTGGAAGACATCTTTGTTCTAAAATACTGTCTGTCAGTATAGCCACTCCTTGGAGCAAGTCCCTTAGTAAAAGTCTATTACTAAAAGTCAAATGATAACCACTTAATTTTGCCAGGTCTGGAACTTAATTCTTATTTGATCTGGATGGATCAGAGAAAGGAGAGGAGGCAGGATTCTGACTGAGGCATCTCTCAGTTTGAACACCAACTGTTTCACGGAATATTTAATTTAAAGGAGCTTATTTAAACTATATTGAACAACAATAGGGATAATCATCCTGACTTAAAGTAGTCTTTCTTTTTGGTGAAACTTATCTCCAGAATAAATAAATAATTAAAAAAAAAATCGTTAAAACTATTTAAGTTATAAAATGAAAATTGAAATTAATAATTTTATTAGTGATCAGTTATAATTAATTTTATTAATTTTTATTTACTTTCTGAAGTGTTCTTGCTCAGTCTTGTAGGCATCATACAATCTCCATCAATGGCAACTGGAATTTTTAAAATCTTTAATAAATTTTATTGTTGCACATCTCCTGCAAATTTAACTCTATTCCTATTAAAAATAGTAGAATATTTACTTCTACACAATTGCATTAGGTTTTCAGTCACTACATATGTGAAACTTGTATTTACGTAGTGACATAGAGCATTGTTTGAGACCGATTTAAGGAACAAGCTGCACCAGGATCAAAGATGCAATATGTGGGCTTGCCTTCTCCTGTTTTCAAAAGGTGCAGCACAAGTAGCAACAGTATCGCAGGGATGGGACATGGTTTAGTGGACTTGGCAGGGCTGGTTTAACAGTTGAACTCAATCTTAAAGGTCTTTCTCAACTGAAATGATTCTATGAGTCTATGTCACTTTTGCACAACACTACATAAATACATTAATGCATTAATGTACAAACTGATGTTAAAAGACAACAAACAAAGCTCCTGCTTCCTCTCCCTAATTAAATATACAGTTATATGATAACAGTGACTGCGTCAACAGAATGTATCCCTCATGCAAGTGTAATTCTGGGTTCAGCCCATGGGAGGAGGCTTGCTCAGATCCATGGATGTAGTATTACACCCTCCAGGCAGCAACACTTCACTGCAAAGTGATCTCTAACCTGAGCAAACTCCACAGCCCACAAACTTCTTCCGACAACATACCATCCACACCCTTACCCTGCATGTTCAGACCTGGTCTTTCTCTGGCATCCTTGGGGTCTAACTGCCGAAAGCAGTGCAGTTCAAAGAACAATAATGTCTCACTGTTCTAGTATTTATGTTCTGTTCAATGGCTGAGGAGAATCAGTTTGCAAGGAAATTGTTCATTTTGCTGTGCTGCTGTTAATTCTATAAATTTGTTCTCCCCCCAAAAAAAACAGACCTTCAATATTCTACGTCTAAGTTGGTCAGAAACAAGCATACACAGATCATGTTTCCTGAATGAAGATATTTTTATAGCTGGTTGTTGAGTTTTTAAATGGGTGGATTATAACTAGAAAAAAAAAAAAAATCAAAGCTGTACAACAATATACACTTGTAACTTTTATACATACAAAAAAGTCTCAAATTAAGGCCAGGTTGAACAGAGTCTTGGGCAACACAGTCTAGGGTGTGGCATCCCTGCTGATGGCAGGGGGGTTGGAACTAGATGATCTTAAGGTCGTTTCCAATCCTAACCAGTCTATGATTCCATGATTCTAAGATTAACTTCAAGAGCAGCAACAGGCCCATTTCCTTTAATTACACTTCAACATGTAAATGGCTTACTTGTGCTTTCTCTCTCTCATTTTATATATTTATGTATTTGTTAATTTTTGACCTTATCTTTCATTCATGATTTGACTTTTTAAATTATTTTAGTCAAAATGTTTTCATTTCACCATTGCATGCATGTCCCCCTGCACTGGCAGCAACAAGTGTTCATGCATCTGAGGTTTCTTTTTTAAGATGCAAAGGAATATAATGTACATTTAAGAAAACAGTATTTACCTTTCTGTTGGACTTAGTATATGGAAAAAGCTTATTTACAAAAAAAAAAGTACTCTTGCAAAATTAATCCATTATAATTTCTTTTAGCAAAGCTATCATACCATTTTAGCCACCTCTCCCTCCACATTTTCCACATTAAGGAAATGGCCAGCAACACATTAATTTTATATTTTCTCTGTTTTTCTTTTTTTTTTTTCCACAGGGTGCAAGAACAAAGAGAATTTGAACTGCATTCAAGTTGCAGTATCTAATTTAAGTTTGTTATTTTAAATTATTTTGTTTTTAAAATAATTTTTACCTTTTTCTTCACAGTGAAACAATTTTAAAACTGTTCACCTCGTGAAGGATTTCTGTAATTCACAGTACTGTAATATATGCATTGCCCCAGATTGAATTTTTCATTAAGAAATATCTTTGCCACAACACAAATACTCCTACTTTGCATTGGAAGAAAAATATTTTCTGTTTCCAAAGTCCATATAAAAACTATTAGAATGATAACCTTTTCTTTTACTTTCTTCACCACTTGCTGTTGTTTTCAGAGCTGTAGAAACAGAATAATTTCTTGATACAATTACAGTGTGTGCTCTGCACAAAATTCAGGGGTCTTACAGGCCTACAGCTGCAGAAGTAGAACACACGAAGGTCTCAGGAAAGTTATAATCCTTACAATATCCAAATGGTATCAGACTACAAAGAAACTGTTTACTTTGTCACATTGGTCTTAACCCCTTATCTACCGCATGACTCACTACTCACATGACAGACATTTTGTTAAAAGCAATACCATCAATGACAACTGTGGACTAATTGCCACAGTTGTCAGTATGGAAAAATATGTATACAAGAAGCAGAATGTAAAATTAAAATTCATCAAAAACCCAAGAGATTAAGCTCTTTAGACTTTAAATTTCCAAATTGAAATTCTTTAATATTTAATTTGCATGCGTATTTTCTGAAGGTGACTTTTGGCTTCAGATCTTCAGTTTAACAGAGAAAATAGACCACTGTCCCTAACAAATGCAACTAGACTCCAGCTAATCACCACAGTCCTTCCAGTTGGGTCACTGATAGGTAATCATTATAGAAATATGCCAAATTTAAGACAGAAACAGTGCTCTGTAAAACTGTGTTTGGCCTTTTCTCCACTCCAGAGGATGTCTACACCTTTTTGAGGGCTTATACGTATGCTTTTGCATCGCCTGCTCTTTCTGTGAATCAGACAGAACTCAGCTTTGAACTGCACAGTCAAAGTTAGCATGGCATATTCCTGAACTGGTAAGTCTGATGACAAGCGAGATAAATGAGTTCAGATATACTTGTCATACTCAACTACATTAATGTTCCAGATCTTTGCTACAGATTACTGGGTAGTCTTCTAATTACAAGGAAGAATCCCCTAAAGCTTATACTGGTTTGGTTTCTGCTACAGTTAAAAAGTTCAAAACAAGGACCATGTTTTCTTAGATTCCTACAATACCTAGAATGTTGACACCACAAGAAACTATAAATGAGTATTTAATATTTAGAAGATGAAGAGTGAACTTTCTCTTGATCTGTAAGCAATGATAGCACTTCATGCTTGGAAAGCATTAGAAAAATATTAACAAGACGTTCCTGAGATAAATATTATAGTGTTTTATTTTAAGTATTTAGAAATTAGGACAATAGAGTATAAACAACTCTGCTGAACCCAAGGAATGGCAACTGATGGCAGAGGTACTTTTAACATCCCATGATATTCTGGCTCAGTCTCACACTATATCTACAAGACCATGTATGCCTTTACTTGTATTTGCTTACAAGACTCAGTAACCATAGCACTTATTTTTCTGTTAGTATTGTGAGTGGGAATTGGATTTTTATATTTTGTTAATGCACAAACCTCCTTGAACTGAGAAGCTCTTTCTCTAGAGGTAAATGATTGCTGCACACAACAATCGCACAGCAGTAATGCTGTATTTCAACAGAGCAAAATAGATGCATAACTGCAATTTACCTTTTTGTTTCCCATGGTGACCTCATACTGACATCACTCTGATGTCATAGATGTTGATCTAAAAGGAACACTATCATTTTTTCTCCTGATTTAAGTGGTCCTCCATAGGTTATTTATTTAAACAAGAAAATATTTCTCAAATGTTAAAACTGTACTTTACATTTCAGCTTGGAAGATTTAGAGGTACATCTCCTACTATGTTGGTCAAGCCACTTGAATTTCTTTCCTCCTCAAAACCATTTAAGCGGTAAGTAATTTATGATTAGATGTTATAACTTACTACTCTATTAAAATAAAAGAATGGAGCAGAAACAGGTATTACAGAAATGCTTGCACCCAAAGATTTTACTCAGAGGAGTGAGTCACAAGCTACCAGCCTAAGCAATATTTACAGAAAAGCTGGACTTTTCTTTTTTGCGGTTACAACCAAGGAAATTAGTTATCCATACAATTTTACTTTTTTGGTAGTAATTTTATTTTTCACACTATTAAAAGTGATTTTGTACCATACCACATTTTATTCTAAATATGATCCTGATTATTTTTATTATTCATGAAAGTGCAGTGAGATTCAAGTACCATTATTTCAGAGGTAACAAAGCTCCTGAAAAAGGTAAGATAACTGCAAATTGGTACCCAAATCCATCATGTAACTATGTATTCAGGTAACTACGTCAGGATGAGTATGAAAGCAATTAAGATGTTTGCTAGATGTTTCTCTACTGAGAGATTTATCTGCTACTGGCAAAGAACACACAGAAGAGGGCTTTGCTAGAGAAAGAGTCATCGTTTCTCACTCTTTAGGCTGGGTGATAATAGGCAAACAACAATGGTGTTTCTGTTCAAGTAATCTGATATTAGATGGTCATTTATAATACTGTACATATCCTGCATTATAACCATTAGTCAACATACTGAGAAATCATCAGTCTTATAGAAGACAAAAAGTGAGTCACTTTTAGTGCCTTTCAATCAGACAACTTTCATGTAAGCCCCAGCGTTATGATACTTGTTTTTCTCCAGCTTTTCTAAGCCTCAAATGTTAATGTTGCTGACCAGGCATTACTACTAGCTGTTCGAGTTTTGCCTGTTACTCTCACCCGTGTAACTTCATCTGCTCCAAAACAAGCTAGCCTGCTACTTCCAGGTGTTCATCTCAAATTCCTTATGCAAGACTATTGCTGTTCATGGGGCCTTTACCTTATTGTTGGCAAAATGTAATCAGACTACTTTGCAAAAGTACTCTGACATGGTAAAATTAGGTGCTCCCACTATAAAATTATTATATGGATGGAATTAATTATGCAAAAGCTAGTAAATATTAGTTACCTTTGCAGAATATAGATAATGAGATAAGTCTAGTCCAAGGTCTAAACATCATCAAAAGAGTTAAATTCCACTTTCTATAACTACTTCATTTTACTAATGAAGACTGTATCAAAGAAAAAGTAAATTACCTATTGGTGACTATGTCATCCTTCTAGTGAAGGTTTTTTTTCTCAGTTTATATACACTAAAGTTTGGAAAAGCCCTAGTCTTTTCTGACATAGACTTCATGAACTTTCCAATTAAGTTTTCTAAACATAAGTTCTACATATGCCACTTTATTTGTTGGTAGAGAGATCATCATCTTTATAATACTAGGGGATTTCCATTTCAAAGTCATTCTTTGTTGTCATCTGCATAAATCTCTCTATGACAATGAAAGCATAATCTTCTATTACCAAAAGGGTGTGGATGGAAACATCAACTACTGAACAGTTTCAGCTCATAGTACAAGCTTATATTCAAAAAATATTACCAAACAACTTTTACAAGGTCACAACGTTTACAAGGTCACAACTTTTACAAGGTCACTTTATGTTTTTACCTGCCCTTACCTTCTCTATGTATTTTAACAGTGATATTTCATTGTATGCATCCAAATAACTGATGACATTTTTATAAAGCATTTAAACATGAATAGATTTATTTATTTTTGATTGGTGATGACCTTCGCACTTTGGACATGCAAGTAGCAGCTTGTAGCAAAGTCACAGCACACAAAGCATTTTCTGTTGTGTAAGGTATGTCTAAAGTGACTTTGTAATTAAATGCAGCATGTAGTCCAGAGAACTAGATAGCTTGAGAATATAAGCAGAATGAAAGATAGAGGCTTTCCTCCTTGGACTCAGCTGAGATTTTATTTTTACACACACGCACACAAATGAAATAAGCATCACATCACTTCTGCTCAGCATATCAATGGCATTTGCAGCAGATGCTCCAGAGACTGAAGGGGTTGTGAAAACCCTTTTCAATGCTGTCTATACAGGGCCTAGTTTAATTTTAAAATAGAAAATTCTTAGTAATTAATTCTATTTTTTAATAATTCATTGAATATTAAGTTTAAGCTAGTTTTGTTTGAGTTTGAAAATGAATTGATAAAAAATATTTACTTTTAGTGATACATTCCCAAATGTTCATAGGGCATGTCCTTTAAATTCTTGAGTAGTGAGATGAAGTTCTACATTGTAATACCCTCTGAAGGGAGCAGAGATTAAATCATCCTCTGAGAAGCCTTGTGATTAAAAAAACCCCACAGCTGTTACATGAAGAGCAGGACAAGGAGATGGCAGGTATTTTATACTACAGAGAAAAAGGGAGTTGGACAACTCATCAGAAAACAATCTTTACAAACATTCTGAAGAAAAGATTTATAATTGTGAAGATGTGTTTTCAATTTTCTGGGGTATATATTTACTTGATAGGAACACTGACAAACCCTATTCTTGCAAAGAACATCTTCTTAGATGGCTGTCATCTTACAAACCATAGTAAGAGATTATGGGATAGGTCATAGAAAAGGTTAGATGATTGTTCCAGCAAGATCTGGTGAACATACAAGATTATTACCTGAGAAATACTTAAGTTTTCCCTTACAGAACATTTTCCATGCAATACAGTATAGGATTATCAAGGTTCTGGAAGAATGGTTGATAAATTACTGACCTTCCTAGGTGGAATAATGGGTATCAGATCACCATTATGAAGAGAGAGCAGTGCGTATATTAAGGTCTGTCAAGACCACACTGACGTCTTTAAAAAGACTTCCAGATTGGAGCAAAACCCCATAAAACAGATGAGAAAAAAGTTTTGATGATGTAAAAGGAAAATATAGAGAATAATTTGCAGATAGGATTGCTGAGTATATTGTGAATTTTCTAGAAGAAGAGAGGTGGCTTAAGGGAAAATAAGTGTATATTTAGAACAGCAGTAATGGGAGAACATGCTGTTGGGTCACAAAATATATATATAGCATATAATACATACTTAAGTAATTATACTACAAGTTTAATATATTACATTTATTATTCACTGCCACCTGTCTGAACAGAATACATGATACTGTGATTTGTATCTCACAGTGCAGTAGAACTCCCACCTGCACAGCCTCTAGGTGAGCTGAAACAAGGCATTCCTTACTGTCCGCAATTACTGGGGGACAAGAGGGTAGAAAAATCTGAAGTATTTAAAATTAAATATTTCTACACAATAAGTCAATATTTTCCAATATTTCATTAGAAAATTTCTAATAACTTCTATCCTAAAGTTCATGCCTAAAAATCTTTTTTTTTTTTTCTGTTGAGATGGTTTTTGCACACTGAAGGATGCAGTCCAATCTTGGACTCAGCATGCTTCAGCCTTCATGCTAATTCTCAAACTACTAACAAAAATCATATGATGGGATTTGATTTTTCTCATAGCCCATTCCACCCTGCCCCAAATCAACATGTGTTTTAATATTGTTTTTCTTGGCAAGCTAGTGCTGAGGAAAGGTTAAAAGCTTGGTGTGCTTCTCAAGGTTATTCCTTAAGAGATTCCTTGCTTCAAAAGATTCTTGGTAAGTGATTAATAGCATGCTAAACTTCAAAATCTTAGCTAAGTGATATAGAGGATTGACTGTGCACATATAGTCCTTGAGACATTATCTGTTGACCAAGACTGGGACTAGGAGTAGAACCAGCCGCACCTAGATTCCTCTCTGAGAAGGAGTTTAGAAACAAGGGAATCCTTTCCAAACCTCATGACTCAGGTATCACTGACAGTTTTTGTTGACGCTGCCCTCTATGATGTAACTAATCAAGTGTACCTTGCCACTGAATCTTCTTAAACCACTATCACATTTACCATTGAACTTCATTATATCAATAAAGTACGTTGAGGCTCCTCTCTTACAAGTGAAATGCATCCATGACACACCCACAAGAGAACCACACAGAAGTCTCCAGACTGTGACTATCACAATAAGAAATATCGCATTACATAATTGTTCTTAAGTAATCATTTTGTAACTGGCATATCTAACTTGGCTCTCACATATGTTGCATCCCTTGGAAACAAGTGATACATACTTAGAGAAACACCGTTGAAACACTTGTTTGCAAGTTTCAAATATTTCTTCTGCAGTAAATTATTTTTTATGTGGAGAATAGAGTTCATTGTGCAGTCAGTTCTTAGGTGTTTTAATGAATATATTTTTTGATCTTGCTGGATTTCCACATTTAATTATGTGGTCTAATCTATTTCCCATGACAGCATGCATTTACACAAGTCATTATTATTCTTTTTGATTATGTAATGAGCTACATGCTATGATTTTAATTAACACCTTTGGAGAATTCAATCTTTGTTATGTGAATGTGCATAATAAAGAAGAGGTCCAAGAGGTAGATGATATTTAAAAATAACTTAGATTTTATTGCTTATGGCTGTGCTTATGAAAGTACAGTAGATTTTAAAGGTTGTTACATCTGCACAGCAAGACTGGAAATACAATTGCTAAATTTTCCAATTCATCATTCAGTGAACCTTCCCATTCCTCAAAACAATATACGTTACCTGTGATTGCATACTTCTTCTACAATTCAAAATTATATTTATGGTAATGGTCAAATAAATTGATTCATTATTTGAACATAAATGGAAAATTCTTATAATATTAAAATGCATATAAGAGATGCCTATTTTTCTTTAACTTATTTAATATGGAAAAATACACTGATCAGATAAAGCTAGAAAAAATAATACAAAATATATTCAAGGCAATGCTATCAAGAAACAATCCCAAAGAAAAAGTCATGCACTAAAGAATGCTATGAAAGTTCCTAGATATTCCAGCTAAAGTTAGACTGATCCATAAAGCTAATGTATTTAATTGTACATCATTCATTCTCACACATTATGACACCTTAAAGTATTCCAAGCTTACTTGGACAGTCCATAGAAGTGTGTGACTACTAGTCTATAACAATCAGTCTCACTGTCAGGAGATTCTTATTAGTTCTGTTATAATTGAGAATATTTAATAATTACTGATAAATTTGGTACACTAAAGAACATAGAAGAGATCTGATCACTGTCTAACAGAAGTACAATCCACAAGGTTACAATTAAAGTATTATGACATAACCACAAGTGTTTCCTTATAAAACAATAAATGAAACAGTGTATGTCCTTACTGTCTTGCATTTCACACCACACATGCACAAAATTTAATTTTTTGCTATATTAATTCTGTACATGTTCTTTTTTAAAGAACTGAATGCAGAGGCTTAGTACAAGTAGGCTGCTGAAAATAATGGATAGATGATCCTAAATGTTTACTAAGGAGAAGAATATACAACTATTAGAAAAGAAGTTCTGTGCTAACAGGAAGTGTTTCCCATGTAGTGTCATGCCATGTCTGATGAAGGAGAAAGAAGATAAGGGTGCTCACTGGATTCCAAGGGTTTAGAAAATGGAAAGTCCACCTACTATAATTTCATTAAATGTACTAATCTAAATAGTATAAACCAAAAGAGGTTTTACAGTGAGGGTAGATGTCAATATTGCCAATATTATCTTGCAACCAAGGTCAGACATTAGTTGGGCATGAAGGAAAGGACAGGTCTGGCCGTGCATCCCATCACAACAGAGTGGTCACACTCTCCTGTAGCCATAGTTTAAGCACAGTAACTTCCCCAAGCTAGAGACCAGTTCTAAAAATGGCCACAGAAAGAGACCTTCTGCTAGCAAATATTTTACTGCACTTCTATATAAATCAGAAGTCTGCCACTACTTTGCCCTTTGACAGAGTAAAACTTGATGGTTCCAGTCAACAGTTGCTCCTTGTGGGACTAGTAGTTTGACGTAGAGTTGCTGAGACCCTTCTCCCACTCTTATTTCTCTCTTAAATGTTAATTTATCTATTCTTGGAATGAACTCTTGCAAGTTTTAAGCTCAAGTTTTAGAGCTTGAGGTCTTAAGCTTTAAGACCACTGCTGGAAAAATCATGCTTGGTACAAGATGAAACAGAAGTATAAAAACCCCAAAAGTTCATAAGATACAGAAAGAAAAAAAAAAAAAGTGGAGTAATGCCTACAAATCCCAGAGCAGATTAAGCTCTTCAGGAATGTATGAAAAGAAAAGCCAGCTACTTGCTAGGACGTGCTAAAGAAATTGTAAGAATATCTATTCCCATAAGAAATATATCTATTAAGGGATGAATTACTATGAGAAACGAAAAAAGAAAATAAACTCCTGAAGGTTTTATAACACATTTGAAAGTTTGAGCTTAGGTATATGGAACTAAACAATACCTATTAAATCCTTAATTTAAGGCCAAGGTACAGTGAAGTCTTGAGATTCAAAATGGCAGAAAAGACTACTATGCAACACCATTTCAGCTTGTATAAAACATTGGAAATGTGTCAAACTGCAAAAGAAACAGGCACGATTTAATGGGCTGGGGCAAGAACAAATAACCTGTTTTAGCAAATCGCAAATAAAAAAAGCAATGTGTACACGCAAAATGAAAGATACCAGGTTTGCAAAAGTAATCCAGTAAGAAACAACATGGAAGACCGCTTGAGTATAATAGGGTTCCCAAGATGCTACACAGTAGCTAATAGAAACATGCTACAAAAACTACTGGAAAATTTTGCAAATTCTTAAAAACAAAACCAAAAACAAACAACAAAGCTTAAGGAAATCAGAGAATTTATCATGCTAGAAGGGTACAATAATTAAAACCTTTGCAGTCATACATAATAACTTGTGATACAATTTTTGTAAGATATAATAAAAATTTCTGGATGGAAAAGCACTCTTGCAAAAATAGCTTTTGCTTTTGAGGTAACTACTAAGCTATAGGAACTCAGCTGCACTTCTTCTAAGTTATTTAGAATTTCTCCTAAATTCTGTCCAACATAGAACATGCCATTAAAGACATAGATTAGACAATAACATGGCCCATGAAAAGCACTTCAGCTATTGAAATTTAGGACGAAATAGCAGATCTACAAGGCAACAACGTCATCCAGAAGAAAGGCTTAGTGAAAATTAGAGTCCTCTGTAATATGCCAGTTGTTGACTAAACACCTTGACTAAAACCTTATGCAACATTTGGTCAGCCGATTTAGAAAGTGTGAGTTAAAACATGAGAAAAAGCAAGGAAGTAGTATAAGAAACTCAGATATTTTCTTAATTGAACAGAAACAAATACTGTCACATATGCAAATGTGCAACTTATCTTCCTCTCTTCCTTAAATAATCTTCTCTTCCCAAACTTTACATTTTACTTTAATAGTTCCAAAAGGATGTTATTGTTAATTAAATTTTATTGCATCTGTAACCTGATTAAACACTTCCTTTAATCTCATGAGTACATGCATCTAATTAAATGGAGAAAATATGCTGCAATCTGGCTTCTGTTTGAAATATTCTTCCATAACAGTCTTTTTTTTTTCCACAGAAGTTTGAAATACTCTGCACATATCTAGATCCTTTCAGCTGTTAGTATAGAGTACACATACACAGGGTAGAGAGGCTATGAATCCGGTCCTTCCCTAGTGTTCTTAACATAGCTATCATCCTACTCTCCTTTGATGGATCTTTCTTTTGAAACGCTTTTCATACACTAAATTGTAATTGCTTCTGTTCCTGAAAAGCACTGGGTAGTGAAGGAGAGGAAACATAGACAGGCATTAAAAATCTTTGAAGAAAATACATCTTGAAAATTAGAAGAAAAATGTAGCGAGAAAAAGTCTATAGTCCCAGTTTGGTACAGCTTCACTATAATTTTGTCATAAATACACTGAACCAGGCAGTGTAGAACCTCATCAAGTATAAGCATGTTGCTCTTCTGCAACATACCTGTACCTAATACTCAAGGTCTTGTTGGTTTTTTTTGCAATTAGTGCTAAAAGTACATAAAAGATATTGTGCGATAAAGATAAACAAAGACCTAAGTTTATCAGTACCCTTATGTCAGTTACATTCCTGAACCTTAAAATGGCACACCTTACTCATACCTATCTAAACTATTTCTAAGGCATCTATCGTTTTCATATCTGAATGCCAAAGTCAATGTAAAACTATTTACTATGGGTGGGGACAAAGGTTGGCTGAATTCAGATGAAAGTACTGTGTATAACTGAGCACATACTTGTATTCTTAAAGATAGTAATCATATTAAATGGTTAGGTTTGGGGTTCCTATTAAAAAAAAAAATATCTAAAAAGCAAAATCATAAACCGCCTGAATATTGGAAAGCGCTAAAGGAACCCCAGAAGAGCTAGAGAGAGGAAATATCAGAGGGGAAGACAGACAATGGACCCATGAATAATAAACCCACTTTATATAATGAAAAAAATGGTCATATTTGTTGTATCTAAACACACACAAATAAATCACAAAGGCAGCAAATATTCTGTCGAAAATTATACACAACAGAGGAAAAATAACTGAATAGTTTTGTTCACTGAGAAGTATTAAGACTGCAAAATTAAGGCAAAAAAAAAAAAAAAAATCAAGCACATGCATGCCATGACTTCATCCTTCCAACTAAATAGATACAATTTAGTCGCTATGTTGCACTGACCTTACTATCCTGCTCTAAATATTTATGCTTCTTGCGTTTCCTCCCTTTCCTTTTTTTCATGTAAAATGAAGGAAAGCTGACTTCCCACATGAATTAACTAAAGCTGTATGATTTAAAGTATCTAAACATCCTTCCACAGACCTTTGGACATGTCTCACACTCACTGGCTGCTCACACAGCTGGGGAGCTGACAGTCTCCTTCCACGTAACTGAAGGCCCTCTTATCTCACAAATTCCAGCACGTATGATCCCACCCTAACGATCTCTCCCACCAAGCTACACTGGGGTAATAAGCAGCTTACAAAAGCCTTACGAAGGACCAACGAAGACAACCCAGAAACAGTTTGTCAAGCACATACCAGAGAACTTAATTTATCTTGTCTGTGTCTGGTTGTAATACATGCTGCTGCGTCACTGTATTAACCGGAATCTTAAAGCATTATGTGGTTACTTTTACAGTAACACAAAGTAATGCAGATTTCTGGGGATCTTGGATTGGTTTCACCTAGAGTATATCGAATTCCTGTCCATGAAGCTTTGACAGACCTGTATCCTTTCAGTTGCTGTGGTTCTTTCCCACAGACTGTAGACTGATACTGTCTATAGACTGAGAGTGATTCAGGTTAAAAGTTCAAGATAACTTGTTTGAATTTCACAGTTACAGGCAAGACTAACTGTAACACTGTGAAGCTGCAAGTTATTCAGACACCTCTACAACAAAAATGAAGACCCCATGCATCTCTACCACTTAAAATCTTCTGTTTCAACTCATTCTCAATGCCGTATTTTCTCTTTCTAAAATCCTAAAATTAGAAGTATCTTTCAAGTGTTAGAATGAATTAAGAGTTACAGCTGGGGAAGGATAAAGAAGAAAAGGAAAGAGAGAAGGACTAATAGAATGTCTGAGGTTTATGGCTAGTGATGAACTCTGAGTTATAAAAACTACTGGCAAATTTTCCATTACTCTCTTGTAAGCAAAATCAAGTTACATAATTCCATTTCTGAATATGTAGTGCATGGAAAACTCCCATTAAAAACAAATTTAAAAACCCCAACTATTAATTCATGCCTTCCTGAACACAACTGACACAGCAAGAACAGATTTAAGGAAATGATTCCACCAGTTTCTTAAGCACTCCCTAGAAAATGGCCCAGTTTGTATACAATTTTTATGACAATTCTTATACAAGTTGTGGTTGTCAGAAGACACAATGGTCCAACCTTTCTAGAACCATTAAATCATAGAATAGTTAGGTTTGGAAAGGACCTTAAGATCATCTAGTTCCAACCCTCCTGCTATAGGCAGGGATGTCTCACACTAGACCATGTCATCCAAGACTCCATCCAAGCTGGCCTTGAACACTGCCAGGGATGGGGCATTCACAACTTCCTTGGGCAACATGTTCCAGTGCCTCCCCACCCTCACAGTAAAGAACTTCTTCCTTATATCTAACCTGAACTTCGCCTGTTTTAGTTTAAACCCATTGCTTCTTGTCCTATCAGTACAGTCCCTAACGAAGAGTCGCTCTCCAGCATCCTTGTAGGCCCCTTTCAGGTATTGGAAGGCTGCTATGAGACCTCCATGCAGCCTACTGTTCTCCAGGCTGAACAGCCCCAACTCTCAGCCTATCTTCATACGGGAGGTGCTCCAGCCCCTGATCATCCTCGTGGCCCTCCTCTGGACTTGCTCGAACAGCTCCATGTCCTTTTTATGTTGAGGACACCAGAACTGCACACAGTACTCCAGGTGAGGTCTCACGAGAGCAGAGTAGAGGGGCAGGATCACCTCCTTCGACCTGCTGGTCACGCTTCTTTTGATGCAGGTCAGGACACGGTTGGTTTCTGGGCTACGAGCACACACTGAAGCTGGCTCATGTTCAGTTTCTCACCAACCAACACCCTCAAGTCCTTCTCCGCAGAGCTGCTCTGAATCACTCCTCCACCCCACCTGTAGCTGTGCCTAGGATTGCCTAGAGCTTAAAGAATTCTTAAAGGCTTACATACTACACCTTTTTTAATCACACATAGTTACATGCCTTTTACATAATATACCATTGCCCCACTGATTAAATGCATACGTATGCGAACATTGCATCCTACGATTGCAAACCTCATCACATAACAAAAAAATGAAGGCATTTTCATAGTTCACAACCAGACCATTTATGCAGTCCTTACAAGACCAAATATTCCTGTCATACGACTAAAAAATATAACTCATTTTTTCATGTGAAAGGATAATAGTCGCATAATAAAGAAAGCGCATTTTGGTGTCTCTGGTTCCTGCATCCCAGGCCATGATAGGGAAGAGCTATGGGCCTTGAGAAAGAAAAGGGGAAGAACTGCATTGCCAGAAGAACTCATCAATCTGACACCCATGTCTTGACTGTATGTGAATGCCACCTTGGAGCCTTGAAATCAGGGAGTTGGGTACAATCTAAATGAGTTATTCTGGTGCACTGGATCCATGGTGGGTGTATTTGGCATCACTGCAATACACAACAATATCTTTACTATACTACTTATATACAGTTCTTATGTTACCTATATGCATAGAATCATAGAATGGTCTGGGTTGGAAGGGACCTTAAACACCATCTAGTTCCAACCCCCTGCCATGGGCAGGGACACCTTCTACTAGACCAGGCTGCTCAAAGACCCATCCAACCTGGCCTTCAACGCTTCCTGCAATGGGGCAGCCACAGCTTCTCTGGGCAGCCTGTGTCACTGTCTCACCACCCTCATTGTGAAGAATTTTTTCCTAACATCTAACCTAATACTACCCTCTTTCAGCTTGTCCTTGTCCTATCACTACATGCCCTTGTAAAATGTCACTCTCCGCTTCCTTGTAGGCCCCTTTAGGCACTGGAAGATGCTCTAGGGTCTCCCCGGAGCCTTCTCTTCTCCAGGCTGAACAACCCCAGCCCTCTCAGCCTATCTTCCTAGGAGAGGTGCTCCAGCCCTCTGACCATCTTCATGGCTCTTGCTCAGACTTACTGGACATAAACTTCTAATCATAAGGAAAATATAAGAAAGTACTATGTTTATAAAACTAGTGGTATTTTGCAAAGTCAGAACGGCTTTCTAACATATTGGTGGCTTGAATAAGATCATGTAGTTAAAATTTGTAATGCCTTTTTGTCATGGACTAAAAAAGAAAGATATCTACATGAATTCAATGACCTACACTTAAAAGTACAGAAACAGAAATACAAGAAAATTAGAGCACTTACAGAGAAGGTCGTAACTATGGTGGAACTATATACACTGAAACCAGAATGGATCATCCATAGTACAACATTTTCAAGTAAGCTTATGTCTACTCCATTTTCAAAAGCACTTTTTTCTATGATCTACTTAAAATGGATTATATGGATATGGAATTAAAACCACCATAGTGCCTATGTAGCCAAAGCATCTAGAAACCACATGTCTATCAAACAGCATCCCAGTTTTCTAAGTAGATAACCAAGTGAAGATGTACCAGTAACTATGGACTCCATGTGATTTGGCAACAAATATATTTTGTAAACCCACAGTAGTGCTTCTGCTTCCCTTTGAACACCTGTAAATCTGATCACATATATCATTGGTTAAGATTAATGTGTTTTCTCCTGCGTCTTCACTTCAGAAATGCTATTGTCCCTGCCTATGGCAGAGGGGTTGGAACTAGATGATCTTAAGGTCCTTTCCAACCCTAACTATTCTGATTCTATTCTTTTCAGGTTTTCAGGTAATTTATTGTAACTCTCTGCTTGTCTCTCTACTTCTCTACCTGCTGGGGAAAGAAAAAAAAAAAAAAAAAAAGTGCTGCTAAAATGAGCCAGTCTTGCAAATAATTTAGAAATAACTATGAATTGTTCAACCCCAGTATTTTGCAGGACTAGTATTTCATATATTAGGGAAAAACCCAAGCATTTCCTGCACTCCATGTCATGCTGAAAAAAGCACTCTAACCAAACGAAAACTTTCTGAGGATCACTACAGGAAGTGTGTTTAGACAGAATTTCACTTTCTAATATTATGCCAGCCTTCACCTTTTCATGTTGCCCAAACCTGTTTGGTCACTTCATACCTGTCCCTTTTAATACCCTTCCTTTCTCTGTCATCTTAAACTGTCTACAATAACTGTCATAACACATACATAATAACACACAATAATTTCCCTCTATAAACTTTCACAAATTCTTATTTATTTTCATCTTACCACATAATAAATAAAAGTTACCAATGTAAACCAGCTGTCTGAATTATTTGTTTTTAACCTGCATGTTCTTATGTATAGACTGTTTAATGAATTATTTAATGAAGACCAGCAGCTAGGGATCCTTAATGTTGTTGGAATTTATGCATAACTCCTAAAGGAACGCGATATAGCCCAATTTTATTCAGTTTTCTCTGTTACACCCCAATTTCTGACCAGGTACTCTGGTTTTAAAACAAGTATTCTTTAAGTAACAAGATACACTTGTTTTTCCTCACTCTTTTCAAGGGTAAAAATATTTTATCAAAGGACTATTTTAGCTACACAAATACATAGATAGTAAAGATTTAGCCACACATGTATACAATCTGCAATGAACATACCAGCCACATAGCTATGATGTAAATCTAATTTCAGACAAATGACGATAAACTTCAATGGCATATCACTTGCTTCTTAGAATGCATGACTGACTTACTTTCTTTGAACATATTTGACTGCCCTCCTTTCTTTATCTTACACTTTCATTTGAAAAATGATAGGGAAAAAGAATCTCACAAGAAAAAACAGACCACATTAAGATCTTAGGACCATCAAAGCAAACAGGAATGTATTATTGAGTTACAATGATCTCATATGCAACATTTTAAAAAATAATAGATTAAGTAATGAAATTATGCTGCTGTTTTACAGAAGATGGATGCAACAAAATGAATGTCTTTTATAGATTTGATCAAAAGCACAGGTCTAAGAAATGAGTGAGTTACCAAAAAAGTAGTACTAGTGAATCCTTTAGCAAGGGGTTCTCTTCCCATCTTTCCTCTGTTTATTCTAGCAACTGCTTTAATAAAAATGACTGTTTCATTTACAATATCTATTCCCACCATTATCTCTATCATGTCCTTCTTAATTTGAGCACTGTTAAAAGTGCTATTCTGCTTAGGGGCAGAAGAGTCATAAATTGCCAATAAATAAATACAATATATTTAAAAGAATCATTAAAGAAAAAAAATTGCCTAATCACTCTGGCTTAAACAGCACAGAATGAGATAAGTACTTTTCCTTCTTAAGACTCCAGTTTTTATTTCAGGGGGAGGAGAAGAAAGGAGTTATTACCTAAGAAATCAGGGAAAATAAAGCAGCTTTTGTGTAAGCAAACATGTTTTCTTACTTTATATAAATTACTATTTTAAACTTCAGGTCTGAAATTAACTTGAGCCACAAATTAGAAATTACTCTTTCAACCAGAGGGATTCATGCAGAGATCAAGCTGACAACTATAAGCACTGACATCGAGGAGACAAATGCTCTACGAAACAAATCTAACCTGATATTTCATTATGACCTTCTCAGTACTTACCAGGTATGTGCCACAGTAAAACGCCGCTGTTTTGGTATGTTGCTACTTAAAAGCATCCTGCGTAAAAGCCTTGGAGAGTTTCGAGGAGAAATAACTGGACACAGCCGGGGAGAAGCAGATGAAGATTTCTTAGATGTCCTGGACTTTTCATACTGCAACAGGTTTTCTCTCAGTGTCTTCACAAGATCTTCGTTTAAGCATGGATTTTGGCAACGTGAATTGTCCCCTTCAGAAACAGTGAAAGCACCTGGACTTGTTGCCTGAGCCATGCTTCTCAAGTAAGTTGTTATTAAGGTCTAATACAATCGAATATTGGCTTAACTGCTTAAAATATTTTCCTTCTAAATCAGTTCCCAAGAACTGTGCACAGCTACAACTCTAGTTCAGCCTATTCTGTTTTCAATCTGTGTCACCTGCCCTCAGCATCTCTCTATAGATAATGATCAACAAAGAAAAAAGCAAGCTAACTCCTCTACAGAAACCTGTTAAACATTACCACTCCTTTTACAGCCCTGCTGCCAAAGATCACTTATTAGCTATCATAGCAAGTGAGCATGGGAGGAAGAAACTGCTTTAGCACAGCCTTTGTCAGAGCTGTAAAGCTGCCTGTTAAACTATTGGAACTAATGCGCTGCAGCTGCTTGAGTGACTTCTGCTTATGTACATAGAAAGTGCTGGAGGAGGGCTTAAACATATGATGCGTGCTCATTTCGTTTGGTTATTCTTTCCATTTGCTTATTCCTGAATCTTCAGGGGGGGCTGAAAGGGAGGGGGACTGTTGAATAACTTCTGTTTTTTCCGGGATCTAAAGTATTTATCTTTGTAGCCCTCATTTACAAATCAAGATTACAAACTTTACCCTCTTAAGCTAACTAGCAAATGCTGTAACTAAATAATGTAAAAGGATTTAGGTTCTGCATTCTCCCCTATCCCCCCCACCTCAAGTCAGTTTATCACAACTAGTTTTCAAATGCATTTAGGAAAGGCTAATACTTGCTACCTTACATTTTCAGGAAAACAAACCAAACATTTAAGATCTGCACACAAAGTAAAATCAGACTGCAACAACTACTATTATCTGTTTAATGAGATGTTCTTAATTTATTATATTATCATGACCTCTGCTTAAACTAAGGAAGTGCCTTTTTTCTATTCACAGCTGGTTTATTTCACAGCAGAAATAAACTATCAAAAGATATTAAAAGAGAACTTCCAAAATATAAAAAAGCAAAAGTAATTGCATTTATTTGGTCGATACATACTGCTATTAAATTTGCTTTTTAGAATATCTGTTTTTTTCATAGCGTTATGCAAAAAAGATATTGGAGTTTTCCAACAAAAGCTCTGTCAATCAATTCTGAGATTTATTTTTCTCATTTTTAATTAAAATAACTCACTTCGTCTATTCTGAACAAAATTTTTATAAACATCTTTGGTTTTGTTCCTAACTCACTGGTAGTGGACAAAGACCTATAATAACTGGTATTAGGCTAATATTTGCTTAAGCTTGGTACGTTCATTTTTATAGCAACAACAACAATCTTTTCAGTTACACCCATACTTCCTGATCATTCTACAGGAAACACTTTGCAAGAGATTTCTTTTTAACGTCAGAACAGTGGTTACATATAATTTTCATTGGTGCTATATATTTTTCCTCTTTTACTTTGTTTTACAATCCAGCTTTTGTTTGTGTATAAGAATTTCCTTTTGAAGCACACACAGTGCCCAGGCTTTCAGTGGGGTGAAGGGTGTTTGACCACAATTACATGACCCAGTGTGAAAAAAAAACACCCTGTTTTCTGTCTTATGGCAAAACCAGAAATCCTGCAAAAGCAGCCTTCTGGAGAGGAATCACCTTTGTACTTAGCACCGAAGCCACAATTCCTGATGAGGATTATAAAGAGAACATCATGATGCTGACAGAAGTAGAGCAGAACAGCAACTGAAAGGTCAACTTACATTAAGAATGACATTGCTATCAGGTGTCAACCCCATTATATAGACAAGTTTAACTGTACTGCGTCATATCTGAAATTTGATAACACTGTATTTACAAATTTAACTCAATACTGAACAGCAACACAGAATGCAGAAATCACTGTGCATTATGATTTTGTGTATTTTTGTAAAACTTTATAGATTTAATCACTGTAAAAACTAACACTGACCACATATAGGATAAAACCCTGATATTATTAAAGTTTCAAAAACAAAATTTTAAAGTATGTTTCATTAAGAAAAAAACTGAAACTTGAAATGAAGTGTTAATTCACAGACAGCAAAACAATTGGATTAAATCATAACTAACTTCTAACACAATAACTGCTTCCACTCCTTTTCAGTTGTAAGAGTAGTACACACAGCACTGATCCTCAACAAGTAGACAAAATAAAAGCGTAATTATGAAAATGATTATTTTATATCTATGATATATCACCTATTAGTCCATTATTCTTTCTTATTTATTCAAATACACTAGCAATTCCATAAGCCCTTTTTTTTTTTTTTTTCCCCAGACAATACAGTCCAAGTTCTATTATGCTATGAAATACTGCCATCTGATGTCTATTCCAGAGCATGGTCTTCAGATAGCTGCAGTGACTTTATAAAACTAGGCAAACCGACCCATCGGAGATCAATGAATCAATGATGTCAATAAGACCATTAACATTTATTGCAGTGGGCCTGGGATCATGCCTTAAGGTGCACTATGTTACAAAGATAATTATAGAAGAGGAAAGTATTAGTCCACAGAGCAGCAGTTTTATTACCCTTGTTCTTGAAAATATTAGAACTAAGTCAACAAGGACCATTAGCTTGACACCCTGCATTACAGGTATTGAATGGGTTTCTCAGATATTTGAAGAGGTAATATGAATGTGTATAGAACAGCACGGTAAGGCCTTTTAACAGGAAAAGTGAACTCAGTCATTATAAAGCAGCACTTCTTGCATGAATAGCTAACTAAAGTGTTTTTCCTTATTCAGTGAATGAGTTAAATTTCTGAATGTAGATGTTCCGTTCTCCCAGATACTTTATTTTGACATATGCTTGCCTTTTCTTCCTCCTCAAAAACAAAAAAAACCCCACCCACCACTAAATGAGATCTTCACATACTCAGAACCACAGAAAATAATTTTGATTACTATAAACAGTCTCACAATATAAATGACTTAAGAATCTTTTGAGATAATCTATGTAATGCCTAGCGTATATATGTACTACAAAAACTCTCAAACATACTTGTGAAGTTAAATGAAAGCCTTTGGACTAATTTTATTATAGACTAGAAACATGAACAGCCTTCACTGTAATAATACACATAGCTACACATGAAAAAAAATAGAGCAAAGTACTTTTCTGTAAGCAACAGCCCTACTTGTCTTAATAAAACATACCTAATTTTCCTACAAAGATTGCCACAATTCTTGTTAAAACTGGAAAACATTGTCAGCTACTCCTTTGAAAAACTTCTTCAGGCAAAACCTACAGTATTTTTTTTTCATGCACATTAAGAAATCATACAGTAGAATTCAAAAAATTGCTATGGGGATTTTAACCAAGATCACAAAACATAAAAAAAAAATATTTTTTTTTTTACTATGAGTTTATTTTCTTGGCTCTTTCCCAGTCCTACTAGTGAAAGAAGCTCACTGAAAGTGGTCCATGAAATTCCACCAAAAAGATACTTACTGCTTCTTTAGAAATAAAAACATATAAGAATTGATACACATTACATTTCCAAGAAATAATACTGATAGTGCTTTAAGCTTGTCCATGTTGTATGTCCGAAGGATATTTGATTCACTTTCTGATTAAGTGTCATATTTTAAGGCATTCACAGATCTAATTTTGCAGGTTTTGCATAGGTAAAAGTTATATCGAAATCATATTTAATTCTGACTGTTATACATTTAACTAAATCATTACAAGGCTCAGGACAAAAGCAGAGAACTAGAACCTCCTTATAACAGAAATTCAGTATTACAGAAATCTAGAAGTGCCAGTAGCTTCTACTTTTTTTTTTTCCCAATGACCACATAAATATAAAAAAAAACCCCAAACCTGAAATTCAAGCATTCAATTCTTATACCTTTCACAAAATTTCTTATGAACTATATTCCTTACGATAAATGTACTTAAATATTACAGGCTTAAAGTACTCATATTTCTGTCAATCATGAAGACAAGAAAGAGCTACAGCATACAGAAGAGAATAAGCTAATAGGTTCTGCAGGTAATACTTGCAGAAGGTTAAACATGTATTTGATCTCACATAAAAGAGACTAAACCAGGATTAAAAAGTAATTTCTGTATTACAAATACTCTGAAATTAAGAGTATGATAAAGTTATTTAATATTATTACTATTAATCAATATATAAAATATATTATGCAATTGTGGTTATTTTAAATTACCTTTAACAGAATTTCTCTTATTTAGCATAAATACAGTCACTCACAAGGAGCAGAAGAACTCTTTCATATAAAAAATGAAGAGAAAAGTTGTTAAAATGTCTTACTTGGGAGCAAGTAGAGAATTCCAGACACACAAGAATGCAAGCGAAAGAGCCCTCCGATGTGTTGCATCTTTGAAAGCAAGTAGATCAGTATCACAGGATCTTAGAAGAATTCAGGTTGGTAATGACCTCAGGTGATCAAGTCCACTCTCCTGCTCAAAGCAGGACCAGCTGTAAGTTCAGACCATGCTGAGGTACTAGAGCACCTGAGAATGGTGCAGAAGTGGAGAGAAAAGAAGACAGAGTCAGAAGTGGTTGTGAAGAATGGGTGCTACACCATGGTTTAAGTTCCTGAAGCAAATTACAGAATACTAAGGTATGGTGTGACTGAGAAGAATTCTGATTCTAGATAAGGCTGAAAATAAGAATCTTGTATAATACTTTGATTCTTATTTGGAAAGAGAGGTTAATGCATGAATTGAGGAGCATAGCAGTCAAGGAAGAAAATAAGGATAAAAGAAAAAATTTATAGGTGATAGGAAGTCTTAATAAAATGTTATGTACCAGCAAAGTTCACAGTACCATTTTAATACCTGCCAATTGCCACATTCTCAAAGAACTGATTTGATATTTATGGATCTGCTAAGTGCAGAGTAGTGCTTATGAGACTGTTTTCCTATCAATGACATGCACAGCCTCCACAGGGGGACCCCATAGGTACCATCGAGCTGCAATAGGTAACTAAAAATAGGATTGGTTGCACTAATCATAGAAATGGCAGGCATCCTCTGGTAATAGACAAGAGCATGGAAAATGTGTGCAATTCTAAGTATGCCATGGCAATTGAAGGCTGCTGTGTTTACTCTGCATATTTGAGCTACGTAAATTTTCAATAATATTCTAATGGAACAATGGTATCTAAAATGGCCAAAGAATCAGGTTAACTTTCCAAATATCAGATAGAGATACGTTTAGAAGTATTTTCTCAAGAGAACAGAATTAAGTAAGACCAGCTTGTGGTACATCCGAAGTTCAGTGTTTACCACCATCAACAAAACACTTGTCACTTAAAATTTTAGAGCTGTTTTTATAATATTGGCTCAGATTCACCTTGCAATTCAATAAAGTATGTTGTATTTAGTCAGTCATTCATTTCTTTTATTATACCTTTGGAGTGTTTGGAAATATTGTCACGATTCTAAGAAAATAAAAGTACTGTTCAGTTGCTGATTCTCCTGAGTGAACTGCTGGCTTTTTGTTCTCTTTTCTGTGCATGGCAGAAACAACAAAGGTAAGAGAACATTGAGTATATGATAATAAAAGAAAACAAGTAGATGCAACAACTGTATTACAATATGGTCAGGGTCCATTCCAAGAAAAAAAGATTTTAACCTAGGCACGTGGACTTCTGCAGTATTTTATGCAAATGTCAGAGAAAACAGTCATATATTTTCAAAATAATTTGCTAAGAGGAATACAGACCCGTAACAGAACGTCTATAAAGCTCCAAACTTTTTAAACAGAACAGCACCTTGTACTTCTGAAGAATTAATTGAAAATAGAGATTCTCTGAAATCTTTGCAAGTTTCTATAGTTCTTTCCACAGTCTGTGCTGATACAGAGAATGAATTGAAGATATTTTCAGAATACGGTTTGTTTCTGGAATAAAACACTATAAAATGATAGCTGTTGGGAGCCATCCAGTTCTCCCATAAGTAATACAGTAAATGGTCTGTCAAAAGATGCCCAGCTTAAAAACACACATTATCATATGTGCACATAGGAAAACAAAACAAATGAAGTGGGGGAATCGGTCATCCCAAGAGCAGTCTACTTATCATTTGATTATGAAATCATTATGTCAACACTACATAGGATAGCCTGGAGATTTTCTTCTAACAAGATTAGATGTTCCTTAACTTAAAGGAGTAAAAGAGCCTGCTCCCATTAGAAAGGACTGCCAACACAATTCCGTTTAACTACACAAGGGAACCTAGCAACATTTGAAAATAAAATGCTTTTCCCAACTCTTGGAAAAAAGGCATCAACCAGTGTGCTACATGTTAGAATATCTAACAGATACTTCATAAATATAAAAGCAGCATTTCTTTAAAAAGATTATATTTGATGTGGCGAGAAACTTGTGATCCCCACACATACACATTAACACAGAAATGAATGACCTCACACAACTAGTAAGAATAAGCAGGGTACCAATAACTGTAATTTCTAAACAATTACGTAAGAAAGCATTTCCTGGGGTAAGATTAAGGGAGATGAGTGTACTTCTACACCATTACATCAAAGAACAGTCAAGAGCATTAGGCAGCATTCCTGCCAATGCAATGCATAAAGATATTTGTTCACTATTAGATAACTGCAATTGAAGGACATGGCCTACATAAGAAGAAAACAATCGTAAGTATAAATTGCTCTGCAGAGCAGTCTGAAGAGAAGGGAAAGGAGAGGGCAGTGGAGAGGACAGGGCACAGGACAAACGAAGCTGGGCCCCACCCCCTCCACCTCTACTTTATATGTATATAGGCTAGATTAAAATGTATAACGGCTAAGCAAGTTGCAGTAGTAATCTCAGATTTCTTCGGGCTAGACCTGTGACAGATACTGTTAGAGCTCTTAGAAAATCAATTAGTTTAATGATGAAAGCATAATTTTGCCTGTTGATGTTAGTGAATGCATGATGGCTTTGTATAAACACAAGGATTATAAAGTATGACAAGTACTGGTTAAAAAGTATATAGACATGCTGTTTTCCCAAACTTCAGAGCTTATTTTTGAAGCTAGTAGGAGCTCTTACCAAACTGGACTTAACCCAGGCTCTCTAAACATGGTGGTTAAGCCAGAGTATAATGTACAAATAAACAAGTACATTTCTGAGAGGTCAGACACATGCACAGAAAGTTTACTTAATAAGGGATATGGACCATCTGTTTTATTTCAAGTAATCTTATTTTGACCATGCATTAAAAACTGAAAGGAATTCAAAGAAATATTTATAAAATTGAGAGAGGTTGGGGGGGGGGGGGTGGAAGTCTAAAAGTCTACAGTCTACATAAATAATTCATTGTCTGGGGATGAGCAAAAATACTTGATGGCAAAAAATAAGTGCATTATAAGAGAAATCATAGCTCCTGAAAAAGCTTTAATACCACAGGATGCTTCACAGTGTGAAGATTTCTGCTTAGACTGTTGAACATATGATTGGTTAAATTCAAGCTTCTTGTTGTGAATTGGATTTTAGAACTTTCAAGTTACTAAAATTTTTAGTAGGTAATGACAATGTGCCTTTTAAGAAACCCATTAATATAGTTCACCTAGAGTCACCTTGTCTTTTCTATAGGTGTTAAAGTGGTCACTTGTATTTGTAAGAACTGGAATTTAAATAACACAAAGGATATGTTTCCACAATGTTATTAAGAATTGATAGAGTGTATTCCCAGTCATGATAGGCTCTCTGAACATGTTTTGGGGAAAAAAGTTCCTTTCCTGCATGGAAAAACTTGGTAATGCTATAATATGAATGTGTAACACTTCCTCTGTTACAGAGTTCCCCAGAAAATATGATTTTCATAAATTTTTCTGGAATCAACAGTAGGTATTTGTGTATTTTCCAATCTTCTAGTGTGTCTCTCTCCATCTTAAGAAGTAGGACTTAAATTACTTCAGGCAACCATTTGTGGATATAAATGGAAATTTAATTCTACCCTGCAGAATTCTACCCTGCAGTCTTAAACACTGTTATTTTCTTCTGAATGTACAGAAAAATCCAACAAAACAACAACTTTGAAATTTCCTTTTGGTTGCATATGGCTTATAAACTTTTAATACAATAAGAGATCTGGTCTTGTATAAGCAATTTTATCCATCCTAATATTTGCGCAAAGCTTTGGAGAAGTTTTTCTTTAACTTTTGCAAGGAAGAAAATAGGAACCAGAAAGCAGAGTGCAATGCACAGTAGAAAAAGGTAACACATAGCTAATGACTTAAAAGAATATGGTAGAAAAGTTAATTTTTTTAGTGCATCTAACTTGAGACATCCCAAATAATTTATTGAAGTACATTGTATAACATATCAAATTACAGAGGGCTAAGAATATGATTAATTATGAAAGTGAAAAATGGCTGCTCTCAGATACTCCACAGTACTGCAACTGCGTTTAAATAAGAGGGTCCTATATGGTCTATCAGGCCCTATATGATTATTAAGAAACAATAATAAGAAAATTAATAAGCAAAATAATGTATTTATGATAGAAAGCAAATGTAATTAGCAGATCTTTAAGATCATTGAAGAGGCATGGATTTGATGGGTGAATCACTCGGCGGTTAAGAATTTGGCTGGATGTTCACACTCAGAAAGTTGTGATCAACATCTCAATGTCCAAGTGGAGACCAGTAACAAGTGTTGTCCCTCAGGGGCCGGTGTTGGGACTCATCCTGTTCAACATCTTTGTTGGTGACATGGACAGTAGGATTGATGCACCCTCAGCAAGTTTGCCGACGACACCAAGCTGTGTGGTTCAGTTAATATGCTGGAGGGAAGGGATGCCATCCAGAGGGACCTTGGCAGGCTTGAAAGGTGGACATCGCCAACCTCATGAAGTTCAACCAAGCCAAGTGCAAGATCCTGCTCTGGGTCAGCGCAATCCCAGGCACAGCTACAGGTTGGGAAGAGAAAGGATTGAACGCACGCCCTGCGGAGAAGGACTTGGGGGTGCTGGATGATGAAAACTCAGCATGAGCTGGCAGTGTGCGCTCGCAGCCCACAAACCAACTGTACGCTGAGCTGCACCAAAAGGACCGTGACCAGCAGGTCAAAAGAGGTGATCCTGCCCCTCTATTCTGCTTTTGTGAGACCCTACCTGCAGTACTGTGTGTAGTTCTGGGACCCTCAACACAAGAGGGACAGGGACCTGTTGGAGTGAGTCCAGAGGAGGCCACAAAGGTGCTCCAAGGGCTTAAGAGAGTTGGGTTTGTTCAACCTGGGGAAGAGAAAGCTCCAGGGAGACCTTAGAGCATCTTCCAGTACCCAAAGGGGGCTCACAAGAAATCTGAAGAGGGACATCTTACAAGGGCAGGAAGTGGCAGGACAAGGGGGAATGGCTTTAAACTGAAAGAGGGGAGATTTAGCTTAGATATTAGGAAAAAATTCTTCACAATGAGGGTGGTGAGACAGTGACACAGGTTGCCCAGAGAAGCTGAGGCTGCCCCATCGCAAGGAAGTGTTCAAGGCCAGGTTGGATGGGGCTTTGAGCGGCCTGGTCTAGTAGAAGGTGTGCCTGCCCATGGCAGGGGATTGGAACCAGATGATGTTTAAGGTCCCTTTCAACCCAGACCATCTTGTGATTCTATGATCATCTTATAGCTGAATTTTAAACGATCCTTTATGTGCTTAGATAGGATATTCTGGTTTTAACACTGACAAAGAATACATATAGAAGCTCATTAAAAATAACATCTACCAGCAAGTGGAAAAGGAACTATGGACTCAGAGGGATTTTTATGTATGTTAACGTTAAACATGAAATCCATTAATTGAAAGAGATAATCCAAAGGCCAGGCCATGAGTCACCTTAGTATTTTTTTAGTTTTCTAATTCTGCTCTCTGTTGCTCATTTTCACAATGTTTGTTTTTCTTATTAAATTTGAAATAATGAGATATCATCCTAAGATTAATATCTAGGAGGAAAAAAACCAAACAACTCCAAACAAAAAAACCCACCACTCGAAAACAGAGAAATTCTTCCTGAGGTTATATTATTTTCATTGATTGAGATAACCCAGCATAAGAAGTGATAATTTAATTTTCTGTAGCAGGAAGATTTACCTTTCCATGTTTTATTATCCCTGCTGCTTGGAAAGAAAACACTTTACAAATGGTAGGTACTTAGAGTTCGCAGGGTCCTGGGCACACTAATAGGCCCTGGGACCACTTTGTGCCAGAGCCCCATATAAGTGTGCACAGATTTGTTGTGGCTCTGGCCAGCCCTGCTTTCTGCTGTCTCTATTGGCTCCATTTCTGCTACGGGTAACTGTCTCCAGCCTCATCTCCTTCTCCTCTGGTCCAGACTCCCTGGACTTGACCTGTTCTTGGCCTCTTCTGGGGCTGCTGGCTGCTTGGGTGCTGTGCCCTGCCTGTGCCGGGGGAATCCTCTGCTCCCAGCACATGTGAGCAGCCCCGCTCTTGCTGTCTCATGATGCAGCCATACCACTAACTGTATCTGACCAAGTGAAATGTGTCATTATAATGTATAATCAAAAGGGAATACTCAAATGATACGTTTTGGTAGAACAGTCAGTCAAAAAGCAATGCATGAAAATACTACAAGTTCATGCATTCTGTGACTTTTGAGAGCACAAGATTTAAATTGTGCTATTTGCGGAATGCAGATATGTAGAAAAGTAAGCAAAAAAAAACTCAAGCCATGCTTAATTTACCTCAACATAATTATGCAGTGTATCTTTCTGCTATAAAAATTATTTTAGGAAAAATCAGACAATGCTGTAGGACTATAAAAAAAAAAAAATTTCTACTAGCCAAAAATGTTTTTTAAAAATACTTTCTTGATATCGAGGGCACCAGGCCTGACATATTCAGGTTAGAAAGGTGCCTACAGACAGTGTGGTAGTTGCATTTGGGGATTCTTGCTGCCTGCCCCGATAAGGAATCAAAGCAGTGGAATACTACAGTGGAAAAAGGTGTCTGAGGACTGCCCATTTTCTTTTTAGGATGGTTAGGCTACCTTTAAAGATTCTAATGTGCCTCTGCAATAATGTGTAGAATGCATAATCTTATCCACATATAAGCTTAAAAGTCCTTTGCTATCAAAGGAGATTAGGACTGGGTACCTCCTTAGGGAAGTATGACATTAAAACTGCTTCTCAAGAAAGGCGCATAACTGCAGGGCTGCATTTAGGATACTGGTTGCATAATGAATTATTCTCATAGAAATGAGCTCCCCTCTGACAATCAAGAGTCCTGTAGGTGTTTGGTGGAATGAAAATAAGGTTAGTGGAGTCAGTAGATTTTTCTTATACCTGATTAAAAATGCTGATGTAGAAATGGAGAGTATCACAAAAAGTGTAATTGTTTGACCAAATCATCAAGGCACTGACATTCCTTTGTGAACACTAATGCTCCAGCTTGTCTGTTCCTTTAGTGGCAGTAGTTTGCATTAGGGAAGAAGAAATTCACATGTTCTATGTAGACCTTTCCTTTTTTTTTTTTTTTTTTTTTTTAATATGGTCATATGAGAAGTCCTTTTTTGCAAATAAGATTGGCAGGATCCAAGACAGCACACCTAATAGTGTCACCGCAACCAGTGATAGATGTCCAGAACAGATGCAATGAACCTAAAAAGAGTGCTAAATACCAAGAAAATAAGAACCTTACTGGGTCAGACCGGAGGTCCATTTACTTGAGAATGATTTCTCTGACAGCTGCTAAGAGTTAAGACTAATTGAAGAGTAGGAGACAAGAAGCACGCAAACGCAATTCATACAATAACCTGTTTCATAATTTGAAGTGTTTGGGACATCTCAATCTGCACGTTCTCTTTTTATCTAACAGAAAAAAAAAAAATGGATTTTTCTTCCATATGTTTGCCCAGTCATTTCTTGAACCATCTAAACTTTAAGCATCACATTCCATAAAAGGACTTCCACAACTTGATTAAAATTTTTGTAGAAAGCAATGCATTTTGGTTCATTTGGGAGATGCAGACAGGAGAAGGAATGCACAATCATATTGGATTCAAGTCTGTGGATCTGCTGGCCTCAGTGGAAGGTTTTTAATAAGGGCAATTCTAAATTGTTTGAAGGAAGGAAAGATAAAGGAAAATACTTTCTTTTCCTCAAGCGCTGAGCTGGAGTGTGGTGGTACCGTTCAGTGCTGGGATGCTGATTATACCAAAATGGCAGCATTCTGTTGTAAAATGCCATCCAACTAAGTGGTCTCAAAAGTGGCTTACTAAAGAGCTTTGAATATGTACCATGGTGGGTAAGATGTTGCAGAAGATATGTTTCTGGTTCCCTGAGGAGCTTTCTCTTGGAAGCTTGCTTTTGATCATATCTTAATGGGTACAGAGAAAGATCAGAAGGGATTACAGAGAAGGTATAGGTTAAGAAAAGCAAAGCGCTGAGGTGCTGTCTCCTTCCAGTCCCAAATAACCTCTGCACAGGTGAAATTGCAACTCGTAAACAGACACAGTTGTAAATGCTCTTCATGAATCCCATTTTGCAGCAACTATGAGATACTCGTGAAAAACGGCCCAGAAACACCTCTAAACATCCTGTCTCCAGAAAAAGACCCAGAGGATGCATGTTGTGGTCTAAGAAGGCACGTGGCACCAAAGGTAATGCTTAAAGTGTTTGGTTTTCTTTTACCCCTGCTCAACTGCAAGAACCCACACCTCATTTTCCAAACAAGCCCTCCTGACAGCCTAAAAATCAGAGTCTTATAGCCTACATGGAAAAAGCAGAGACGGGAAAACAATCTCTGTGTCCTGCAGATATGTCCAAGATCCTTCAATTATCACATAAGCTGTCCTTACAGGAAGATGAACACCTAACAAAATGCTACAACGAAAAATTATCTGACAGCATGGTACCTATGCTCCATAGTGTAAATGGGCTTTCAGATAAACACTCAAAGGAAAAAAAATGAAGGTACAAAGGACAAAGAGTACAGAGAAAAGGGTGCATGAAGAATGGTATGCAGAGGAAGTAGAAGGAAAACGTAGAGAGCTAAGAAACAGCAAAATGGCATAAGACAAAGAACAGTTCTGAAAAGGTAGTTCTGCCAATTTTGCTAAAGAAACACCCAGTTGTCTGGAAACTTTTTATCTCAGGGGAAACCAAAACTGTGGTGGGATATTAGTGTTATTGTCTATAGAATGTGAGTGTCATTATGCTGCTATAGAGCTTTACAACTTCAACACTAAATTGAGAACCCTGGGGAACCATATGTCCAGGGAAGAAAACCCTGTGTGTTTGTGCTTAGCATCCAATTTTCAGATTATTATGATGATGCAGCAATCCCATCCATCCACACAGCCAGAACTCTTATCCAGAAAATCATTATCTCCCATCCTTTCTCCTAGCCTTGATAAATACAGCTCAGAACACTGCTGACAGTAACTTCCCCAGTCAAACATTCTGATATGACACTCCACTCAATTTTATCTGTCTTTTTTCTCTTTTTTTGCTAACATAGACTGCCTGTCTTCAATTCTGGAAGAATTCTCTGACTATTCCACCCTTCCTCTTTTCTTTCATCTTGCTGACATTTCAAATTACACTTCAGATATCCATCTCCCTCATGCCCCTGTCATTACTAAATGCCTTCAAGCTGTCTTCAGGATAGTCTTTCACTTAGGAGAAGCCACCTATAAACATCCGAAAATTTTATTTCATTATCTACCTTTAAATTCCTCATTGCAGTGACTTTAGAAAACTGACAAACTAAACTACTGAAAACAGTATTTACAGTAGTCCCCTACTCACTTTTAAATCTCTATATTAATCTGTTGTTATCTGGTGCTCTAAACTGTAAGATCTCTTTAGCTAGGAACACTGGCTTTGGGATATTCTCGTGGGGATATTTAATTATGTATTGCTTGTAATCTGGGACAACATAAACAATAAACAAAAAAAGACAGTTAACAAGGAGTGCTTGAAAATCCAAGTCTATGATTCTCATCCAACAACAGAACATATATAAGTGCTAAACATAGTATGAATATCAGTTACCATCTGCTGTAAGTGAAATCGATGCTAGCTACCTAGCTTACAGTAAGAAAATGCTCAGAATTTGTCAAACGGGATGCCTGTAAATATTGTGGGAAATACAAGTAGAAATTCTCCCTCTAGTGGACTCGAAGGAGAAGTACAACGTTACAGTAAAACTAAGCCGAGTAACAAAAAGCTCTTTTTTTTTCCTTTGCCCTCCCCCCCTTTTTTTTTTCACGATTCGTTACTAATGAATGATTTTCCATAATTATTTAAAATCTACCCTAATGCGGTAGCTCTGAGCCACAGCCAAGAACTACAGCCTCACTGGGGCAGATTCTGTACAATTACAGAATAAAAAGCTTCAAGAAACACCTTAGAACTTAAACAAAGTCACAGTGAAAAGAGAAGTAAGGCAAAGGGAAATGAAGAATATAAGAAAACAGCAATTTTCACATATAAGGTAGTAAGTCCTATCAGTAGTAACTTCTCAAGATTTTGAACACAAGTTCAAAGTTTTAAGGAGGATTTCAAGAACAATTAAATGTATCTGTAGATGTTCTAAAGATAGATTCTGCCAAACCTGAGCAGTAGACACAAAAGAAAATATAAATACTTGTTAGAAATCTAAAAGGATGGTATTAAAGGCTCATCTATGGATTGATGAATGCCAGGTGCTCATTTTTTTGCAATGAACAGCATTGGTGAGCTGGACAGAAGTAATGATGAAGTTTGGAGAGGAAGACAAGCAGATGCAATAGAGAAGTGAGAGTTAGAGGACTGGTGCAAGAAAAACAACTGGACATAAAGGAAACTGCTGTATTGTTTTCATGCTTTGCCTAAATGGATGTAAACAAAATGGTTTTACAATTTCCAAGTCCAGAATTACAAAGGCTAACACAGCATGGTAAGATTTAGTTTAAAATTTCATCACCGTTATAGGAAAACTTTGAGAAAGTTTTGAGATCTTTGTTCAGCTTGCAGGATTTTATATTTAATCTTCTGGAAAGCAAATAGTTAAAATGGTTACTGAGACCTCCAGATGGTTGCGCTTTCTGGTCAGCCCCAGTCTCTTTCTCTCCTTCCCTGTCCACTCACACACATAATTACAAAGCCCATTCCCTCTCTCTTCAACCCTCTGTTCATAATTTTGGGTTAATTTCAGCCCCTTCTCTATTCAGTTTTCCATGCTGCAGCTGCCATACCCCTTGTTATTTTTTGCCTTCTGAGCATAGCTAGAAATTATAACCTACAGTCCAGATGAAGGGAGGCACAGCTGCAAGTCCTACAGTCTGAAACAAGAGAGAGGCCGGACTTGATTAAAAATGTGATTCAGGGTTTGGAGCGGAGGAAACAAAGCAAAAATTATAAGTGCCAGGTTTAGTCTGATACATCTCAAAGAGTGGCAGGTAAGTGAACCCTGTGCTTACTGGATAAAATGAAATCCTAGAAAAGAGTACAATTACACACAGAATTGCAAGGTAATCCCAAATTATAAGAAAGTGCAGACCCTTAATCAAATGCTATTAATTCCAGTACATCTCTAACGTGACCAGTCATGCTTTACCATAGTTGAACCATATCTGCTTGCAATCACTGGTCAGTAAAAAATGTTTGGTCAGTACAAAGGGGCAAAATCTGTACGTTTCAGAGTTAAACATATTGTACCCTGTCACACTGCCTCTACTGGGAAGCATGGAATGTGTTCAGCCCACAGGTCTTCTCCTCACAGGAAGTTAATCAGTTCATAGAACTTAATGTTTTTCAACTGATGAAACTGAAAGCACCAAGAGTATAATTTCTTGTACACATGGAAACAAAGTGACTGGAGGATGAAAGGGATGACAGATCAGCTATGGGAGAGGAAAAGTGACAGGCATAGGCTGAAACTGAGAAATCTTCTTCTATATGAACTCCTGTAAGCAATATATGGCAAACATGGCAGCTGCAAAGGCAAGACAATCTGGTACGTGTGGCACACGGGATGCCAGACTGGGATTAAAACTATGGTACCCAAAAACTCCTAACACTCCTTAACATCTTGTTGGCCTTTTTCTCATCTTGCTTCTCACTGACCTTTGCAAGCAGGTAGTCTCTTGTGCTCTGTCTCCATTCTAATACAGTTTGAACATTCTTTATTACCGAAATTAGTGGTAGTTTTTTCCCAATAATAAGTTTCTTTCTTTGTTCAGACATATTCAGTCTTGAGCACTCACAGATCTGACTTTCTATTTTTCCTCTGTACCTCCAGCCTGCTACTAAATCTGAGTTTTCTGCACCTGGAATAGAGACCCAGAGTTGTGATAACACCAGGGTGAGGGCAGTTGATCCACCGGAGGGCAAGGCTGCTATTCAGAACACAAAAAGGCTGGAAAAATAGGCGGACAGGAATGTCAGGGAATTCAACAAAGGTACATGCAAAATGTTGTAGCTGGGATGGAATAATTCCATGCAATGCTACAGGCATTTTTCTGTCTATTCAGAAGACAGCTTCCCAGAAAAAGACCAGGGCTTCCTGGTGGACAACAAGCTAGTAAGTTTCAGCAGTGTGCCCTTGCAGCTATGAAGACTAACTACATACTGGGTTGTATTAACAAAAATGCTCTCAGCAGACTGAAGGAAGTGATTTTCCTTGTCTTAAGACCACATGGAGAATACCATGTTCAGTTTCAGGTTTCCCAGTGCAAGGAAGACACTGACATACTGGAGTGGGTCCAAAGAACAGCCACAAGATGAGGCTAAAAATAAAGCAGATTTGTTCACCTTTAAAAGGAGAACACTAAGCAGGGATCTTACTGATGTCTGCAGCTAGCTAATAGGAAGCTGTGGAGGAGATGGAGTGAGACTCTTAGCAGAGTTGCACAGATAAAATACAAGTGGCAGCCAATACAAATTGGAACATGTTAAATTGTGACTGGATGTACATGAAAAAATTCCCATGAGGGTGTTGAACATTGGAATAGGTTGCCCAGGGAGGCTGTAGGAACTCCATCCATGGAGGGATTTAAAATCCAATTGGACATCCCCTGAGCAACTTGCTGTAGCAGGAGGCTGGACTAGAGATCTCAGAAAGTCTCTCCCAACCTATGTGACTCTGAGTCTGCATGCTTTTTCAAATTCAGGTTTTCATAATTAGGTTAAGACCATGATATTACACTGCAAATTTATAAGAAAACCAGAATGTAAGCAAATAAATACAGGAGAGAGAGGCAAACCATTCTACAAGATTATGTCTAAGGAAAGGGGTTAGGCTAAATACTTTGGGTTTTTTATTTGAGAACTGGGCATAATTTAACAAACATATTGGGGATTAAGTTAACAGATAAACAACTTAGTTCTTCATGTAATAAATAGTTGAACTATGGAACTGCTTCTGAACAGTGGCTGTAGATAACAAAACTTTCTATGAGCTGAAGGGCACACTAGGCAATTTCATATCTAGTTCATGTTGTTAACTCAATAGGACCCATATCCTGCTCAGAAAGGTTCACAGCTGAAAATGACTGGGAGGTATGAAAGTCTTAAGTAGGCTTATCATATATGCTTGTCCTGTTCTTAAACTTTTTCTTAAGAACTTGCTTATGGAGAACAACACAGTCAGAAACAAAATACTGTCCCTGATGAACCATTGGCCTCTCCCCAGACAACTGTTCTGAGGGAGGAAGAGAGAGAAAACAGCGCTCAGACAATGAACAGTTAAAAGACATGATAACAAGCATGAGGGGAAAGCTAGCTGGAAAGAATTTCTAAAATGGAAAACTGTGCATAGATTTGAAGATGAGCAATTTGAGTTTTAATTTCATGTGAAGTGGAAAAAAGAGAGTGAGCAATTGCATTCCACAATATGTTTAGGAACAAAAGGAAAAACCTCAGTTGAACAATAGGAATGGACTTACTTAACAACAGTGTTCTGCATATTAAAGCAGAGGGAAAAATGGGCAGACGAAAAGAAAACAAATCGCAATAGAAGACATCAGAATAAGCATAGATTTTGCTTCTGGCTTCAGAAAGTGAGATTAGCAAATTTAGAAAAATGTTTTAAAGAAAGTGGAGAATTTTGAGAGTGCAGTTTTGACAAAAAATTTGACACAATATTGCAAGCCTGAAAGACTAGATATGCTGAAGTACCAGGCAAGTACCAGAGAGTAAAAGGAAGATAAGTATATACGGATTTTTCTGAAAACCACAAAGAGTTGATGAAAACTAGAATTATTGCCACCCAACACCAGTTACTGCAAATCCCATTTATCACAAAGGTGCTGGTTTTCAGTGATCTTCAATTCTGAATGGACTAAGAGTAGATTTAAAAGTGAAACCTAGACCTGAATATATATGATATGAAGTTCTCTCAAGGGAGAAAACACTGCTATCTCTGCTTGCATAAAACATGTTGAGATAAAAAATAACAATAATGCAATCATTCTTGAGGGAACACAGAGGCTTTTAGAGACTTCTAATGACAATGTTATATTGTTTTCAAAACACTACTTGAAGCTAAAGCTTTTTAAAAATCCACTTTCCCCTCCCATAACTGCCATCCAAGAGAGCACTGCTCAGCAGGAGAGAAGTCTGACCTTTGGAACATTTATAAAGGGCTGCATTAAAAACACAGAAATATAATTTAAAAGTCTTTTGAATGCATTTCCTATGACATTGCTTCAGATTCTTATGTACTTCCTATCTTCAACTGTAGGAAGTGTATGGTAACCCAAATCCCATTATCCTGTCATAAAGGGACAGGATATTCAGCTAGTTTTGGCTCAGGCTAAAATGAAGAAAATCTCATTTCCTGCTTCTATTAATGGGGTACATAATACAGTAAAAATTTTACCTACCCTTTATCAAGACGTTCCAAGCTTTTCATATGTAAAAAAGACAACAGATCAGTAACATACCCTTTTTCCATACCACAAAGACTGCCTTTGACAAATACTTTTTTACGTTTTAAAATAAAATCTGAATAATTCGAAGGACTTCTAAATACGCCTAATAATGTTCCCTTTACTGTAAATTTGTGCAGACATAAAGAAATTGTCTTTATAGTATTAGGACATGTCTTAAGAAAGATGTCCTTTTCTTAGCATATAATACCAGTGAAAGAAACTTTAAAGTTCTCACTAATTAAAAAAAAACCAAACCCACAACAAATTGCTATCATTAAAACATCTATGAAACTGACGCAGGGAAGCTCCTCTCCATATTTTTGACAGTGTAATTTCTGTAGATTCTTCATCAGTAACCTGCACCTAATGCATCTCTTTTTCTTGATCAGCACCAGGAAATAAAATTAGCCTTTTGTTTCAGACACTAGTGTAGAAACATGGCTGTCTAACACACTGCACTGCAATTAAATTTCATTTTTTAAAGGTTTGTTTTTACTGTAAAAAGCAACTGTTATTCAAATACATATTTCCACACCAAAAAATAAAATCCTGAAGCCTGAATGATGTCCCACAGATCGAAGTAGAGATCAAAAGCAATAATGGAGCCAAACTGCATCCAAAACATTCAACCTATAGAACTGTCAGTGTTCAGCTATAGTGCTGAACATGAAAATAAGGTTGAGAATATTTCTTTAGTTAGGTCACAGAGTCCTGTAAGCTTTCATTTTTCCTGCAACTCTACAGATTGTGACCACATACTAGCATGCCTCATCTTCACATATAATCCCATGCTGTATTAATGAAGAAAGAAAAAGAAAAAGAATAAAAACCAACAGAGATCTTGGCTAATGCGCTTCCCTCTTCATACCTGCTCTAGCTTAATAAAGAAACCCCATGCATTTACTACTGTTTAACAGTAGAGGGGGCCCTCTTCCTTGAAAAAAGATCACTTTTACGCATTTACGAAGTTGAATACAACGTCCTTAATATAACTAGCTAAATAGAAAACGTGAAAAAACAATTGCAAGTGTATTACAGAAGCAAGTTTCCTTGAAAATAAATAATTTTGACAAATAGTTCAAGTCCTAACCTAAACCCATCCTAATTTTAAATAAATTGTTTACATTTTATAAAAACAGGTGAACAGGTGCAGAAAGACAGAACAATAAAAAGGAGGAAAGGCTATTACAGCACACAGCTACCACTGTATACCCAAGATAAGAGATTCCCATCCAGTGAAGAGCATAGAAATAAAAATTGTATGGTGCTTATGGCTGTGGCCTGAGAAAGCTACACATGAGCAGTGTGCTTTGAGGAGACCGGAACTTCATCAGGACAGGTATTTGAGCTTAATGGCAGTACAAAGAGTAATGCATGATTCAGAAGAAAATAGAATATGCTAGCACAGGGAAAGATTGTTTTGATGGGTGAGTTTTATTTCTACTTCCTAAAGCTAACTTTAAAACAACAACAAAAATAAAAAGGCACAGCACCAACTGCAGCTTTGAGTTATATTTTGGAGTGCATTTTGAAACAGACTCAAAATCTTTCTCACCACTATTTTTTCTGAAGATAAGAGCAACAAGGAATTACAATATTTATTTGTTTCTTAGGCAATCAAATGCAACATAAAAAATATTAAACACTGTATTACAGACCTCTGCCAAAGCTTAGCAAAATCACAGGAAGTCTTGTAATTGATTCATTGATTTTGGGCATGTTCTTCGTTGATTCATGAACTTTCAAAGTAAATAAAACCACAACTTCACATTCTTTAAATGAGCTCAGTGGCACTGTAATGGCCAAATCAGATGACCATCTGATCCCACCACGGATTCATAGAAATCTTTCTTTCCAGTTCTTTCCACTGAAAATGTAATTACCATTCCACAAACAAAACAAAACAAAACACTGTAATTCCTCATTTTTCTTTTTTTTTTTCCTCCTTTAATTAGGCATACCGAAGCAACTGTCCTTTTATTTCTCTGTTAAAATAAGTATTGCCTGAGGTATGATTTAAGTACTAAAATGGGAAAACAATAGTTTCTCTGTTTGGGTTTTAAGATTTCCAAATTTTAATCCTAGTATTAAAAAACAAAAAAAAGTATTTTATTTTGAATTGCATATAGTCACCTTAACAATAACATCTGCTCTTTTTTGCTAAGTTAGTCAAGTTGTTTTGTCACCAAGATTTTTAAAAAGAATTAAAACAGTATATATTAGGGGGCAGGGGGAGAGGAGGAAGATTCAAAGATTCTCACAAAGAATATTGAACAATATTGAAGTTATTTCAGAAAAGTGCCTTGAAAGCTCCAGTGAAACATCAAGAACAGGTTACAATAGTGGTGAGGTATATTAAAAATACACCAGAAAAGGGCTTTGATATAATATTAACAACTTTTTATCTTAGGATATCAGTAAGTTTGTCACACTAATGATATCACTTGCAAAAGATCAAAATTAAAAGACAGGTTTTGTACATATAAAAAACTATTTTGCTACAATGAATTCAACAAAAATATTCATTTATATCTGTTTGTTCTGCTGAAACTTACAACTCTTCAATCTACAAAGTTTACACATCGTTTCTCTTCAATCCTCACATTGGAGTAGTGTTCCACACTGCAGTAGTTACAATGCTGCATTTCCAAACCAGCTCCAGCAGTTAATTTTCAAAACTGAAACCAAATAAATTACACAGATATTTGTGATTTAGGCACAACACCATAAAGACTGATTAATCAGTTATCCACACAATTAAAACTATACAAACTACAAAATTAATTTTACAAAGCTCCATAGGTAAACACATATACATGCGTATACAAAGTGGTTAGGAAGTTGAAAGGAGGCATGGAATATATTTGTTCACACAAGCTCAAGCTCTCAGAATATGAAATAACAACAAGATCTTATGAAAGAAATTAGTTTTTTTTATGGGCATCTATTATACGCTTCTTACAGAACATAATAAACGTTTTTACAGAAACAAGCAAAAAAACCGCAATATTAAAAACCCAAGCAGCCTAATTGCTTTGGAAGTTAAAAATATATTTGTTTTCTGTAGCCTTGCCACAAGGGCTAAAAAATGAACTGAAGAAATAAAAAGTAGGAGATACTCAACAGCCAAATGCCAGAATGATTGTATTAAAATAATAATAAAAAAAAAATAGGGAACTGAACTATTTTATAAGCCATTGAAGTCAACTGTTGAGCATGATATTATCTGTTATAGATAGTCAGACAGAACATTTCAAAGCCTCTGCATTGCGGTAACCTTGATTCTTCTGTGCTGTGATCAGATCCAGACAAAATTCTTCCCTAGAACCAAGTACTGGGAAAGCAGGAAAAATTACGCAAAAATCAGATGCTCAGAGTGTTACTCTGCTAGAGATTAAGCTGATCATACCCTGAAATTTGGTCTCCTCACTCCTCAAGGTATGTATTTTTACTTTTCCCTTTGAATCAGCCCTATCGCTTGTGTGGTACATCAGGTGAGAAAGATTAGTCAGCTGAAATTATTCCCACAAAAACTTCCATAGAATCCCAGTCCATTTACAGATACATTAAATACATAGTTCAGTTTATTCTGCAGCATCTGGATTAAAGGAGACAGCTAAAAGGTAGATTTATTAAAGCTGCTCTGAAAAAACAAGAAAAGTTCAAGAGGGTCTATGGCTGTAGTTAAGCAGGTTACCCTCTAGGCAAACTTAAGTTTAAAATAAAAAAAGATTCCTAACATGATACAGTCTTAAACATCTACATCTAAGTATTTTACAATAGCTCTATACCTTCTTTTGACATTTATGAAAACTTGGGTTTTTAGGTTTTATTCCTGGAATATTTTCCATAAATTGAACTTCACATTTTGCAATGAATAATGGTTTCATTGACAATAGTTTAAACAAATCCTTTAAAGAAAACTTCTTCAATCAACATTATCAGAAACAGATCTTTGGCTGCTAGAAAAAAAGGGTCTCAAGTTGAAAGATTAAATACTATTCCACCAAAAATTACTGCTTACATTGTGTCTGATAATGTTAATTTCCTAAGGAAACACTGTGCTATTTTCATAATGACTTCAGAAGAAGTTGACTAATTAGAAGGAACAAAGTAAAGATAAAGAAAGTCAAAGCAACACTATTTCTTGATTTTAAATTCTGCAAGACACCTATTTAGGGGAGGAAAATGATGTTTGCAGCTCCAATAGGCAGGCTTAGTGTGAACTTTACATCTAAAGAGTACATATAATAGTCTAGAATATTTATAAATGTCCCCACTCCATATGAAAGATTCATTTTGAGAATGTACTGCTCCAGACACCAAAGTTAATCAACCACAAGACACCAATCTGTAGCTAAGCAGGCTCTCTTGGTTCTACTGTTCATTAAACTTATTTTTCAAGTCTAGATAAAGTTAGCCTGTATTGTTAATAAGGTACGCAGTCTGGACTATTGATATTCTACTTGTACCACTGGCCCATATTAAATTTATATTAATATTTATCTCTGTTTCTTAGAAAGAAATTCAAGTTTTAATAAAGATACACTGCTTGCTAAGTTTGCATATACTCTAAATGAAAATTAATATCTGTAGTAGAAGTTGCAGGCAGTTCAGATGTGAGATCACAGATCTGATTTTTGGAAGTCAGGTTTAGATTAGTTTCAATGGTTATCTTGAACTGAGATACTTATCCTAACAGAAATATTGTCACACTGTAAAAATTGTACAGTACAGCAGTTGTATTACAAAATGCTAATTAAGAATCTGACTCTTAAACTCTCAGGTATTTTTTGAAGAAATACTTCAATCTTATCACATCTCTGTATAGAGATTTATGCTGCCAATATTCTAGGAAAGCAATGGACTGCATTCTCTTTTTTCTTTACCATGTGTTTTCTCTAGTTGTAAATTCAGAGACAGATCAGAAGTTATATGAAATGCAAGTTTATTAATATTCTTTCTAAATATTTGCATTGGGGGCCAATTATCTGCTTGCTAAAGTAATAGTATTCTGCTGCCATTGCTGTTATGCTTCCTGATCCAATCTAAAAGTATGTTCTCTGTTCTCTACTATTGCATTTTCAGGAGAATTGCTAAACTTAACACTCTTTGCTGGCCTCAAAGGGAATCATACAAAGCACTTCATAGGCTGTTTATTCTTTGACTGGCCTGTAAAAATGAGGAAACTACTCCATGTATCTTGTAACTTAAAACATCTTTTAACACAGATACTAAAGGCAGAATACCGTTAAGAACAGTTTATTGGCAGAAGATACAGGTGGTGTCTTGTTGATCAATTCACTACAGTACAACACAGTATGATACTGAGCTTGGACCTGCTTATTTATTTCACTGCAAACTGTATTTGTGTCATTGAACAGTATGTGACATATTTTTGATAGGGAATAAGGATATTTCACCGTTTTCATGATTAAAAAGTTGACCTTTTTTTTAACTGCAGTTTTAAAAATTCCTGCTATTCTTTAATATTTTTTCTCTGTTTTCTACATGACATAAAATAACAGTTCTCTTGAGGAAACTGGTGTTTACATGCATGATTACAGAAGTATGGCTTTTTATGACAAATAATAACTATAAGAAATATTTTCAGAGTATCCAGTATAACAGGTAGTCAGCATTACAGGTATTAAGCCCACATACATACTCAAAATAATTCTTTGCCCAATGTTCCCATTGTTCTCAAGGGAGCCCTTCAATGCTGAATAGATTTGAAAACAGATAATTTAGTTGGGTGCCTAAAGCAAACAAGATTTCTCTTGAAAATCTGCCATCTTCCTCACACTACTGCGGCCATAATTTTCACCAGCTGTCTTATGGTGAACTTTAAGATTGTATATGAATGTAAAAATAATGTTTTAGGATTAAGGATATTTTAGAGAATATTTAGATATTTTAGAGAATCTCTAATTACTGAAAACTTTTAAAACCATTCAAAGAACTGCCTTAAAGTAAATACTTAAATTCAGACTTGTTTAAAAATCCCAAGCCAAAATAATAATTATCATAAACAGCCTTTATGCATATGTTTAAGAGAAAGAGAAAAATAAAGGAGATTATCTAAGCCTGTGCCTGCATTAGCAAGTACTGAGGCCCAACAGGAGCATACCTGAAAAGTGAAATAGCATCAGCATCAGGAGCTTAGTTCAGTCTGTCTCTGTTCTGGTCCCCTAGACAAAATGCTTGTTAATGTTTGGAGTGCCAGAGAGTGTGCTCTAATACCTCCGGGTTTAGCTTTAGAATATGAGAGGATCTAAATTAATGTGTTTTAAGACACCTACTCAGTTAAACCAAAATAAGATAAGGGTTTCAAAAGCACAGTCCTGATCCAACCTAAAATGCTTGAAGTAGACATACTGTCTCTCTTGGAGCAGACACAGTGATAATATATAATAACTCTAGTAACTGAGTCAACTATAAATTTTCTGTATTACATATGCTTAACTTCAGATTCTGCCTCTGAACTACATGCATTTTTGTCACCCAAAGAAAACACGATGCTAGGCAAGAAGACTATCATATTCTGACCAGGCAGAGGAAATTATCCAAATACCACGATTTTCTATGTTAACAAAATCATGGCAAGAAAAGTTTATACATCAGCATATCATGTTCATATTTTCTTCATTTACAGATATGCACAACTACTGAAAAAATATATTTCTATTATAAAGTGATCTTTACTTCAAGAATGAGATATTTTGCTCATATAAATATGGATCAGCAATTTTTATACTAAAATATTACTACTGAGAACCCACATTCCTGTTGCCCATATATGACTGTTCGCAGATGGTAAACCACTGCATGGCACAATGGTCATTAAACTGTCATAAAGGCAATAAAAACTAGAAAGTGGAATAAAAAACCCCAAAACAATAGAATATTCTGTCCCTTTTCTCATGAATTAACTGGGCAGCTGAAGCTCATATACTTTTTAATAATGAGGAAATATATCTAAAATTGGCAGTATCTGCAAGTAATCATTTTCATGTAAACTGCTCCAAACTCAGTTTTAAGTAAGCTGGAAGAGTAATTACTATTAGTTAAAAAAGAAATAATGTAGCACACAGCATGATCACATAAGTTAAAAGTGATTTAAACAGCAATAAACATAGCCTTGGGGAATGTGATGTTGGATTTATTACAATACATCTGTGAAGGTTCCTGTCAAACAAATAGCAGGTCAAACACCGGGGGTTAGAATCAAAACTGTAGTGAAATTAATCCACACAGAAAAATAATAATGACCCCAACTTTTTTCAAGACAACTGTATTGTCCCAAAACCACAAAAGTCTCAGTGTAAATGTAGCAAAAGTTATCCAAGTACACAGTTTTATCCAGTTCAATATCTTTACCTCAATTCCACCAAAATGAATTCATGCACAGATTTTAAAGCAGAAAAAAGTTTGCCCTTGGTAATGTTTCTTGATGATGTTTCTTTAATGCTGAGAAGTTACAGTATAGGGTTAACTGGATTACAATTATTATGGTGTTTAAATATTATAGCTCTAAATAAAGAAAATATCAAAATATTCTATAGCTAGTATGGAAACATTTGTAGACTCACAACAAATAGCATTCACTAAAATTCTGCCTTTTTATCTTGCCCATAGATTTTCATTCCCCTCTATATCACCTGTAGTCTTAATTTCTAGATGTCTGGCCTTGGCTTTTACAATTTTAAAACTTAGTTTTATTCTACTTGTTCCAGATCATTCTGTAGTACCTGCTGGTACTCCATCTTTATGACTTTACTGTTTTCTTAATCTCATTTACAAACTATCCACAGAAGCTATATTTTTTCATCTCCAAACCCTGTGTACACTAAGTCAATAATAAAGTGATGTGATGTCCTTCTAGAAACACATACACTGAAGATGCTCTACCAGAAATTACTTTTGAGATTACCAGTTAGGTCTTAGTGCTACAATGATTCTTGCATAGTCTAAATTTACTAAATCAGAGTATCGTACAGTTCTAAGTCAAACAGCTCAAGGAATGTGAAGAATAAAATAACACACTTTTGTAGCCACATTTATAATTTTAAAATAATATTAAATATATATATAGAAAAAAAATTAAAATGGTAAACATCAAGTACAAATCAAGATATACTGAATATCCTGCAGAAAAGAGTTAATATGACACTAGCTCACATATGAGAATTTCCTCAAAGAGATTAAATCATAGACAAAAGTTTGCAAGATAGCAATCTTCAAAAGAAGACAAATAATTACCTGCAACTGAAATTATGTTTCATTTATATAATGTAATGTCATTTTAGCTATCGATTCTAAAGTATCTCAACCTTTAAGTATTAAGATTTCTAAATTGTACTACAATAAATATTTTAAATTAGCCTGAAGTACAAATTACTACTCTGTTCTCATTCCCACCAGATAGAATTTTGCATTTAGAATACCCTCCGTTCTCTGGGGAAACATATGGTCTTGAGTGCTTAAGGAAATATGACTCATACAATAGGTTGCTTTCTACAGAGCTGCACATACGAGTTTATAGTAAAAAATATTAGAATCCAGTATTCTGTCACCTTCGGTAATTACACTTATATTGTATCATCACTCTTCCATAGACACTTAATATTAGATTTTACAAATGTCTTATTGCCTGATGTTCCAGACGAAGTACAATTTCAAAGAAAACTATAAAAAGGCCTGGGCAAAAAAGCTGTATCTCATTTCACAGCTTAGTATTTTACAGTCTTGTTTTATACCCTGCTATGGGATGTCTAGATCAAGATATAAGATACAGAGCTTTCATTAGCTTTTCAAATTACCTAAGGTGGTAGAGCAGTACTTAAGCTAACTACCTAGTTACTAAAGTTACCTCTGCCATAGCTGTCTTCCTCTATAGCTGAAAACCTAGAAATCTTTTCACAGGAGATTTGCAGAATTTGCTTGATTTGAATAATGTGATAGTCAATTTGATTTTACAAAAAGAAAAGCAATGAAAGGTGTTCTAAGCAAGGTACTGCCTTCCTAGTCTTCAGATAGCATATACCCTTTCCCTTTATTATTTAGAATACCTTACAGTATGCAAAACTACCAGTAGAGCAGGATAAGTAGTGGATTTCAGTCCAAACACATAACTAGTTCTGCATAATTTTATAGAAAATATACTCTGTGATGAAAAACCAAACAAACAAAAACCCCACAATACCCCACCCTTCAAAAAAAAAAACAAAAAAACAAAAAACAACCAAAAAAAAAAAAAAACAACCCAACAACAACAAAAAAAACCCAACAAAAACAAACAAAAAAACCCAACAAATAGCAACCAAACAACAACAAAATGGATTACATATTTGGATGTCATAATATACGTCAGATTTTGGAAAGGGGTAACATCACTCTCTTAAAACTGTTCATCATCTTAGGAACTTTATCTTCTAATCAAGGTGACTTCAGCTAATTCAGCTACAATTAAATTTGTGGTCAATTCCACATTGAGCAGCAAAGAAATGAAGAGTAATAAAGTTCAGGGCCTACTATCAAAAAACAAAGGAACAACACAGAAAACAAAATACATTCATAGATAGCAAAACTGGTCATTCACCTGCATTTTTAAAGGAGTTTTGTGTTTCTAATGACACTGGTGGAAAACCACTGAAGAATAAATTATCAACGCCATATTCAAACAGGACTGGGACTTCGAGTTTCATTTCATATACACATAGAGCCATACATAAATTAAACAATAGCTAGCTTGACAGGACCTGTGTTGGATAACTATTCTTTGAGTAGATCTGTTATATAGTCTCTAAGGTGAAACTAAAAACGCAGACTTGATGCATGCTTCAGTTTTCTCATTACTCATAGGAATTCATGCTGTAGGTTTAAAAAGACAGACTTCCTTTATCCTGCTCATCACTTTGTATGCCAAATGTCCAAAGCAGGGATTAGAGAAAATCCCAATATTTTCCCAATATACAAAAAGTTAATTTTACAACTGTATTTATCAAACTGGCTGTTTATAAAGGAACTGCAAGAAAAATACATATATAGTTTTAAAATTGAGCCCTACAGGAAAAACTTGCTTTCACTAGACTTCCCATCTAGTGAAAGTGTAGAACTTTTACCTCTGTTAAACCTAGCACTTTATAAAGTGTCTACTGATTTACTTTACTTTAGTGATCTAACTACTATACTTCCTCATGTGCACAATCTCCATTTTAATCAAGGTGACAGTCATAATTAATGTACATTGCTTAGTCTCCAGATATTTTGCATTTAATCTATTGAGTATTATGAGTATTACTGAATCTACACTTTTCATTAAGTTCTGTACATAGACAGTAGAATGTACTTGTTTCATGCAGGCAGGCAATGAAAGCTGTGCAATAAGTCTTACTATTAACACAGAATAACCATATGTACATTTAACTTATTTTTACAACCTCTTCATTGCTGGTCTTTTCATCTATTTTCAATAAATCACCAGAAACACACATGCACGTGAATGTTCAGATAATATGTATACATATATCAGTATTATATATTCACAGAAACATCAGATAATAACAGATAAGATACACTCCAAAATTTTCTGCCAATCCTATCTACCCAAATATTTTATATTTCAAGATTCACTACATTAAAAAACAACTCAAAAGATACATAACTGCCAAACACCCCAAATTTCTGAACTTTTAATTTTTTTTTCATTTGATTGCATGCAGTGCTTCTGAAGATGAAGTGGCATTTATGGGCTCAAACAAGTCAGTATGAATAGTACCATATAGAATTACCACAAGGTATTCAAAGCCTAAATATCTGCTATTTAGCCATTGCATAAAACTGTATTAATGAATTGCTGGGAATTAAACTAAACTAACATACAGTGTTTATATTGCATTATCTGCCCCAAAGTAGCTCCCTGATTTCAATCCCAACCTCATAGAAAACGTGGAGTATCTTATTCTTCACTTGAAGTTATTCCTCAACTAGAGTTCAAAATTATCATTTCTTCAGTGAGAAATTATTCTGTTTTAATTCTACTAGAAATTTTAATTTCCTTCACAAGACTAAAATCTTATTTTATGTAACCTCCATTTTAGCTGGCCATCCTTGTGCAAGTAAATTTTTATATCTTAAAAATGGAAGTTTGTGAGGGCTTTATGAATAATTGAAGTACTTTGCATGCTATAGCCTCTGCAGTGTGTGCTAGAAAAGTCTAGGTTTGCAATTCCACTTCAGGCTACAACACTATAAATGAGTTATTCGCAGTTCTTTCCCCAGCCAAGTGTGGGAAAGTACATTTTTTACTATATCAATATCATGAAAATTCACTTTCATTTCCCTAATGTCTTTGTATTTCCTCACAGAAGTTTTCTTATTTTCAGTCACGATCCCTGTAAAAGATGGATGTATTGCCACTTTTCAGAAAACTGAAAGGGTCTACTATGCAGTAGAACACACTCTAACCTTTCACTTCACATTACAACTCAACAAACATGTTCAGACATTTTGGAGTGTGTCCCTCTGCATAAATTCCAGCCTATTTCCTCACTGTCCTGGCACCAAAGTAAGTCTTTCTATAAGTCTAAGTTTTCACATATTTCTATCAAGTTGAGTTAAATAATGAGATTAAATATTCAGCTTGATTTAAGTACCTTCATATTGAAGTCCAGAGGTGGCAAGTAATTCACAATGAGGTTCAAGTTTTCACCTCTTTTTCATTTATGTATAAACAGTATTGATTTTATGGCATCTATTTTGTGAAATTAAAAGAGTGGCAACATCAGACTGCTTATATCTATAAATATAGATATAAACCCCCCACTGCTTATATCTATAAATAATTGAACATATTGAATGTAGGGAAGACTTCTCGATGTAATATGCAACACATGCCAGCAAAGCAACAATGTCAACAATGACACCAAAACTATAAACAGAAGCCTGTAGTTCTAAGCCTGGACCCATTGGGCATTGAGGGGCAGTGCCTTTTGTACTGAAGGTAGCTTAAAAAACTTCATTATCCATATATTTGGGATAGAAATTAATACGCTGCTTCAGTCAGTTGAAATTTAAAACTTATTTTAGTTCTCTGATTTGTAGTTTCTGCCTAGCCACAATTTTTGTTTGAATAGTGATGTAAATGCTCTGTTTTGACAGATATGATGCAGTCTGATATCACCTTAAACTGTTCTATGAATGTATTTTTAACTCTGATCTCTATAGGAAAGTGGCATATAGGTGTGCAGACACATAAAAAAAGCTACGGTAAATAAGCTGGAGTGCTTAGACTATCTTCTCTATTCAGCACAGCTATCCAAGCATACTGAGCTAAACATGAAGTAGATTCATCCTCAATAGAATTTCATGTGACGGCAATAAAATTTCCTGTGATGGCACAGTGTGTAAGTATGCAATTAGCACAAAACAGCTGAAATTCAGCCTGCTTATACCCATTACTTCCACATAACCTGCTTTAGGATTTATACTCCTCACTAAATAGGGCAAGGAACTGCAGCAGCTGTGAGTTCAGTAGCAGATGGGGTCAGTACCTCTGAAAACACTACACAGATCTACATTTATACTTACAGTTCACGTATTTAGATACTTAGGTATTTCTGGAGAAACTCAGTTTCATTCTTAATCATTTATCTTGATTTTTGTTGTTCTTTAACTAAACTCTCTGTGCTACAACAATATACATTTCCACGTAAACTACTCGGCCTGTGGTTTCAAAAGCTGGCTGTTGCTTAAGTTCCATAGGCTTCCTGGAAATATCACAGCCCTAGTAGTAAGTGAACATACACACTCAGACATACAAATATGACACTTCTGTTTACACACCCATGATTAGCTGATTCTTTTTTATCAACTTTCTACCACATAATTTTATCATATTGCCATCTTCCTGTTACAATAGATTTCTAGTAAGTAGTACGAAACTTTATTAGACTATATGTAAATCATATTTATTTCTCAGTTATGTTTTTCCTGGTTTGATTATATGAATATATACCTATATATTCATATCTGACTGCCTGAAGTGGATTTTGAATTATAAGTACCTACAGTTTCAGGCAGAACCTACTTCTTTTTAATGGATACATCCTATTTCTTAATCTCTTATTAAAATATTATAGTAGACGTGCCTGGAAAATTAGTGGGATTTAGTAACTTTTAAAAAAGCATACAAATACACTTTTTTTTTCATGAAATAGAAAATTTAAAATAATGTGTGTAGAGAGCGAAATCCATCATTGCAATCTTGTCAGAAAATATTTGAAACTGGATAAAATGCAATTTGCATTCAATTTGTTACATTATCATAATTCAAAATACTTTAGATATACTGTAGGATCAAATTACATCCATGTGAACGGTTACTTAATTGTCTTATTTCAAGTATGGTGATCTATGCTTTTCAGTCATTTTTATAACTATGTTCTGTTAAGAAAAAATGGGAAAATATCACTGAGAGCAGGGAACAGTGCAAAGCAAAAAATTAAAAGGAAGCACAGAAACAAAACTTTTTATTACAGTTTCACAAATTACTTTCAAGGTATCCCTCGGATAAGTCCAGTTCATTAACTTCCTCTGATTATTAGGACATCAATTTTAGCAAAGAAGAAGCCATGGCCTAGAAGAGATCATTTTGATGAAATAATAAGAGGATTTGCCATAATGTAATAAAATATATTAATGTAGGAGGCTCATTCTCAAACAGTCGTGTGAGATAGTTGAGCACAGCTATCACCCACATGCTGCTGAAAGAACAGACCTTCCTGGCAAAATGAACATAGAGTTTCACTGAGATATTGCACATGCTATGAAAAAATCTGGAGCTACCTTTCTCTGTTACCAATACGCGCAATCCAGACATGCTGGTAGACATCCCTTAGGGCTTTTTTCGTATTTCACTTACAAATGGATAACAGGTAAATTACCATTTCATATTTACGTAAAATCATGTTATAACATTCCCACTGAAATACCTCAGAAAATGAAAATATTTAGGAAAAATTATGTGAATTTAAAGACATCAAGTGCAAGAGTAACATACACATATTTTCGTACCTATAGAATTCCCAAAATGAAATCAGATGACGCACAACTCCTTGTTGAGGAGTTACCTCAACAACAACATGTCGAGGTTAGGTGGTGCAAAGAACTAAATAAAGATTACTAGCTGCCTAAGAGTACCAGTACATTTTGTAACTGATACTTGTTCAGGGGTGTTCTATGCAATTTTAGATGTTCACTGGAAAGCAAAACCCATTTTCCAGATTTTGGATGCAACTTTTCTTATTCATCTGCAAATACAGCACTAACATCCAGAGTCTTATTATTTTGTATCTCCATTATTCATCTAGAACGCTGCTGCAAAAAAAATTACCTAATTAATTTCTTCAACATCTCTGTCTCCCTTGGCGTATTCCCCTGCTATCTTTTTCCCCTTTCCATAGCATCAAATACAAACTGCTCCTTTCACCTTCAAGCTTGCTCATTAGTTATCCCCACCTTATTTAGATCTTATTTCCTGTATGACAATTCCCACTTCCAAATCAGCTCTCAATACCAACCCTCAATTAACACTTGTCAAATGTTCAAACAAGCTGAAAATGTTCTTTTCTTATTGCAAGGGAGAAATACACTAGAAAGTAATTTGCAAAACTAAGCCATAAGTCTCTTAAATTCCACTGGAGTGACTGCTTTCCTGTGATATTTACAAAAATATTGGTAATATTCTACATGAACATGACAAAGTTATTAAGCCTGACCACTCAAATATTTCAGCCTGGGATCAAGTACTGTAGATTTAATTGCAAACCATACATCCTGCCATACATTAGGCCTATTCAGATGACAGGTAATATCCAGTGTTAGCATCTCACATAAAATAATCATTCCATATCAAAAGTAAGGGCTGATATCTCCTGATGAAAAAAACAGAAGCTGAAAAAATATTAGTCTTTTACAACAAGAAACAGTTATAATCAGCATCTGCACCACTTGCAGCACACACAGATTTCACTGGTGTTAAATGTTAATATTTTCCCAAAGGTCCATTAAGTTCCTTCTAAGTAATGGAAAAAAAGGTGATTTTATCTGACTTCCTCCCACTTAGATGCCCTTCTGCTTGTTCCCAAGAGAGCAAAATGCTGACAGACCACACAGAAATAAATAAAACTCAGAAGCATTTACAAAATCTGTGGAAGCAGAAATGGAAGCTCGTATAATTTAAAAGCTGTACAGTGCAGGTACAGTGCTTATGGAATGACTTGGAAATATGTTTCACTTCTGAGAATGAACATAGTCAGAAAGTGCTGCTTTTTCAGTATCATCACTTGGAATTTCACAACTGCACTACCTCATGTAAATGCTAAATCAATGTTTTTTTGTGGTGATCCAATATTTCAAGGTACTCCAGCTGAGGTGTATCTACAGCTTTAAATGAGCAAGAAGCTTCATATATGGAACGAAGTCTTTTTAGGGCACTTTGGAATCCTACTCTAGGTTAAGCTGCCCGTAACCTCTGTCTCTTCTATTTGCCACTGCAATCTCCTTTCATATAACTAAAATTTAGGATCTTTTGAATTATTACTGGATGGTTCGATCTTTGGAATGAGTCATCATTCTGTCTGAGGCTTCAACACTTCCAAAATCAAGGCAATGATAACATGATAACAATGACAGATCTACGCAATGGATAAAAATAACCACTTTGTGTCTGAGTCAGTTAGAAAGTAATACATATTTTCTGAATTCTATAACTTCATATTGTACCTCAATAAAAGAATGTTCTATATCACTTTGAATAAACAGGTACATCCTATTAATGTAAAATGAAATTTATTTAATATCCACAAGGTGCCATGCATATGAGAAATCACGAATTTTTCGCAGGAAAAAGGAGAAAAGTTCATGCTAGTTTCAAAACTTAACATATAATATAAAAGATAGAACTAATATTGTTAAGTGTTTTTAATTTCCATCTATGTAGCATTTTTGTTAAGTGAAAACCAACATTACATGGTTTTCATGTATTTCATTATACAAGTCATTCTATATAGTAAATGTTCTATAATTTGAATACATAAATATAATTAAATCTTTCTTTGTGTAGGATAAGCATAGTTTCTCCTAATTCCTCTGGCTGGAAGTCGGGAAAACAAAGGAGAGTTTATGATCTTTGGAAGACGGGGTGGGCAGCTCAAGGGGACTACAAGGTTTGTGAGATTATGCACGGAGAAAATTAAAAGGGCCAAAGCCCAGCTAGAACTTAATCTGGTTACTGCCAAAAAAGACAATAAAAAGGTTTCTATAAATACATTAGCAACAAAAGAAGAGCTGAGGAGAATCTCCATCCTTTATTGGATGCAGGGGGGAAACACAGTTACAGTGGATGAGGACATGGCTGAAAATACCTTCTTTGCTTCAGTCTTTAATAGTAAGACCAGTTGTCCGCTGGGTACCCAGCTCCCCGACATGGAAGACAGGGACAGAGATTAGAAGAAGCCCCCAAAATCCAAGGGGAAGTGGTCAGCAACCTGCTATACCTACACACACAAACTTCTGTGGGGCTGGAGGGGATCCATACAAGAGGACTAAGGGAGCTCGTAGAAGTGCTCATCAAGCCACTTTCCATCATTTATCCAGCAGTCCCGGTTAACCAGGGAGGTCACAATTGGCTGGAGGTTAACGAATGTGATGCCCATAAACAAGAAGGGCTGGAAGGAGGATCCAGGGAACTAAAGGCCTGTCAGCCTGTCCTTGCTTATGGCACAGACCATCTTTAGTCATGTACCATCATGCAGCATATACAGGACAGCCCAGTCAACATGGGTTTAGGAAAGGCAGGTCCTGCTTGACTAGCCTGCTTGACTAACCTTCCATGATAAGGTGATCTGTTTAGTGGATAAGGGAAAGGCTGTGGATGTTGTCTATCTAGTCTTTAATAAAGCCTTTAACACCATTTCCCACAGCATTTTCCTGAAGGAACTGGCTGCTCATGGCTTGGACTTGTGTACACTTTGCTGGGAAAAAAAGCTGGCTGGATGGCCAGGCCCAAAGATTGATGGTGAATGTTAGCAGCTTGTCACAATTTGTTTTCCCCAGGGCTCAGAATTAGGGCCAGCTCTCTTTAACATCTTTATCAATTATCTGGACATGGGGATTGAGTAAGTTTGCAGATGACACCAAGTTGGGTGGCAGTGTTAATCTGCTGCAGAGTAGGGAGACTCTGCAGAGGGATCTGGGCAGGCTGGACCAATAAGCTGAGCCCAGTGGTATGAGGTTCAACAAGGCAAAGTGCCAGGTACTGCACTCAGGCCACAACAACCCCATGCAACGTTACAGGCCTGGGGAAGAGTGGCTGGAAAGCTACCTGGAAGAAAAGGACCTAGGAGTGTTGGTCAACAGCCGGCTGAACATGAGCCAGGTGCTCATATTCACGCACACCTGGGCACACTCACATGAATATGTGTCCAGGCAGCCAAGAAAGCCAACAGCATCCTGGCCTGTATCAGCAATAGTGTGGGCAGTAGGACTAGGGAAATCTAGAGAAGTGATCATGCCCCTGTACTTGGCACTGGTGAGGCCACACATCAAATACTGCATTTAGTTCTGGGCACCCCACTACAAGAGAGACATTGAGGTGCTGGAGTGTATCCAAAGAAGGGCAACAAAGGTGGTTTAGAGCACAAGTCTCACGAGAAACAGCTGAGAGAGCTGGGGTTGTTTGGTCTGCAGAAAATGAGGCTCATGAGAGAGCTTATCACCCTCTATAACTACCTAAACTGAAAGAAGGTTCTAGTGAGGTGGGTGTCAGTCTCTTCTCCCAAGGCACAAGCCGTAGGAAGAGGAAATGGCCTCATGTTGTGCCAGGGGAGGTTTAGATTGGATATTAAGAAAATTTTTTTCACCAAAATTCTTGTCAAGTATTGGAACTGGCTGCCCGGGGAAGTGGTTGAGTCACCATCCCTGGAGGTATTTAAAAGATGTGTAGATGTAGCACTCAGGGACACGGTTTAGTGGTGGATTTGTCAGTGTTAGGTTAATAGTTGGATTTGATGATCTTAACAGTTTTTTCCAACCTAAACAATTCTATGATTCTATGACAAAAACACAACACTAAATTCTCCAGGTTTGATCTAGTTCCTTCCAAATCCACCCAAATAACTTTATCACTGCATTGGATTTTAATTAATGTGGACTTCGGCAGTTACTCAGAAAGCAGTTATTTTACCTACAGTTTTCAGAAAACTTTTTTTTTTTTTTTAAGTTTAGAACAGCATTATAAGTATGGAATTAACTTCTTTAAAATAAATAACATAAAATAAAATTTAGCGAACTTAATGTTGAAGAATCAAATTTAATAATATATAAATGAGAAAAAGAGACACTAAGTATGATGATACAATTGCAAGTGAAATTAAAGCTCAAAAATCCAGCTGGGAAATTAAGTACTGTGAAAGTTACATATTCTTTTCTCTCTGCTAACATCCTTAATGTTAATATGATCCATGTCATAAACTAAAATAGCTATCTAAGTCCCAGAACAAAGTCATTTCTTAGAAATGAAGCAAGGAAACTGGTGTATGTTTAATACACAACCAGTTCATCATCATTATTATCTAGAATAATAGATAGGAAAGCAGAATTGAACACTTGCAAACTATTCAAGATCATTCAGCTGTGTTTTGTTTGTTTTAAAGTCTGCTCAAATGGTGTACTTTTACATGTATATCTCGTAAGAACTTTTAAATTGGAACAGTAACACTACGTTAGTCTGCCTTTAAACATCTTTTTTCATGGTGAGGAATACATATTCACATACATATTTGATAGTCTTACTGGATTTTCACATATGGGCTAAGAGTTGATACAGCTGGACATATCCCCCTTATGGTTAAGAGACTATGAAACTGGAGATCAAACACTGAGGAATTTAGCTCCATTCTACTGAACCCTTTGTACTTAGGAAATCAACATAAGACACAGGATGCCTTGGCATCTTTGGGGTTTTTTCTGCTGAAAATGGAACTGCAGAAAGGTGGTCTGACCTTATCAATGTTGTGCACTTTAAGCTTATTTTGGCAAATGAGAGAATCCAGGGTTTTTGAAACAAGCACTTGCCAAATTGTGTGATACTTCCAACTCTCGCGAACACAAGGAAGTTCATCTTGAGATATTGTGGGTGGTTTTTTCCATCTAAAATTTTTTTTTTTTTTTATGCTGCATATTAGAGTAAAACTAGAGCATAAAAAATTAGAAATTCAGACTTGAGTGCATTTGAGATATACCAAGAATGGGGGTAAATTGGTATTAGAATTTTATATCCTACCTATAAAACATGTGTTCGGTTGTTTGCTATGACACATTGCTAATGACTGTAATCACTGCTGTCACAAAGGAGCATGTTGTAAAAGCACTCACTTTCTTATCTGAGCAAAACTACACCGCTGAAAAATGTTAGGACCATTTGAATTGTATATTGCACACCTCTGTGTTGTTTCTTTTTCTTTTGGTGAGAAGGGCAGACAAGTAATGAAGTTGAATTTGAGCAACGTAAAGGCTCGTATTAAGCCAACGATCTTTTCAGTAGTAACAGAAGAGTTTTTCTCCTAATAATAAGCTTGTAAAGATAGCAATGCTTTGGGATCTCTCAGCTTGTCACTTTCACAAAGTCTAAGAAGGCAAAGTTCAATGAAATTCAGACTTCAATTAGATTATTACGTAGAGCTCCTGGAAGGGCAGGCAGAGGCTGAAGCAGAAGCATTTCTCTTTCACTATTTGATGCATGGTAATGGTGCATAATCTTAAACAAAAGGTGATGTAGCTAAAACAAGAATCAAAGTGATTAAGTTCTGTGAACTGAAATCAACTGACATTTACTTACGTGTATATCCTCAGCTAATTTCCTACCTATGCACCAGTGAAAAGTATTATATGGTTGGAAAGGCAGAAAATGTACCTGTGAGTTTCAGTCTGCTCATTTCTCTACATTCCTGTACAGGTTTAACTTCCTTGTTTTGTTAGTTAGCAGTTTTGTTACTGCCAACTCAAACTATTTTTTTTTTTCTCTGACCTGTGCTCCAAATTATACATAATATTATATATATATGTACTAAATGCAGACATACTTTGATAAAAGGGGAGTTCTTTTAAATAAAGGTAGAATCATATACTAGAATTCAGTCATTAATTTTTCAACCACACTTACAGTCATTAAAAGTTAAATAGGTCAGAAAAGATTTAATACACATACTGGACAAATGTATAGAAAAAGTTTACAATAGAAACTTTGCTGATATAGGTTTGCTCTGAGCGTGATCCAAGTAAGGATTAGTCAGTTGTTTCCAGTCATGTGGATTTTGCTGTACTGCTGCATTATTTAATAAGACATAAGAATTTCACAATGAATAATTTAATTATTTGCTGCATACTTCATCCCAGGAAAAGAGGCACTTTAAGTTACTTCCTTACCTTGTTTTCTTTGAGTATGCATATGTCACTAAAAAAAAAATCTACCCTATATTTTATACACTTTATGTTGCACTAACGCTTTTATTACTACATCAGTGTTTGCCTTTTATTTCAATGGGACTATCAAGTCAAAAGCTTTTCTTCTAGCTTTTATAGAATGCTAAATGTTGCATCAAAAGTTTTAACAGGGCTTCCCACTGACCCTATACTGCAAGTTACATTATAAAAATGGTTTGGTTATAGTAATTGTTCTCATTTCATGAGCTCAAGGAAGTACTTGATCCGTATTTATTAATACAGGATTTGCAGGAACCTACTACTGGGGGAAATTGCAAAATTGCAAGATAAAAATTATATAGCAGTTCTGTTTGAAAAGCATGTGGGGTTACTTTGCATTAGAAGCCTATTATGTTACAACATTGCCATGTTGTTGGAAAAATGACAATCATCAAACTAGGATAAATAAACAGAAGCATAACTTTCAGAACATTTAAATATACTTCTGCACTCTCCACTCTTAGGATTTTCTTAGCTGAAGGTTTTGACCACTTTTGGACCTTTTGTATACTGAAATGTATGGATGAAAACTGGAAAGAGTGTAGAAGAAAGGAGCAACTAGATTAGAACTCTAAAAATGTGCAATAAAAGGAAAAAAGGAAAGAAAATAAAAGGTATGACACAGGTGTAACTCATTCTGCTAAGAGATCTCTCCCACTTTTATGATTTTAAGACAGTAAACAGAAAACAAGGTATCTTTAGTTTTAAAATGTGCATGTAAAAGGTCCATTGTGCCTTTCACAGAAAGTAACTTGTAGGTTTTGAAATATTTTAAAACTCTTCCAGAAGAGTAAGTATGAGATCCTCCTTAATCTAAGGAACTCTGCTAGTCTTTAAAAGATCAACATGGGAAACTAGTTTATTTGTATTTTCATGATGACACATGAAGTTTCCGGCAATATGAGGTGGGATGAAAACTACTTTGCTCAGAACAATCTCCTGCCATACGCCTAAGCTACTCTGTTGGCTACCCTATTCAAATATACTTTTTCCAGGTGACCATCTTTTCTGTTACCGGTTTATAGTCAGTATGCATGAGTGTAAATTTGTTTAGCTCCTAAAGAAAGTTAACAAATCACTGGAGACAGATTGATGGAAGCTACTCAAAAAAGTCAAAAGATGGTGAGACTTGCCAGACAATTTTAGTGAAGACTTAATGGTAGGTTTTGTTTGCTCAAATCAATTTCTATCTCTCTTATCCAACATCTTTCTTTCTTAGTGTCCTCAGAGTGTTGTTATTTGTTAAAATTATCAGTTTCTTTTGTATTTTTCTAAGTCACACCAGTGGAAAAGAGAAATTCAGGTGACCACCTCAGTAACTATTTTTTTATGGTATCCAGTATCTACTCCTTGTTAATTGATGAAAATAAGATGGATGTCTAGTGAACTTTCTGTAATATTAAATACCACAGAAGCATTCTTCTGTTCATTTATGCAAAAGCCTGTAAACAATGTAAATATATCAAACCAAAGATCTCAAGTGTAAACTGGTTTTATCCTCATGCCGAGCACATTATGCCTAAAAATCCCTAGAATATTCATGCATAAAGAAATGTGAGTTGCTGATAATCTAAGGCTATAAGTGAACAGAGGGAAATGAAATTAACATTGGTTCCTGAAGCATGTGTATACATATAGCAGTCCTTTATATCACTATCTTACCATTAGATGGGAAGTTACAATTGTTTCATTTAATGATATCTCAAGGGTCTGAAAGAGAGCGCCCACACAAGTGCATCTGCAAAAATGCATCTGAGTCTGAAATTTGTGGGGCTTTTTAATTTGATATAAAAATGAGTAGAATACTTCAGCAGAATGTTTATCCTCCTTCCATTTACTGCCATAATTTCCTACCAGTAGCACCTCTATTCAATTCCATAAAAAGTCCTTCCACTGTTTCTTGAGAACCCAACTGTTGCCTTGAAAACTTGGTGCTACTTCACTTTCTAAGTGGAGAGAAAAATAAGTAAATAAATTAGAGAAGTTGATGAGTTTAACCTAATAGTTTAAAACTAATAATTGAAAATTATGATGAACATGTCCAAAACAGGATAAGCAATTTTAATACCAGCTGCTCTCGCTCTTATCAATTTTTTTTGTCAGCTGCTGCAAACGAGCGAACATGACCACCTCCCAAAACATAGGTGTGATAACCTATGGTGATAACTGAGTGATGTGCATCCAGTGATTTCTCAGTTTCAAAAATTGACAGAAAATTTTCATCCTATTATAACATATCCCAGGAGGTGGAAAATGCTCTTTCTTTGTGAACTTGCAGATCCCTTGAGCACAGCTTTGCAGCACTTTCTAGTTTCCTGAAACTTGTCTCTCTATATTTAATATAAACTTATGTTATTAATTGACCTGCCTAACTCTAAATTAAACAGCTGGACTTACTTCCCTATGACTGACTGTGCTTTGGTTCCCTTTGCATGTGTGCATTTAAGTACACATCCAAATGTTACTATCACCTATAAATATGCAGTCTAAACAAATATCACTAAATGGAGTTTTTCTAGATTACCAGAAGAACTTTGGATTTAACCCAGACATTGTGGTGATCCACTATATTACCAAAAAAAAGAAACCTCATTCTCAGAAATAAGCAGCATTCTTGTTTACAGGAATAAACTCTACTAGAAATGCTCTTCTTTTCTCGAGCTGCAATATACCTCATACTAGTTAAACTGGCAAAGGAAAGTTGATGTTCCTCATGTCAGCATGTACCAACCTTTTTTGAACCAATTCTATCAAGTTATATGGAGTGGGATTTGTCCAACAACATTTCTTCATGCAACTCTTGCCTTCCACTAGCAAAAAATTCAGTCTTGCAACTTGTCCATCAAGACTGCACGTTTAGCAAATGGTTCTGCCTTGCTTTTGGACCTATACATTCCCAGCTTTCTCTCACATTTACTGTTCTAACACATTAACACAATCTCACAGGTTTTCCAATCATCTGCTAGCTCCAAAGTCTTCTCTAACGGAGGTGGGACCATGTAGTTAAAATTTTTTAACTCAATTTAAGATAACTTTCTAAGAATTGCACTAAGGTTCTTTCACTGTTTTATATAAAATTCCCACCTAAATTACACATCAGCTGTACACCTGGTGTCCCAAGGAGAGACATTTAGAACTTCAGCTGAGTGCCACAGAGCTGACACCATGAGTCTGGGCGTTCCTTTACATACAATTTTTTAGATAGACATCTCTACTAATACTTAAATATTGTTGTTATGGTAAAACCTATTTTAAAAATACTAAAACAAAAACTGCATTACATGGTTCCCCATTGGGAAATACATTAAACAGTTATGTTAACGATTTTAAGGTAGAACTTAACATGGCTATGTCTTAAACAAAAAGTATTTAAGTACTGTTTACTGATAAATTACCAGGTTTCTATACTCACTAAATTAGGAAATTGGCAACAGTCATTTGCAGTAACAATTCATATTAGACATATTTGAATATGTGAATTTTAAAAGCTAATATTTTTACAAATTCTAACAGCATGAAAATTAATGCTATTTCTATTGTTCATGTCACACAACTCTAACAATTCAAAAATGTAAGCCTTTTGAAACAAACATGAAAATAATGCTCTTACAGTCACTTATTTGAAACATTTGACAAGATGTGTTTCTGATTTATCTTTATGGACAATTCATAAAGAACATTAATCCAACAGTGTTTACTAAGTTGTAAAAATTATTTGTATCTTTGAGGGAGGGCTAGCATATGCCAATTATTGTAACATCTTGGAAGCCACTAGCACTTAGTAGTAAACAAAGCAATAAAACACTCCCAGACAAGTAAACAACAAAATTCTCAATTAGAGACTGCTACTAAATTCTGAGAGCATTTTCTATTGCCCTGTAAGTTGGAAAACACTCATCTTTTCCTTTTCCTTAGGTTGTGTGGAAGCAGCTAGGGCACAATATCAAGAGCAGCTTTTCAAACCAAGCAGGAGGACAGAGAAGGGTGGATTTTACTGAAGTACAAGACAGACATTTAGCAAGGTTTACAAAGGCACCATTATTTTTCCAGGTGCTCTATTTGTAGCTACAGAAACCAAGGGCTTATCTAGCTAAATATTACAGTGTCATATAGTGTCCCAGACTTCAGAAAGTCAAGAAACTAACACATAAAATTCTGTTCGTCTCCTAACAGAGAATAAAGCCCCTGGGCCACCGAAAAATTACACTGCATTCAATTTTGGATGTTATTGTGGTATCTTAACCATTTATTCAGTGGTACAAGGACAAGATTGACACTTCAGTAAAAACTGATACTTTGGAGCAATCTCCATATGTAAGCAACACATTAGTAGATGTTACATGGTTAGACCTAGTCCCCCACAAGGAATGGAAAGGGAGAGGAAGTACATTTTTTTGACAGCAACTAGTTTTAATGGCCACTTATCAAGCGCAGTTTCAAATAGACAGCATTAGGTAACAAACACTAGGATTACTGGACTGCAAAAGGCTGAAATTGCCTCACCTTTGAGCAGTTGCTTATGTATAATACATATGAAAAGTTGGTTTCATGAAGAAACCTAGACTTGTAAGTCACTTGGGATAAAATTTAAAGGAGACCTATTGCAAAAAAAATGATCATCTGGGTAACGTAATTAAAAAAAGTCAAAAGGACTAAGATTATGATCTATATTAAGGACACAGCATCTTAGGAAATTACATGACTAGTGGAATTAGGATCGATGGTATTTCTTCTTTATTTTTTCCAACCTGAAATATCTAAATTTCTGAATTAGTGAAAAATAGAACATAGAAAGATGATATGGCAAGATGATGTAACTGACATATGACTAATGGCCTTCAAAAATGCTGTTTTTTTAAAAACAACCAAACCGTGAATATAGACCATGCAATAATGATAGCTATGTGAGAAGCAAATAGAGGTACCTGAAATTTTTGAAGATAACTAGAACATCAGGTCCATTTATTGCACTAAATGTTTTTGCACTATTGACTGGAAAACAATTTGAGTTGAAGTATTTATTTCCCGATTCCACTAGTACTGTTTATCATAATATAGTAGTACCTTTTGTTCTGTAATGACCTACTTCTGGATTTATTTTACACAAGAAAACAGTGCCAGGGAGAGATTGACTTGCTCAACACCACACAGTAATCAAGAGGCATAAAGAAAAATCACAGCTAGTCCCAGCCATCTTCTTGACTCCTCTGGCTTTTGTGTAGCTCTTGCAAATATGAACTCAAAGCACTCATTTTGTCACTTGAAAACATAGAAATAATATTGACTTTTAAGAAAACACATCAGTCAATGATTCTGATACATTGTTCTGTGCAATGAAATGCTATGGTGTTTTTGAAGAAAATATAGTGCTGTACAAAAGAAGTTGTGTACGAAGTTACTGATGATCATACGGAGCCAGAGTAAGCATTACAAAGGTTATAAACAGTACGTCATTTTCCAAACTACAAGCACATCCTGTTTTTCAACTAGTTCAGTTTAGAATTTTTTCTGGTTGATTTTGCCTTTTAAATGTTCAGTCTCTTCAGTCTGGATCATAATGATGTACTAGACTGTTCTAACTCAAATTTTAACATATGTAATTCTTTCTCCTCATGTCTTTTGAAAAATATAACTGTTACTATTTTAAAGTTTTCTACCAAACTTAAAATAGAAGAAACTTCAAAGTTGTATATTTGGCTTCTTAAGTGTTCCTTTCGGGTTTTCATTGAGATTTTAAGAATTGGGATATCTTCGGAGCAAAACAAAACAAATTCTGGAAAAAACAACGCTGTAGATATAATTTTTGCACATTTGAGTCATTCATGTTTAATTCTATCTCCAACACATTATGTGTATTCTGTACAGTTCTATGCACAATTTTTCCCACCCTCTCATATTCAGAGTAATTTGGGGTTTTCTGAAAGACAAGCTTATCACTCCAAACCATAATAAATCCATGGAATACATTAAGAAATGTTCTTCTGATGAGCAGGTTAAATGAGGGAGAAATACTAAAAGGTCTTAATATGAAAAGGGAAACAAAATACTTCAAAAGTGACTGGTGTCTTTTTCAAAGGTATTGGGTTCTTTTTGCAGATATTGGTTTTACTAGAATGCTAAGAAAATATTTTGCTTTGCTTTCCATAAAAAAAAAAGCATTTGACCCAGAATTTGAAATGAAAGTCCTCAAAAGACCAGCCTTTTCTGATCTTTCTTGAACATATTTGTAAAGCAATTATTTGTTACAATTCATTTTGTGTTTCCACACTATAGCTGTTTGCTTCATTCAGAATGACTAACTATGAGAATTTACTTTTGCTAAGAAAGCCATGGTGTGATCGATTTTACTGAGCTTCTTTACTTCGCTTTGCTTTAGCACTTCTAAAAAGGAGGCACATCTGAACCATGTTTATGAATCTCACAAAATGAAAATAAAATGCACTGACACCCCCCCCCCAAATTGTAAAGCAGAATGTCTTGTCAAAACAATATTGTTTCACTTATAAAAAGGATGGAACTTACTTAAAAAAAAAAAAACAAACCAAAAACAAAAACCAAAAAACACAAAATACTGCTCATAGATAATTATAAATTCCTATTTAAACTGGCAACATAAGAATTGTAATTTAAAATTTTAAAATGGTCCCAAGATCCTAACAAAAAATAGTAAGTGTATTTTCCCTTCTCACCTTGACTTCTCATCCCCTCAATAACTGATCACTTATGAGATAATGCTGAATATACTCAAACCAACCATTACAGCGTACAAAAATTAAACTTCTTTGCATTCAGAAAACAGAAATGCATTCAGTCTTAAAGATAAAAAACCCTAGGCGCCTAGTGTTTTTTTTTATAAAAGATACATGAATGTATTGAAAAGAGCATTAAATTGAACATTTGTTCATTTTTGAAGCATATGATTTACTCTTTCAAATCTTACATAGTGAAAAATTTAGCACCATTAACTTCGGCCAAGCATGAGTTCATGCAAGTGATACAAAGGTGTAGCAACAGAATGGCTGTGTGAAAACCAAAGATATTAAAAGCCAGATTTAAAAGATTACTGATCTGAAAGTCTAGTTCTAATTTAGAATTGCTGAACCTCTTTTTATTTCTCAGTTACATACGAAGTGGAAATGAAGCCAACATTAGGTAGAAATAGAGCAAACACTGCCATAGAGTATTCAAGCATGTCTTGCTCAGATTTATGGCCAAGGCTCCATAATAAAGAATACAGTGTGTACCACAGAAACACACAAAGAAATCTTCTTTCAGAAAGGAATCTATTATTTATTCATCGAGCATATCATGCTATAAAAATCTGATTATCCTGGAAATCAAAAATCTACAGAGTAACTGAGTATTAAGTATTGTCCTGCCCACCATTCTCTCCATAAATCCTTTATTCACAATGTCCGCTTAATATTCAGATACGAGTGTGTGGCTTTCCACTAAAAGGAAGTGGTTCCAGCTACTAAAAATGAAGACTGAATAATAAATTGATCGATCAAATACAATATCTTGCTGATTTTGACAGAGAATTTTATTTTACAGCAGATGCCTGTGATAGCCATCAAGGGCAAAATAGGCATTAGTGAGCTACACACTGCAAAATAAATCTACAGCTCATTTAACAGGGAACAATAGACTACTTGATGACGGACTCCTCCCTCTGGCTAAGAAACCATTAGCCTATTTTCTCATCTAGGGCCATTCAAACTAGCAGGACCCTAACCCTGGATTCTCCAGACTGTCTCCCACCTCCCAAGAGCTCTCATTATTTTAACTTTGTGCAAACACCACATGAATTGCGTCCTTCCCAGTCGGCACCAGCGCTGTAGGTTCGTGGGGAGCGCGGGCAGCAAGGGCAGCTCCGGCGAGGAGAAGCGGCCGGGGTGCAGAGCAGGGCGGCGGCGGGAAGCAGAGCCGGGCGGCGGCGGGAAGCGGGTCCCGGTCCCCCCGCTGCCGGCCGCCCCGCACTATCCGCCCCACTCACGGCTCCGTGCTGGCACAGACGTGATCCCGCTCCCACCCACGTGTTTCGCGATCGCTTTTCCACCTACAGATCGGCGTGTATGGGACGACGTGTCGCCGCCCGAGCCCCAGTCAAGCCCGCTCCCGGCGAGCACTGCTCGGGGGCCGCGGGGAGGCGGGCTGCCCCGCTCCCCGCGCCCTCCCACCCCGGGCTCCCCAGCACGGCAGCCCAGCCCGGCCCCACCTCCCCTCCGGAGCCTCCTCTGCGGCCGCACGGAGTCCCTCCCTTTCTTCTTCCCGCCGCGGGGAGCGGAGTCGGTGGGACGGGGGGTCCCGCTGTGCCCTCAACTCAGCGACCGCACCGACACCCCTCCCCGCGGCCGGGAGCAACCATAGCGGGAGGGAGAGCAGCACCCCTCACTCACACGGCCGGAGCGGTGGGCCAAGCCCCCTCCTACCGTCTGAGGCCCTGGAAGGAGGAGGGCCAGGACATCCGCGATTTCTTCAAGCCGGGCCGGTGGCTGGTCTCTACGGCATAGGAGGCGCGGTCCATGGCTCGGCAGTAGAGGTACCGCTCAGTGTCGGAGTAGCCGCGATGCCTGACGCGAGCGCTGGTCAGGCAGCGGCCCCGCGAGGCGGGCGGCGGCGGCGGGCCGGGGGTCTGCTGGTGCTGGAGGAACTGGTGCTGCCGCAGCTGCGAAGGATAGTGCTGCTCATGCCGCCACAGATGTTTGGGGGCTTTCAGACCCCCGCCGCCGTCGCTGCTGCCGCCGCCGTCGCTGCTGCCAGGCTGCGCGGACAAGCCGCTGCTGCCGCTCTGTTCTGCCTCCATGCTGCCGCCGGGCCGGGCCGGGAGGCGGCCGCTGCCTTTCTCTGAGCAGCGGCGGGGAAACTGTGCTGAAAAGTTGGACAGCTCCTTCCGCACCGCCCCTCGGCCGGCTGTGGGAGCGGCTGTGGCCGCCGCGCCGCCGGGTCCTTGAGGCCACTCGGGAGGGGAGGCGGGGACAGGGGCGGGGGCCGGGGAGAGGGGCCGGCACCCGCTCGAAGCTATTTAAAGCCGGGCTGGAGCGAGCGCGGGGGAGCGCGGAGCCTGTAGTGGGCTGGAGCTGGGGAGCAGGGCGTGCAGGGGTATGCGGGAGACGGGGGAGGGCATAGCACGGACCAGGGAGGACCAGGGTGAGAAGTGAGAGCCGAAAGGCTCTCCCTGCCGCGGCTCCGGCCCGCCGACGGGCTCTGCCCGCTCCCCTCTCCCTAGCGCGGCTCCGGCCCACCGAGGGGCTTTGCCCTCTCCCTGTCGCGGCTCCGGTCTGCTTGCTCCCCGGACGCGCCGCTGCCGTCCTGGAGGCGCGGGAGCCTGCGGCACGGGAGCGGCGTGTGGCACTGGCCGGACGTGACTCCCTCCCAAGGCACTCGCCTTGCAAAGCGACGGCAGGTGGCAAAGTTGCGCACGCCCCAGTTCGCCCAGAACTTCGCGGTCGGGTAAAAATGAGTTCTTAGTCCCTAAACTCCGCCTCCCGCCACCCCGTATTCCCTACATCATACTTTCAGTCTTTGCTACATCAGGTTTAGAAATCGTCTGTTTCCCAACTTGAAACCTTCCTCTGGTCTGTCATCTTCACCGATGAGTAAGCTCTCTCCCCCCAGGGAGTAAGACTGGCTGTAAATCAATGTGAGGAAGGTTTAATTATAGCGATGCTGAGCCTACTGCTACAGGGAAGCCTTTATACTATAAATCACTAGTTTCGGGAGTTTGTAACTGTCACAGAAAAAAAATCATTTTATGTTAAAATATACAGAACGGGAACTTCATCCTAGAAAGATTTTTTAAAAATCAGGTTTACATTTCAGTTTCTTCTGTGCTCATGTGCAACCAATAATCCAGAACTGAAGCAAGCTGCCGTTTTATTTTTCCTTTAAGTTGCCTTTTTTTTTTTTTTTTTTGCTTGCTTTTTTTTGCACCCCGTTTTGGTTGGGTTTTGTGTTGGGTTTTTTTTCCCTGTTAAGTAGAATATGTCTTTGTCTTGTGTGATAATAATCTATTATCTAATGCTTCTTATTCATGACAAAATGATAATTGCTACCTCCTGACAAAATATGAAAACAAGACATGCAGGTGTTCATTTGAAAACTTTTAGTATGTATTTGTCTAGTCCTTCTGTTTGCCAGAGTATCAGTCCTAAGCAAGAATGCATTGCAAAAATGTCTCTGCTACAGTACCTTCAAAAAACATGCACTTTCTTCCAATCAGTGTTCATCTACTCATTAGACTGTTCTGATTAGCTTCACGCACAACTTCTACTTCCTCAATCACAAAATTGGTCTTGCCATCCTTCTTTCCTTTCCATCATAGATCTGCAATCATTTTAAAATCCATAAACTTCTTTCTGAACTTCTTAGTTTCTTATTGATGGAAATGTACACCTATGTCAACTCTTTAACATGTTGATGCATTTTTTTCCATTCATAATCCTAATAGTCAGCCTTCCTTCCCAGACACACAGCTCTCCTAAAATCAAGATTCACCCTCTAATGATATACATCCAAGCCTCTACTGGGCAAAGCTCTCTCTTTTTCCAAGTTAACAGCACTTTCCTGGATAATCCTGATAATCACCCATCATCCCTTCATTTGTTCTTTCCTGCCCTAAGAAGTTTCTTTTACACCAACCAATTTCAGACAAGATACTGAGTTGTAATAAATAATGTAAATACTGGGAAAGAGCTGAAGTAGTACTTAGATTGAAGGAAACTTAAGCATGAACTGGTATGTTTATCAAGTTCTGGTTCTCCTGCTATTTATTCAGACACACATGACTTTTTTCCAAACCAGACACCTTAGATGCTACCACTTGCCCAGCTGTAGCAGACTGTGACAGTTTTGGCAGCATGTATGGGACGCAGGAGAAAGGCTGAATTGAGACAAGAGAAGAGAGTAATATCCAAAATTAAATACCTAATGGCATAATTCCAGTGTGGGATGTGGGATGCACCTGCATTACTGCACCCAGCTTTTGGGCCCCAAAACAAGAGGAACTTGAACATGTTGGAATGAGTCCAGAATGAGAGCCATGAAGATGATCAGAGGGCTGGAGCACCTCTCCTGTGAAGACAGGCTGAGAGAGTTGAGGTTGTGCCACCTAGAGAAGAGAAGGCTCTGGTGAGACCTTAGAGCAGCCTTCCAGTACCTACAGGAGGGGCCTACAAGGGACTTTTTACAAGGGCATGTAGTGGTAGGACAAGGGGGAATGACTTTAAACTGAGAGAGGATAGACTTAGATTAGATATTAGATACGTGAGGGTGATGAGACACTGCCACAGAGAAGCTGTGGCTGCCCCATCCCTGGAAATGTTCAAGGCCAGGCTGGATGGGTCTTTGAGCAACCTAGTCTAGTGGAAGGTGTCCCTGCCATGGCAGGAACTAGATGATCTTTAAGGGCCCTTTCAACCCAAAACATTCTATGATTCTATGAAATTTGTTGTCTTTTGCAATTACCCTCCAAGTAGCTGCAGGCTGCCTTCGAATCGCCTTTCACCTTCTCCGCAGCAGACCAAGTAAGCTCAGCCCTGAGCGCTCATCACTGATGCTGTGCTCTAGGCTCAGGACACCCTGGTACCCCCTTCCCAGGCTCCCAGCATTCCCCTTGATCCACTAGCTATGGTCACTTTGGCACACAGTTTGTTTTATTTATGATGAAGAGTGCTTGGCTGCTGCCCGCCCTGCAGGCCCGTGAAGCCCCCAGGCTCTTTCCAGCAGGGTTGTGGCCCTGTCAGTCACTTGCCAACCTGCACCAGTGCTTTAGATTATCCTTGTCTGGACTTCAACATGGGCTCCAGTAGTGATGTGCTTATTACCGATGCCAGCTAGATGCTGAGACACCATTCTCTACACTTTGATCCCACCTAACAGTCTCTTCAACCAGTCCAGACTTCCAGAGTTTCCAAATAAGAATGTTTTGGGATATTGTCTCAAAAGCCTTACTAAACTGAAGGTATGTTACAACCACTGTTCCCTCTTCTGCACAGTCTTTTAATCATAGAAGACAGTCAGGTCAATCAAACATTAGGTGCCCTTGGTAAATCCTTCAGGAACAGACTGCTCCAGCGTGGGTCCCTCCTGAGGTCACAAGTCCTGCAGCAAACCTGCTCCAGGACGTCTGGAAATAGGTTCAGAGATGGGCTTGGCACTTTCCATCAACTGTGGCCAGGCTGATCGGTCTGTAGTACTTTCATCCTCCCTGTGGCCTTTCTTAAGGATGAGTGTAACATTAACCTTTTCCCAGCTGTCAGAGACTCCCCTTAACCATCATGACTTTTCAGAAATGAAAAACAGCAGCCTCACAGTCACACCGGTACTGCCCTTTGCATAGTAGATAAACTTTCACTAGGCTGTCTTGTTTGAACTCAGGTCAGTAGTGTAAACTGCATTAGTGTATACACTGATGTAAGCTCAGATAGATTTACTTGATTTTTGAAGATGTGTTTTGTTTGTATCCTCTTTAGGATAGGAATTTTTATTGACTAACATAACAGATCTTTGAATTTGTGGCACCATCCAAACAACAAAAATAAAACTACACATGCATCCTATGGCTCCAAAGCCTTTCTTTTACATGAACTATCCTACCAAAACCTAGATGCAAACAGAAGTTATTTTAGATTTGTATTGGAGTAAGACAACTCATGACTATATAGAAGGCAACGAGGCTGTTGGCTTTTTTTCCAGTTTTTGAAAATTAAAAGAAAATTGAGCATTTTGAGCAAGTAGTACTGATTACTGCAGTGGCTTTTGGAGGATGGAGAATAAACTCTAGCAGATGTAAGATGACAAAACCAGACAGACACTTGTCTGGTTTTGGAGCCTGAGCCCTATGCTGGAAATCAGCTCACAGTTTGACACCTGCTTTCCCTGGAGAACATGGGCGTAAATTGTGGGGTTTCTTTAATTTTACTGGATTGTCAGTTCAGAATGAAACTACCAATACAAGAACATGTTTTTTCCTGCTTTATAAGCCTTTTATGGCAAAATCTTTAGGTTTTTGGTTTGGGTTGGGTTTTTGTTTGGTTGTTTTTTTAAAGCTAACTTGCAGCAAGCATTACGACAAGTAAAATAATCATAAAAAAAGAATATGTTAATCTTTTTTTGCTAACATTTCTGGGTTTGAAGGTCAGTGTAAATTTAAATTTTTTCAGTTACAGAGAGAAAGGGTGAAAGAATAGTGGCTGAAATACACTGTCCTTTGCAAAATTTCTCCAATATTATCCTTTACAAAAAGATGTTTACAACCACATATTTTGCTTTCTAATCAGTTGTTAAGAAACCAAATTTTTGCATAACTACATTTGGGAGATTCATGTTTGCTCTCACAGGCTGAGAGGAGCACAGTATGGAGAAAGAAGGTTAGATCTGTGCCTATTTAAGCTTAGCTCCAGAACTCTGGAGGAACATTTTTTTCTATTTAGAATTATTACCTGCTTCTCTGCTTGGAAGCTGCAAAAACTTTTCTGAGCCTCCACCTACAATAACAGGGTTCCTATAGAGTAATGACATTAATTATTCCGGATGCAGTATATCCACATTAACTGACCTCGACCATGTTTCTCCTCACAAACTGCAGATAATCTCTTCCTTGCTTCTGCTGGTTAAATGGTTCTTCTGACCACACACTCTATTTTGTGAAATGATACACCCTAAAAAATTTCACACCAACTTACAGACCAGTCAAGCCTGTAGTTAAGCAGACCATAGAGATAACCTCCAAAGAAAAGGTAAGACGGATCTCGCAAAGCCCAATCAGTCTCCGTGACCATGCCCCTATTAAGTAGAGGTGGTGGTGGGTTGTCACTGGCTGGCTGACAGGTACCCACCAAAGCTGCTCTACCACTCCTCCTCAACTGGACAGGAAGAGAAAATACAATGGAAGGCTTGTAGGTTGAGATAAGGATGGGGAGAGATCACTCACCAACCGCCACTGGCAAAATAGACTTGACTTGGGGAAAATTAATTTAGTTTATTACCAATCAAGTCAGAGCAGGGTAATGAGAAATAAAAGCTAAATCTTTAAATACCTTCCCTCTACCCTTCCCTTCTTCCTAGGCTCAAATTTGCTCCTGAATTCTCTACCTCCTCTCCTTGGTCGCTCAGGGGGATGGGGCACGGAGGCTGTGGTCAGTTCATCACATGTTGTTTCTGCTGCAGCTTCCTCCTCAGGGGAGGACTCCTTACGCTCTTCCTCTGCTCCAGCATAGAGTCCCTCCCACAGCAGACACTTCTCCATGAGCTTCTCCAGCATGAGTCCCTCCCACAGGCTGCAGTTCTTCAAACACTGTGCCAGTGTGGGTCCCTTCCATGGGTGCAGTTCTTCAGGAACAGACTGCTCCAGCATGGGTCCCTTCCATGAGGTACATCCTTCAAGAACAGACTGCTCCAGCATGGGTTCCTTCCATGGGTGCAGTCCTTCAGGAACAGGCTGCTCCAGTGTGGGTCCCTTTCATGGGTGCAGTCCTTCAGGAACAGGCTACTCCAGTGTGGGTCCCCTGTGGGGTCACAAGTCCTGCAGCAAACCTGCTCCAGCGTGGGCTCCTCTCTACGCGGGGCCACAGCTCCTGCCAGGAGCCTGCTCCAGCACAGGCTTCCCATGGGGTCACAGCCTCCTTCGGGCATCCCCCTGCTCCAGCGTGGGGTCCTCCATGGGCTGCAGGGGGAGATCTGCTCCACTGTGGACCCTCCATGGGCTGCAGGTGGACATCTGTTCATCCATGGACCTCCAAGGGCTGCAGGGGCACAGCCTGCCTCAGCATGGGTTGCACCATGGGCTGCAGGGGAATCTCTGCTCTGGCACTGGAGTGCCTCCTCCCTTCCTTCTGCACTGACTTAGGGTCTGCAGAGCTGTTTATCGCACATATTGTCACTCCTCTCTCTGGGTGAAGTTGCTCCTGCACAGGAACTTTTTCCACTTCTTAGTTATGTTATCCCAAAGGTGCTACCACCATCACTGATGGGTTCAGCCTTGGCCAGTGGTGGGTCCATCCTGATGCCATCTGGTATTGCTTCTTCAGCTTCTTACAAAAGCCACCCCTGTGGCCTCCCAACTACCAAAACATTGCCATGGAAACCCCATACACAGGCTTACCCATGTTTCATTTTAAAATGCATTATAATAAGGAATGGAAATGCATGTATATTGTAATAGCTATATGTTAATTTTTGCATCGGTGTGTTCCATATCTGTACCAATTTTTTATTATTAGTAACAATATTATGTTATTAAGAATAATGGTGTTTTGCATTTACATAGTGATTTGCATCCACTTCATCCAAAAAATATGAATGGGATGTTGCTACCTATATTTTATGCAAGTGGAAACTGAAGCACAGGGCACAAGGTATGGCACAGTATTAAGGCAGACATTCAATTACAGTTAAATACCTGACTCTTCAGTTACAGTTAAATATCTGACTTCCAGTCACTTTCAAGTCTTTGTATTTCAATTTAAAAACCCATGTGTATTATTATTACACCAGTGTGCTAAGATATTGCCACAACATTTTGTTCCTAAAGCAGATATTTACACTTTATTGAAAAATATGCTATAAATAGAACCCAGAAGCTTTAGCTAAAAACAAACAAACAAGCAAATAGTATATGATAGCTTTTCATCAATATTTTCTATATGAAATCAAGGCTTTTTTTTTTTCTTTCTGATCTAGCTTATTTCAGCTCAGAATCCTCAAAAGTACCACGTCTGCTGAAGACTCAATAGCAACAGAACATTCTATGTTTGAGAGTTGTAACTGAAATTATTTAGAAAAATATATTTCATTTTCCTGGATCTTGCCTCAGCCTCCTCACACAAGACTGGAACCTCCCTAGCGATTTGAGGCTTGAATATGAGAACTATTGCTCCAGGTGTACCCATCTATTAGCTTAGTATTAACATCTCAGAGCTCCCTGTGTGTATCACACCAAAATGCACAGAGATCCATAAAATAAAATGTAACATTTTAACTTATAAAAGAATGCCATTTTAAGTAAGGTAGGATTCTTAACCTTTCACATCTCTTTTTAAAAACACGTCCTGTGTTCAAGAAATACTTAGAGAAATAGAAAGAATAGTGTTCAAAACTAATAAATTTTTTTGCTTTTGTATCTTTTGTGACAAAGGTTTTCACAGTATTTTCAAGGCTCTGTTTAGCTGATGGCAGTAACACTAACAGTGTACTGTTATATCTCTTACTCCAGAATGGCACTGCAGTTCTTAACAGATATCTGTGATGATACTGCAGTGAAGATAATTCTGACATACAAAAAATAACATGGAGCATCTTATTTTGTCACTTCATTTTTTGGGCTAACAATTGACATGCAGTCCTTAGAAACCACTGTATTTAATTTTTAGCCTCGATATAAGGGAAGTATAATTTTGAGGTGCAATACAAACCATAAATAATGTAACAATGAAGGTCAATGTATTAAGGAGATAACAAGTATAACTGGATTAGAAAAGAAAATGCACAGCAGTTTAATTAGGAAACTAATAATATCCACCTACTTCATGTGAGAGAAGATCCTTCTGTAATAGTTTGCATACCTTGTAAACAGTGGTAGAGTGAGAGAAAATCACTTGCATTGTCTGTACACGAAATGAAACAATGATAAAACACACAGTTAAATAATGATAAATTTTGCTCAGTAGTATTCACCGCTGACTACAGTGCTGATAGTAATTGTGTTATAATTCAACACAACAGCACTTAAGAAACTGTACTGTATTTTACATATAACCATGAAGTTTCAGAGTTATTTTAAGTCCACTAAGATTGAATTTCAGATACAGTGGACAGACACGAGCTCTTCATATAAATTTTTTTATCACATCTGACTCATGAAGCAGAAACATATTCCTGCTGCTAGCAATAGAAAAGTAATTCAGCAGATCATCATTCTATAAATCAATTGAAAATATGATTAAAGAGGAAAAAAATGAGTGCTTTAAAAAGTAGAGGTCTGATTAAATGTAGAATATATGGTTAGATGTAGGACTACAAAGTGTAGAAAAAGAAAATATAACAAGACCATATCCATATAAGTCTCACATAATCTACTTGTAGAATGTATTCTCATTAATCATTAACTTCTTTACCACTGCAAACAAAGGGACAGTTATGGTAAGAGCACTATATCTGTTTCAATATACATTCTGCAATCCTATTGCAGAGACAAATTAATAGCCTTTTTTTTTTTGCCCCCCCCTTTTTTTTTTCTAAATGCCTTTTTTAAATTATGGAATTGCTCCATAATTTAATTCTATTAAAATTACTATTAACATGATAAAAGAGAGGTTAATTTAGAGCTGTGTAATTATGCAGGTTTGATGCTTATTGCCTATTAGGAAGGCTGCTTTTTCAGTTTGCGGAAAGATATTCCTGTAGGTAGCTCCATGGGGACCTATTTTTGATACAGTTTTTTAGTGAGGAATAACACTTCCAAGTTCTGGGGGGAAACCCCAAACAAAACAAAACAAAAAAACAACCAACCCCTCCAAAAAACCCTGCAACACACCACCAACAACAAAAAAAACCCCCACCAAAAAACAAAAAAAACCAAAAAAACCCCAAACACACAAAAACCCCAAACAAACAAAAAAACCCTCTGTAAACTTATTAGCTATTCTCTGTAAACTTATCAGCTATCTAATCTTCTGCCTTCTATACATAAGCATAATGAAAATAGTTGTTACCTGACAGATGATATTTTTGAGTGTTCTTTAACTTGCCTTGTGTTCAGTCACGATTGATTCAAAGATCTACTTTTCTTAGAATAGGTGTGGTGTAAATACCAAATTAATTTATGTATAAAGTGAAATAGCAATCATATTCATTTAAGTATTTACTATAATACAGACTACTACATGGCTTTCAAAATCTGAATACAAACCCAAAGCTAACAGTTCCTTCTGAGCACACAGTTTCTGTTTCTTACAGAGAGTATTTATGCTAGAAGGATGTTTCTTTGAATGAAAATTCCAGTTGCAAGAGCATAGTCTTTCTGTATAAATTGTGTTCTGTGTATTACAGCACTGAGTTCAGTCCTGTGGAATACATTCATCACAACTCAGCCAAAAAGAAGAGAAATACCCTGACACACAAAACCCAACCCTCTCCTTTTACCCATGTAATTTAAAATCTGTCAAGTGTGTGAGAGCCATGTGTTTGATAGCAGGTACATGGATAGACACAGCTAAGGCCTGGGCTTTGACACCCCCAGGCTGATGCAGAGCTGTACTGATGAAAAGCTGAGCTGATTGAGATGAAAGGCATTTTGCACCCATTAAGATCACAATTTCATGTAACCTCCCACTTGGAACACTGAGCAAAGGCTCAGTCTATTTCAGAAGCACACTAAAAATCGCAAGTTAGATTCCTGCTAGTTCTATGTAATTACTGAATGTAGAAGGGGGCAGATCTGAAAAACATTTCCTTGACTGCCTTGATTTGCAGCTGGAGGAGGAAACAACAGCAACAGTTATTACCTTCCCAGTTGGATAGCACAGGAGCAAGAGAGGAGAGATTTAGCACAGTCAGTGCTCTTCCCACTACCTTCTCTTCCCCACTGTACCGCAGCAGCAGATTAAATGAAGCATAAGCCCCAAGAGAGGCTTTGTGGAGTTTCTTCCTTTTGTAGCAATAGGGGACAGTGCTACCTTGATTGAAACTTGGTTTCCAAAGTAGTTCCTGAATAATAAAACTGTACATCACCCACTGATCTGGAAAAATCACAGAGTGAGAATCTAGCCCATTTTGAACACGGTCTGAAGGATGAAGGTACTTCTCCAGTTTCTTTTCCACTCTATCAGTTAAATTATTGATCTGCTCACTTCAAGCAGAGGAACGTGGGTGGCATCCAAGATATTTTATTAAGGTTACACTTGTATGAAATATAATGACTTCAGTTTGCAGGAGTTTAGGAGCATTTCATTCCTTAAGACTTGCACAGCATTAAATCCTCGTAATTTTACTCTGACTTCCACAAACAAGAAAGCCCACAAGTTAAAAGCAAACCTCATTGAAACCTAGTTTCACTCAGTTCTCAGTGAAAAAGCATAAACCCATACTGAACTAACAAACTAAGAAAAACTTCCAAAACAAACGAACAAACGAAAAGAACTGGAGTGCTTAATCAAACTCCAAGTCAGGTGAGCTTTGCATAAAGCTGGTAAGATGTTTACTCAGAACTAGGCAGTATAATTCTTTGGCTCCTTTATATTACTCAAACCATAGCTGAAGCTTGCTACTCATTGTCTGAATTAGTTTCATAATTTTTAATGAGGATTTGGATTACTGACACACACACACACCCCCCCCCCCATCTGAAATACTTCTGCTATTTAAGTTCACTCAAAGAGCAAAAAAAGGCTACTAGGTATTCCATGAATGCAACTAAACTGGTTTCTTTTGTAGAGCCAACCTTGAAATAACTCTTAAAAAGTAGGGTTGGTTTTTATTTCATCTCTACATCCCCTTCGTTCCTTCGAGCTCTCACATAAGCTTTAACAATTTTCTCCAACTTTATAAAGGAAGATGCAGAGAATAAAAATAAAAATGTTTTTAAAATAAGATTTTAAATAGTCACTTTTCAGGAAGAGCAATACAGGTGTTTCAGTTGACTCTTCCCAGGTATTAAGAAGGCAAAAAGATAGAAAGGCTCATGCCAGTAGATTTCAGTTAATTACTCCTAAAAATGTTTCTGGATTTATTTATTTATTTACTTATTTATTTAATAAATCAGTAGATCTATCCACAACCATTAGAGTCAATAATACAGTTTGTTTCCTTCTTGGAAACAGCATTCAAAAGAAAGTTACATTCTCCTGTAAAATATATTTCAATTACTGGACAGCTTAATTAACACATACCTAATCTTAACTTTGTCAGATACAGACCAAAACTCAAAAATACAATGCATTGAAACTAATTAAAGTGTCAAAATCTCTAACATGTATGAAACGACATATTTTTTTAATTAAAAAGTTGGGAATTGGTATCAGTCAGTTTTTCAATAAATGATTTTTAAACAAATAAATCATACAGATGTAAATTATCTTAACAAGTTATATTTCCGGTAAAAGGTTTCTTAATTACTTGCTTTTGGTGAATCAAAAATATTAACAGTTTGAATAGTAAAATGTAATTTTGCAAGTCAGTGGATTACTTATTATTTAAATGAAGGATAGAGGGGAAAGTAGCATTCATTAATGCGGGTAAGTGAGTGTGAATATTGCCAATTTAATTTTCCATCTGTAACTCTCCAAAGTACAGGCCTTTATAGAAGGATATTAACTGGAGATATAAAAAAAAAAAAAAAATTTAAAGTGTTATTTATCAAAATTGTCATTTGTTACTTGTTCATCTCATACTCTCTGAAAATATTAATGGCTTTATTTACCAAACTTGGCTAATTTTGGTTTGATAGCTAGAACCACTAGGAGGTTTTTCTGCTGTCTTCATTGAAAGTTGGATTGTTCAGCTCATATTTGAGCTACAAGTGAATGTTATTTGAATTGCAATATTTGCCTGAAGCCTGTATAATATATCAGTTTCAGTTATGCTGTGAAAATATGAAATTCATTGGCTGAAAATTCTTTCACATTTGTCAAATGAATCACTTGCATAAGAGCACTGCCCTCCAGAGACAAATGTGGAAGACCTCATAGACAATGGTTTGCACAGTAAAATGCTATGTTTTTCAAGTTAATTACTTTATAAAAATGGTGGAATGCTTTGATCCTATCTGTCTTATCACTCTAGCTAGCACCCACATAGTTCCCTTCAACCCTCTTTGTCCTCTCACCAGTGTTTTTAAGCAGAGAGAAATAGAGAAAGATTAAATAATTAAAAACTACTTTTCAGTCCTTGAAAAAAAACAAGCAAACCAAACAAAAAAAAAAAAAAAAAAAAAAACCCACACCCCACCAAAAAACCCCACCAAAACACCCCACCAAAACCCAAACCAACAACAAAAACCAAAACTAAAAAAAACCCACAAAAAACCACAAAAAACCAAACCAAACCAAAAAAAACCACCAAAAAAAAAAACCTCCAGAAGCTGGGCTTCTCCCTGATATTTGCAGGGTTTATAAATCCTATACGAATGCTAGCCAGATCGTGACTATCCAAGGCAGCAGCTACAAAGAGCAGAAACTCTGAAACTATTCCCAGCTCTGTCTTTCTCGGGTCAGCATTCACTGAAGCACTCAGTGAATGCTGACCCTCTAACTCATCAATAGAGCCTTACAGAGGCAGAATAGTAGACTTAGACGTTATTACCTCTTTCAGAGCAGTGTGACTACATGGTGCTTGTGTTAACATGGTCTAGTACAATTAGGACATGTTAAATTTGTACTCGAAAAGAGATTAAGATGGAGTCAGAGATACTGAAAACTATCAGTGCCTAGAAGCTATTGTCAAAATGTGATTAACATTTTAGGATTAATGGGGAATACTTGTAAGATTTTAAGTTTGCATTTTTGTTACTGCTGGTTTGAAGGTGTGGGTCTTGACTTTTTTTTGTTTTTTAAATAGTGAATCCTTCAAACAAAGAGTTGTTTGTATGTTTAGTATCATGAGGGTGTTCATGATCAATATAGCAGCTTTCCAATAAACATATGGTTGTGAATACTCTACCAAAAACTTGTGTAATCTTACATCCTTGTAGGAAGCAACAAATCTTGCAATATCTACCTGCAGAATAAATTAAGTACAGGTTTATTTTCTTACTATCTGTTAGGCATCATAAAATATGGAGCACTAAATTTTGTCCTCAGGTTCTGCAAACAGCTCATAATTCAAGGAATCAGGACTTTGCCACTGATCACTCTGACAGTGAAATCATCTGCCTTGGATCTAATTCATGACGGAAAGCTAATATTCATTTAATGCTGAAGAAAAAAACCAAAAGCCAAACACCAGTCACTCAATACTTACGATTTCTCTCAGTGAGATATAGTAGTGGGTAAGAAATCATAATCCACTTACTGCTTTAATTACTGAAATAATTGCTGACAGTAAATGCTGTTATAAATAGAAACTCTTGGGTAGTTTCAGTTGAAATCATTGAGAGAAAAAACCCACAACTATATCCTCTAAGTAAAGTTTGTATTCTTAATTCATACTCTTACAGCACTCTATTGGTAGCAACAATATTCCGGCTTTGTTTGCTTTTATACATACTACCTTTTCCAAAGCTTTTAGCATTCTTCAATAGATTGTCTCTTAATTCTTAGTTAAGAGCATTATATAATCGATGTTTATGTTTAAGTAACAATGTAGCTAATAACCATCTTACAGGTCTTGATCTTCCCTGTGGAAAATGCTATACAAAAGAGGAATGATGGTAAATTAAGCAGTTTCAACAGCATTATTTAATTATTCTCATCACAGTTCCTTAGCACTCTGTGTTAGTTCAGTAATACTTTATGCACATTTTATAAGCCTTGACATAATGTGGAAAACTGGTGCCATAGTTGTCCATGAGATTTCTTAGCTTGTCTTCACTGTGCTTCTTGGCAAAACCCTTACCACAATTAATCTTGGCTTATAAATTTAATTTTCTGTGTTTTGCAGAGTGACAACATTTCTCCAAATATCTTTGAATTACTTTTAATCTATCTGTATTTTTAAAAGTATTTTAATTTATAATTAAACAAATCAGATAAAACTTACTTAATTCCCTTGTGTTAAAGCTTCCAGTCCTACATCCTGGAATCACATTGATGATCAGCAAAAATTTTTATTTTATTTGATTTCTAAGTAGGATTTAAAGCCAAAAGAGATCACCCAAAGCAATTCCTCTCACTGTAATGCTAATAGCATCTCATGAATTGGTGCAAAATAGAGTAGCAATTGCTACTGCTGTATTACAGGACTAGCATGAATATGACTTCTGTTATCTCACACTATCATCAGGCCTCATTAGAAAGCAAACTAGAAAGGCATTGCAAATTATTTTTACTGACTATGCTAACACTCTGAGACTGAAAAAAATGTTGTATTGCCAATGGCACCATTTTTCAAAGGTCTAAATTCAAATGAAAAAGTTTTAGGCTTAGATCTGTCTGACTCAAAGCATTCTTAGCTATCTAGCTGCCAGTAGAACATATTCAAGCAAACAAACAAAACCTCAAATGTTCTTAGAAAATTACAACATCAACAAGTGTATTTCAATTATCCTTGAAATATCAGTTCGCTGACTTTACTATCGAGATTATCGTGGGCTACTCTCACTCAGTCTTCCTAAAGTATCATGAAAAGGTTAGTCTTTTCTGGATTTTTTAATCACAAGTCTGTTGTTCATCTCTGCATGTTCTTTGGTAGATTGCTCTCAAAAACAGTTTTTTGAGGTTTTTTCCAAATTCAAGGTGTATCAAAGATAGACAAAATAACCCAATACTGAAGTTACTGTCCTCAGATATAGGGAAAACTCCTACATCTAGCAACTCCTATCAATTCCTCATCTTTCTCAGAAATTACAGATTGACATCAGCAAGTTTTGTGTAAGGGCAAGCACGTATTTGCAAGAGCATCAAAGGAATAATGGATCTTCAACTCAGCCCACAATTAAAATGCCATTTACGTTCGAACTGGGATTCAGGACACCTGGGTTCTATGGAGATCCCAGAAAGTAGAACGGCTATGATTCCATTACTCGCTAAGGCATTTCGCAAGAAAAATTCTAAGAGGTGAGGACATTAGAATCACAAAAAAGCATCTAATACAGTTAGTACTAACTAGTGTTGAAAGAAATCTAACTCTAGAATATAGTCGTCTGCAGTAATGCAGCTGCTTCTACTAGGTTAGCAACTTCTACTTTATTTTGTGCAATTCTTCTCTACAAATCTATGACAGAGTACATCTAGCCTCTGCTTTACCAAGGAAATCAATGACAATCATCTGAAATACAAGCATGTTAACGAAGAGCTTAAAGATTTTTAAGTTACCAGAGAAATAAACACTCTTTACTTTATTAACTTTATGCTGGGATTTTAAAGGCTTTCCCTATACCTCCTTCATTTTTCATTCCCTCCCCTACTACAATAAAAATATCATATTTTATATGTTTTAAAATAATTGTTATTTACTTTAAGCGAGCATGCCATTTATACTTAACAGAGAAAATCTTATGATGTTTTTTTCTCTGTTTTCAATTAAGGCTAAATTTACAGAACAGTCTCCAGAGGAAACCCCAGACTACTGATGACTTTACATTAATCTCCCACACAGCTTTTAGTACCTCTGTGTAGGCCGCATCCTGTCACCATTTAATTAAACAGGATTTTGTCACCACGTCTACATGAAGAACAATCAGGCTTTGAAAGTATATTCTACATCAAGATATTTAAGCATCATAAAAATGCATCATATTTGATCATCAACATAAAGATGACAAAAGCATAGTTATTGTCCAGATTTATACTTATTAATCTGTGAATCAAAAAGCACAATTATATATTCACATGATGAAGAGAAGCAATTGTTACTAATTCATGCATAACATACTTCATACTAATTCATGCTTCATAACAAACAAAGCATCTCAAAAAGAATATTTAGGGCTAAGGATTATTTCATACATTTTACTTTTGCAATTATAAAATAAAATTAGATCTTTTACTGAGGAAAATTACTAGGATAACATTAAGTTTTACCACTGATTATTAAATATCTTGCTGTACTTCTCTCTGTATATACAAAAAAAAAAAAAAAAAGTATGTGCTATTCACACCTGTACTTACATTATCCAAAAAATAAATGACAATTCTTTTTTTTCCAGAATTGCATAAAAGTTTTTAGAATTTCATCGTCATAAAATGGCTTGGAAACCATGGTGCTGAATATCGTATAAGTTACTTGATACACTGTATAAGTTACTTGATAGAGACTACTCCATGTTCTCCATCAATCATGCACTTTTCCAGTGGTAGTAATTTCAGAAAAAATTGAACACAGGGCTTCTGCCAAAGTTGAAGAACAGTTGCAAAAATTATACAGAACATGAAGAGAACTATCTTCCATTGTTGCAGACCAAGAATGCAAAATATGTATGATTAACAGATGTTTTAGACAGTGATAGAGATTATAATAAACACCTATAGGCATCAAAAGATTTAAACATCTGGAGGAGAAAGGAGATATGAGCCAAAACAGGGCAACAGAAGAGATCTAAGGAAGCAAATGTTGCAGCAAGGTTGCAGTCAGAGAAATAAAAACCTCCTTCAAACTTTTCAGACAAAGTTGTGATAAAAATCCAATTGCTCGAAAATCCGCAGTACTGATTTATCTCCATTGAAAAGTCTCAATTTCTGCATGTTAAATGAATTTAAGATCATACATAGCTATCAAAAAGTATCACTATACATTTGCCTTCTGTTAGGGACATGCAGACACGTCTAACATGTTGGATCTGACAAGACCTTTTATTGTAGAGTCTATGAGGTTCTGCAGCCACTTATTCACACCTTTCTCATTGTCAAACTGTTGCATTAAATCACCCTGTCACCTATACCAGAAAAAAAGACCAGAGTCACATTTGAATTAAAGAAAATTATAGTTGAGAAGAGATGTGTCAGGACAGAACAGAATGAGACCATTACATAGCCATTACTTGCACAGAAACTTATTTTGTTGAAAGTAATAGCAGTCAACCAAATCTTACTTTATCACATGGAGCAGATCCTCTGATAAAGCTCACATTTTCACTCTGTACTCAGAAGTTCAAGCAAGACACCTATGAAAAACATCTCACAAAATTGGTTCACTGCTGGGAAAGAGGTGAAACCAGAGTTACAGCCTTTCATGGCTTCACTCTTCTATATTCTCTGCTACAACAAGAACTACAAATTATCTGCCCTTATATTTTTGCAAGATAATTTTGAAGTTCTTTCTTTTCATCTCCATTTTATAGACATTATGCCTTTTAAAGACCATTTTAAGTAAAGCAAAAATTATGGTACATTCAAGTCTCAAGAGGATCTGATCCATTTACTTTCCAGAGAACTAGTGTCGAGCCTTTGTCTGAAATGAAAGGGGAAACTGTAACTAGGATGTTTAAAAGAATCAGAAGAAAGTTTGGAGCTTTAGACTAGAAACAGAAAGTCAGTAGATGAGTGAATGTACTTAACAGGCTGTTTTCAGATAGTACACCTAATGTAAAATTCGTATGTGGGAATCACTTTCGATGCTTGATCATTTCAAAGTATCATTTTGATTACAACTGTGAAGAAATCAACTTCCTCCTGTTTCCAGAATATCCCATCTATTTCCTTGTGTTCCAGTCTGGAATACTATTCATTGTCTGCTCTGTGAATTTTCCTTAAACTTTTCAGTGTGAATCAAGGCATCATCTCAATAAATTCAAATCTCACTTTCTGCATTTAAGCTGTCTACTTAATAAAAGACTGTATTTTTCAGATAATGAAAAATGGCTCCAGAGTGAAGAGAAAAAATAAGTTTCATCTGCAAGAATACAAAATATATTTTTCCCTAAAGTTTCAAAAAAAAATTGAAGTCATTTAATGAAATCGCATTTTGATAAAAGTGCTGCATTATAAAATGTTCTTCCTATTCCAACAGAGTATAATCCTGCAAGTGAAATGCCTTATCATGATTATCTAAAATATTCTATATATATTTGGATGTGATATTGTACGCTATTTAAACAGCAACTCTTAAAAGTGTTAAATGTTCAAATTCCAAAGTGAGATTTGTAATCTGCATTAACCACATCATTTGCTAGTAATGCGAAATGTTACTGTAAATGCTTTCAAATGATCTAAAGTAAATTTGTAATTCTAAATCTGTACTCACCCAGGCATCAAACAAATGAAGACCTTACTAAGCATATGCTTATGTACAAATATAACTTTTGTAGTAGATTTATGGTTACTAATGGTCTGAACATGGATGAAAATCCTGCTGAATCAAGTTGAAGGAATGCATATGTGATGAACAGATGACAACAGTCTACAAAAGAAAAACTATTACAACCCTTTTAATGTGAGAACGGCTATACTTAGCCAGTCCGAGTCTGTCTAGCTAACATCCTGTAACCCTTACTGGCCATAAGCAGGTACCTGACAAAATTAAAAACAGGACAGGCATTGCTGATATGCTTATCAAAGCAGACCTTCCCAAGTAACCTCATAAACCAATCAAATTTCTTCTCAGAGGATTTCCAGGTATGTTTTAAGTTATAAATAGAATAGGGCTATAAAGTAGCATACTTTATATAGTACTATATGATAAAGTACTACAGAATAGTACTATAAAATAGTTATTAAGAATTGTGTGTACTAATTAGGTTATGCGATCAGATGCTTATCTCTACGCAGTATTGTACTGAAGCGGGAAAGGTAAGAAATGGTGACAACAGCTTGATTCATTACATAGCCCAGATCCTTTCCTGTGTACCTTGTCAGTTCCACTGATTTAGAAAAAGGAATGCATGAGAAAAAATATAGTTAGTAATCAACCTCAATAGAGTTGATACAACAGTGACTGTGTACACAGACTTGCAGAAAGATTGCGTGACGTAAATGCTCAGAATTAATATTCTTCTACTTTGATTCTCTCTCCCAGGTGTGCATTGGCTGCTCAGATGCTAGGTGCCATTCTGCACACTATCACAAAAAGGGCCTTTGGGCTGCTCTGTGCCTTCCTACTACAGTTCATCATGGCCTTCCAGGCCAAGACAGCTTGAATGGAATTACCCGAGAGACTGGATTCACCCCCACCTGCTGGCTGGATCACCCTCTTGAAGTGATTCTTATCTTTCTCTCAGCTTTATGTGCCTATAAGAGTCCAGTAGGTTTCTTATATTTGTAAGCTGCCACTGTAGGGATGATTGAAATGCAAATCAGAAAGAGCTCAAGACATCTTCAGTAGTGAAGCCAATGTAAAGTGACAATTTCCGACACAAAAAAATCCTCGCAAGGAAGACACTTCATTCCTCTAATTGAATAAGCTTTCTGATCTCTCTTGTCATCTTTAAATTGACATTAATGTGACATAGTGAAAAAGTATATTTTAAGAGATTGTTATGCATTATTTTCACACACTGCATTTTCAACAGTGAATCACTATTTTCAATTTCACACAATTTTCTGTAGTGTGTGATCTTCTGTTTGGCTGATTGCCCAAAGAAATATTTTAACAAAATAACTATTTTACTGGTCAACTGCTCAAAAAAAGGCAATACCTGAAAAGTATAAATCTTTTGAAAATTATTAACATAATACCTCCACCATTTATGGTATAGAAAGTAAAGCTGATCTTAATGAATTCCCAGCTTTCTCTTACATCACTGCAACTTTAATCAGTTATGTAGAAGCAGCCTTTTACTTTTTGAGCTTTCTTTTGCAACATGAGCCATTGCAGCAGTAGGCCTTGGCACCGACAATCATCTGAGTAGAAAAATGAGCTACAGACTAGGAAGAATCATCAAGAGAAATCAAGAGAAATCTTTACATTTAAAGAGATCACTTAGCAAATGATCAGTCTCTATATCTATGATCAAATCCACTATGAAACAAGAAAACAGTCTCTCCTATTCTGTTTAAAACAACAGCACCAAATTATATGAATGCAAAAACAGAGAACAGAGTACAGTCATGTTAAGAAATCCTTCCTTTTTTTGGAATGCATATCAGAATGTAATAATAATTGAAAATTAAAATAATATTTCATCATAAAAATCCTACATAATTATTCAGTGACTTACTTTCTTGTAGCACACTGGATAAAAAGTGATAAAAAGCTTAGAAACAATAGTAGGACACCAAATTGTCTGAACAAGGAACTTCTGATAGAGATGAAATGCAACAAAGCGTAAGTATGGGAGGTGGAAGAAGAAACACATATCTCAGGAGGAATATGGAGGTATCACCTGGCTTTTCAGCAATGGCATCAGTAAAGTCAAAGCTCAGCTGGAGATGAACCTGGCAATGAGACGAAGGGCAACAAAAAGGTATATCAGAGCCAAAATGAAGAAAAAGGAAAATATGGGCGTTCCACTGAATGTAGTAGGCAACCAAGTGATGAAGGACATGGAAAAGGATGAAATACTCAAAACCTTCTTTGCCTTATTTTACTGGCAAGGTCTGCTCTCAGGCCTCCCAGGTCACCTTGTCCAGATGGAAAGTTTGGGGGAATAGAAGGTACCACCCACGGTAAGGAAAGGTCAAGTTAGGTTCTGCTTAACTAAATCAGTCACATTCAAATTCCTGGTACCACACAGGATGCATTCAACAGTGCTGACAAAGATAGTCAATGTCATTGTGAGGACATGTTTGTCATCTTTGAAAAGTTGTGGTGATTAGAAGAGGTCCTCAATGGCCTGAAAATGTTTGATGGTAAGAACATCTTTAAAAGGGAGAGGAAAAGGGCCTGGGTAACTACAAGCTGCTCTAACCTCATCTCAAATGCTGGGAAGATTATTGAGCAAGTTCTCTCAGAAGTAATTTTTAAGCATATGGGAACACTCAGCATAAATTTACCAAGGGCAAATCATATGTGATGAACCTGATTCCATTTCATGAATAAAGTCCTGGCTTTGTGACAGACAAGAGCAGCAGCAGCAAGGTTTTTGACAGACTTTCAATGAAGCCTTGTAGCTGAGCAGGAAAGATATAGACAAAATGAGTGGACTAAAAGGCAGACAGTAAACTGGTTGGACTATCAGGCTCAAAAGGTTGTGGCCAAGTGGTTCCAAATTTAAGCAGCAGTTAGGTAAAAGCAGAGTTCCTTAGGAGTTAATACTGGAGCCAAGACTAATTAATACCTTCAACAACTATCTGGACAGTAAGGTGTAATGCACCCTCAACAAGTTGATAGATGGTGGGAGCACTTGATACACTGGAGGGCTGCCATTCACAGGGCCTTGGCAAGCTGGAGGAACAGCAGGACAGGAATCATATAAAGTTCAACAAAACTAAAAAATAACCTCAGCTTACCCTATTATCTTTTGTTACCTGAGTTTTAAAAATTTTATCTCAAATTTTATCTGATAATTATATAACCTTGCAGTCAAAGAGGACTATACCATGTTTTAGATTTTTTCAGATGTATCTATTGATTAAAAGTAACTATTTCAAAATGCCTATTTTAAGTAGTACTTGTATGTTTTTTCCTCAAACTAGAAAATACATGCACACATACACTTACTCATCCACAATTTACAGTAATGTCTGTTTCCACTCTATGCTATATAAACAATGGTTTCAAAGGCCAAACAGGTAATTTTCGTCATTGAAAAAACAGAAATTTTACCACTTCTGAATAAAATGGTAGCATTTGATAAAAATTCTTATTTTTTTAAGACGGATTTCAGAATGGCTAATGCTGGACTGGACACAGTACCTGTTGTCCTCCGTAGTATACCTGTACATCAGATCTAAATCTGGCAGATCTTAATGCTAGGCATAAGTTAAAATAATCCTTTTCTTTGGCAGATGAGGGGCTGGAGATAAGTGTGAGATAAGAAGTCTTCTATGATATTAAGAATTACTATTATGTGAGTATTCTGGTATTGGCGCTGCCACTTTCACAGCTTCCTTACCTCTCTACAGCACCCAGTTGATGCAAGTCTTGACCAACAGAATCATTTTTAAGTTGTTCTCCAAAATTACTCCAGAATACGTATAGCAACATATAAATTATTGACACTGGTCACCAGAACAGAAGACTCTCTTAAAAGCCAAGGCTTGGATGCCACAAAACATTAAGACTTCTAACACCCATTTAACCTTACAAATCTCTACAGATTTTTCCCACTGATAGATCTAAGCTTACATACTGACTCAATTTTGGTTTTCATGCTAATTAAATATGCTTTTCTTTCTAACAGGTCCTGCAGTCAGATAGAGTTCGATGAGACTGAGTCAATATGATGGAAACATAGGTTCCGTGTGAGTCCAGAATGCATAACAACAGTTACATGTGTAACTCCTAATAATAATAATGAAAAATCTTCTCAGACCAGGTCAATAAAATTCTCCTTGACATACTGAAATAAACTTGGGGCTTTTTTTCTTTTTTCCCAAGTTCCATCCTCAGCTTTCTAACAGGTACCGTAGGCTAGACACAAAACCAGGAGCCAGAAACCCTTGAATTATATTCATAGTTTGATTACTTGTTTGTTCTGTAGCCTTGGCCAGTTCCACTACGCCTTTGCATGCAAGTTCTCTAATGCATAAAATGAAAATAAAACTATTTACTCACTAACTGATCTCCCAAAGGTGACATGGGTTTGCTCATGTTTATAATGCTTTTAAAATAAAGAAATCTGCAATAAAAATGCTAAGAATTATTGCACTGTTCTTCATTATTCTTAACTGGCAGGTGAGTCAGGGAACACAGCTGTAGCTGAAAACAGCCTAGACCCATGAGAAGCTTCCTAAGAAGAGTTGCAGCTTGGCAGGCCCAAGATCATAATTCTCGATTAAAAAAATAAATGAAATACCAATTTTTTAATTTTTTTTTTTAATCTTTCAGCACTATGTAAACCATAGTTCCCACTTATTTTCACTACCTATACTACCCTACAGAGTTGCAAATTAATAAATCTGAAGGGTGGCTTTACCCTAGCTTTCATATTTATTACATGTTATTCTGCTAAGGTCCAGTCTCCTTATCTTCGTCATCTCTCTCTAACACTCTGTTCTTGTCATGGTTTGAGCTAGCTGAACCCAGGACAGTTCCTCAAAATAGTAACCCAGATTCAGAATTCAAACTGTTGTTTTAAAACTACTTTGCTGGTATAGTAAGTGAATAACTGCAAAATTATGGCTTAAGATTCACACATTTCAGTCATTTAACTTTTGAAAAAGCTTTTCTGGTGCTAACTACAAAAGACAAAATCTAGTCTTTGAGGTATTACTCTGACGGGGAAAGACAATGAGTGAGCAAGTGGTAGACATTAAGAAACATTTAGTTTGAAATTAGGACTCACAGTCTGTATTGCCATAGTATCAAACTTACATGGATGATACTAATAACAATTTTCTAATATTTCCTTTCAAAACCAGATATTAAAAATTTTAAGTACATCTTTGAAGGGCAAAAGGAAAAACTGGGGATAATTTTAAATCAAGTTTTTATTTTATTTCCAATAGAGAGAGTTTTGATTGCTTCTTTAATGGATAATAAACCACAAATGTTTTTAAGCAGTACAGTGCCTATCTAATCCACAGAACTTAACTTAAGGAAAAAAACTAATAAATCAGGACAGAAGGAACATTGCAAAAAAGATACTTCAGAAATTAACTATCATGTAAGTCATTCTTATAGCTCCCTAGAGTTTCATAAACACACTGAAATACACACTTTCAGCTGAACATAAGCAATACAAAAGCAATTTAAAATAGATCTTATGTTGTACAATGATAATAATCTCTCCCAAATGATGTTTGAACAAAGAATATGGTAAGTATTAAGAAGAGACACTATATATACTGAATTACAGATAACTAAATGAAACACAAAAAAAAATGTTTTGTATATTTTTATACTGAAAGCCTTTCTAACCGCATCTCAACTCCAAAATACATTTTGCTTTCACATAACCCTTTCAATGAAGTCTTCAGAAACATGATCTACTCTTACATTTCTGGAATTTACATCCAATGAACATTGCACTTCCCTTCATATTGTGTCAGTCATATGTATTAAGAGGACAGCAGAATCTCAGCAGCAACTGAAAAAGCCATACTTTCAAGAGAAAATAAATGCCTACATCAGACTCTGATACCTCAAATCTGTACCACTGAGGGTGCCATTGCACTTCATAATGTCCAACAAATGCTGGTCCAGCCAGCTCAAGAATATGAATCCTGTCTACTATTCCATCTCTTCTTCTGAGTTAAACAATGCAAAGAGGTAGTTTCCATAACTAATGGTGACTGAAGAGACTTTTATCATATTTCATGAAGCTTTGGACAAATCAATATCATCATTATATATAGATAAGATCAATTGTCCTAAATCACGTCCAAGTGTTTGAAGGAAGAAATCAAATTTACAGTATCTCATTTGCTATCACAATATAAATATTTGCTTGAGTATTGAATCAGGGTGGGAGCTGTGGCTATTGGGCAAAAAAAAAATATAGAGGAAAGTAAACTTTCTTTGAAATAGTTACTATACAGGAGTTAATGTCAAATACCTTAAATCTCCTCAAAGAAGTCTGAGTTTAAGTTCCCATGTAAAACAGTCCCCTGCCCTTTTAATACCAGCTGTTTTGGCAAAAGCAAAAGTATTCTTCTCTCAACACCTTCCTATCTGTGCATCCCATTTTAAATGGCATCATAGCTGTTACCTACATCAAAACTGTTGGAGAACTTTGTTACAGTTACTTGAGGAAAGCTGGCAAAATTTAAAGCACATGGTCACATGCACACTGCAAATACTCTAGCTAACCTAGCTTACAGTAAAATACAACATTTAATATTCTATATACACAGGGTAAATATATTGCTTATATAAAATAAAATAAAATAAAATAAATAAAATAAAATAAAATAAAATAAAATAAAATAAAATAAAATAAAATAAAATAAAATAAATGAAGAACTAAAGTATCAAAAGCAATTGCCTGCCTGTTTCAAATCCTCCCCATAGAAGGTCTGGCAATTGTTACATTTCATAAATATAACTGTTGCTACCAGCTGCAGGCTGAGTCTATAAATTTGCAAGCACTTGTCTTTATAGCTCCTGTTAGCAAATATAAGATATAAATCCTTCATCTTAATGATGATCTTTATTATTGTCTCAGTTTAGCCTGAGTTAGAAAAAACTGAAATCTGTTTCCCTGCATGCATGGAAAGAAATTAGAAGGGTGAAAGGAATGACAAGACACTTTGCTGTCTCCTTAGAGTCAGAAGAGTAAGAGTTTAAAAAAGGATGAAAGATTTAGAAAAACATTACTGAATAGTTTATTTATAGTTTTTCATAAACTCTGCTGTGCTGTTTGGGGTTTTTAAGAGCTTTTTTTTGAGTTAGTGTAGTTTGATCATACAATGCTGATATAAAACCAGAAATGATCCTGGGACATCATAACAATAAAAAGAGAGAAAAAGAGTGAAAAGGGGAGTTTGTGTGCGTAAGTGCATGTTTAGGAGTCGAATGTATATTTTATTTTAAAAAATACTTGCACTGTCAGTGGTTTTAGTTTTGAACCACAGTGTAAGATGCGTTATAACATTAAATTTGGGGTCTTTTAGCAAATTCCTCAAAAAACATACATTTGTAATTGACAGTGGTGAAATTTTTCCACATCAGACTGAGTTTCTATAACGCAAATGCTCTTCTAACTTCACCTACCCACTGAAGACAGAGATTTCCTTTTCTCAACAGCACATTTCCATACATTCAAAGGCAACGGAGGTAAGCATTTCCACAGACGTAATAGGTCCCCTAAGTTTGTGTACTTTTATGGAGACAAGATGGGAAATAAAACGATAGCTTTCTCCAGCTGTTCGGCTGGCACTACAAGCACGTAAAGGGGAAGTGCATAGCTGCTTGAGAGAGCTAATAACTGAAAAATGGCACTAAACAGCTACAGAAATTTAATTTCCTGAACAATGTTCTTCCTGCAGCAGCGTAATTGCTCTGTAGCTAAGAAGGAATCGTAAAAGCTAAAGATTTTATACTACAAAGAAGCACCAAAATTATAATTGCTTCTGCTGTTCTGTTCAGTTTTGGTTGGTTTGTTTGCTTTAACAGCCTGGCAGCTCCATTCAACAACCTGTAGACCTGCTGTTTCCCAGCATCTCTCAGAAATATACTTTCTTGTAGATAAACCTTGTTTTGTCCACTTCCAAAACACATTATGCCAACCGCAGGATGAATATCATAGGCAGAATACAAAGTTCTCTCTTAATGCCTATGACAGATTCTTAGCCTAGAGAAGCCTCTCACAGAAGCAATCATTCTCCAAGTACAGCAAATAGCTGCGCATAATAACCAGTACATTTTAGGTTTGTTATTTGTCCGAATACCCTTCAAACTGTCTTGCTTGCTCTTGCGTATTTCAATCCAGCCTAGAAAATAATGCAGTTTCCAGAAATCTATAATCACTTTGATGTTTTCATAGGACAGAAGTAATATTTTTCATTCTGCTTTCTCATCTTCTACCACATCAGGAGCATACATATTTTTTTCACTCAGTGTTAAGAAAGCTAAAAAACCAGAGTACCCTCTGTGTATTACACAGTTGACACAGGACATCCCAAATTCTATTGAAGTTTTAAAAACAAATACTCTAAAATCTGGAAAAGCCAGGAATGTGAACTGTAATCATTCCACTTATACTTCTTTTCCTTCTGTACCTCAGACCAATCTTCTCTCCAGCCTCCATGGATAGAAAGCAAAAAAATCATGACACCAATCTATCTTCAAAACTTTACTAACTGAGATTATATTTATCTCTCCAAATAATATATATTTTTTTAAACAATCTAAATGTTTATATGCTTGTATGGATGTAGTTAGTGTTTCTATGAGCATGTTTCAAGAATTGATCTCTCTTATTCCAAAAATAAAGATATCCATATGGAAATAAGATTTGGGGGGTGGTACTAAATTTAAAGTTAGTATTACATGTTTTTTGACATAGAAACCTCAGGAATACAGATGTTTTTTCTCATGCACTGCAAGTCCTACATTCTTTTCACAGCTACATTATTCAGAATACAATATTGTCTCTGAAGATATATCCAAAAGTTCTTAAGTCAAGTCCTGCATTTCAGCTCTCAGTGTGTTTGTCTTTCTTTTTCCTTATATATTCTCAGGTTACTGAGCTGCACTGCCACCACCACCATTGTAAAGAACAATTTCACACTAAACAATTGACATTTTGGAAAATAAAAACATCCAATATGATAGTATCAGAAACATTTAAGAATAAGAAAGGTTACTCTAAAAAATGTGCATAATAGAAGAAGCCACAGATGTAATACGGAGAAACTATAATACAAATCACTATAACCAAATAGGCTCAACTATTTACATTAAAAATAGTGTAGGTATACAGGAATAGGCAACAGCCTCTCATGATTCCTTGAAACTTGATTTGAAACTGTATCACGTAAAAATTTGTCTGTGTATAAAAAGGCTCCTATATTTATTATGTTTTTAAAAAACGGTTATTCAAGACTCCAGAAGTCTTCGTTCTGAATATAAGGTATTAGTAATGTTCAAAGAAAATATTTTCTAGTGTTTATATTTGGACATGACCAAAAAGTTTACAAGCAGTATTATCAAGTGGCAGCCACAAATTTACATATTAATATTTTATTCCTCTTTTTCACTTATTTAGGGGATTTAGAAAAGAAATAGATTCCTGTTCCAGAAACAGCATCTGCTGTCCTGCACCTGCCACTGAAAATATTAAATCAAGAAATTGCTGGACCTTACCTGCTGGTCTCAGGAGATGTAATAGCAATGAGAGGAAGAATCCTCAGTGGAAGGGTCGTGGGCCTTGGGATAGTGTCAGTATCATTCTTTTTATCCCAGTCTGCCTGTTCTAACTGCCTGAAAGCCAGGGGTGGAAGCTGAATGTTACGGGACGATAATCTCCGCACAAGATAGGGCTCCATTCCCTGGTAAGACTCTTCATCCTCAGTGCTGTGATGCAGAGCTTCTTCTGAAACCTACGATCAATGCAAAAAAAAAAAAAAAAAAAAAAAAAATATACTATCATGTAAGAAAATATCTATAATGTTAATTTGCTAACTCTTCTAATTCCTTTTTATAAGCTCTTTTCTTACAAATATTAGTTATACTGTCATTATTAAGAAAATGAAAAGAATGAAAAAATGCAGTAAAAGATTTCTAGGGTTTAGGCAATTTGGGATTTAAAAGCAAAGAGAAAGGTATTTTATTATGAGATTAACACACTACTATCTAATGTGTACTCATACCTGTAGAAGGGACAATGGTCCTCTGCATTAAACAAATTTCTTTCCCACAATATGCTTGCTTCACTAAAGGTTATCATCTACCTTTTGGAAGAAATTAAAGTCCAAATATCAATAATAAAATAAAAGTAGTAGTCAGAGATTTGCAACTATACAACTCTCAATGTGAAAACAGTAGAAAATTGATGTTAAATTCTCTCAGCTGTTCCAACTCCCATCTTTCTCTCTTGCTCAAGGTAATTTCATGTTAATAGTAAGTGACAAATACTTAAAGCAAGCACGGTAGTGCTTCGAAACATTGAATATCAGAACATCTGAAGGTCAGAGTGAAATCTAAGCATTAATAAACATTATTTTTTATTTAATCATCTAAACCAATGGAATGTCATGGAATAATGGAAGACAATCTAAGAAAGAAATCTCAAACTATATTGATTTAAAGGAGAGAAAATGTCTTTGGAAAGTTTTCAGAACTTTTAACAAAGAGCTCACCATTGTGAGAGACAATTGTCAAAGAATTACTTTTCTGAGAACACTGATATTCTGAGAAGCCTGTTGTAATAATGAGAAGAAATCAGCTTTTTTTCTCCATGTCTTACACAGTCTTTTACCATTACCTCATAAATTCCTCAGTACAGCTATTACAGTCTGCACCTATTCACTTGATTACTTTCCTTTGAAGAAACCCAAGTTCTGAGCAAGTCAAAAGATTTTTTACATCTAAACTAAGAATCAGGAATACAGCAAATATAGCTATATATTATTCCACCTAGGTCATGTATCAGTAGCTTCATAGTCCCAGTACAATATTTGAGGTAGGTACACTGAGTAGTTGCCTCTGGCAAACTAGAGTTCACATGTATATTAAATATATGGTATACAAAATAAAGCAACCTATACTGTGCCCGTAATTTACAATCAAACCTCCAGTTACAGCACAGACATGGCTTCAGTTTGACCTTTCTCATGAGGGTTGATACACACCTGCAAGAAAAACTTGCATAGTAACGTATTTAGGTGTCCCTGCCCATGGGATGATCTTAAGGTCCTTTCCAACCCTGACCATTGTATGATTCTATGATTCTGTGCACATAGGGAGAGCCATTAATGAAACACCTTTCATGATGAGTAATTACATGGAGTTTGCATGGCAAAGTTTTTTTGGGGGGGGGCAGGGCTACATGGATGGCTTCTGTGAGAAGCTACCAGAAGCTTTTCCCATATCCGACAGAGCCAATGCCAGCCAGCTCCAAGACGGACCCACCATTGGCCAAAACCGAGCCCATCAGCAACAGGGGTAATGCCTCTGGGACAACATAGTTAAGAAGAGGAGAAAGTTCCTGTGCAGGAGCAACTGCACCCAGAGAGAGGAGTGACAATATGTGACAAATAGCTCTGCAGACCACAAGGTCAGTGCAGAAGGAGGGGAGGGAATGCTCCGCTGCCAGAGCAGAGATCCCCCTGCAGCCCCTTGTGCAACCCATGCTGAGGCAGGCTGTGCCCCTGCAGCCCTTGGAGGTCCATGGATGAACAGATGTCCACCTGCAGCCCATGGAGGTCCACAGTGGAGCAGATCTCCCCCTGCAGCGCATGGAGGACCCCACGCTGGAGCAAGGGGGTGCTCGAAGGAGGCTGTGACCCTGTGGGAAGCCTGTGCTGGAGCAGGCTCCTGGCAGGAGTTGTGGCCCCGTGGAGAGAGGAGCCCACATTGGAGCAGGTTTGCTGCAGGACTTGTGACCTCACAGGGGACCCACACTGGAGCAGCCTGTTCCTGAAGGACTGCACCCATGGAAGGGATCCACGCTGGAGCAGTTCGTGAAGAACTGCAGCCCGAGGGAAGGACTTGGGTTAGAGAAATTCATGGAGGATTGTCTCCCGTGGAGACTCTATGCTGGAGCAGGGGAAGAGTATGAGAAGCCCTCCCCTGAGGAAGAAAAAAGCATCAGAGACAGCATGTGATGAACTGATCACACTGAACCCCCTGCACTGCTCAAGTAGAGAAGGTTGAGAAAATAGGGAGTAAATTTGAACCCAGGAGGAAGGGAGGGGTGGAGGGAAGGTATTTTAAGAGTTAGCTTTTATTTCTCATTACCTTACCTCTGATTTCATTGGTAATGAACCAAACTAATTTTCCCCAAGTCGAGCCTATTTTGGCCTTGACAGTAACTGGTGAGTGATCTCTCCACCTCTCCCTGTCCTTATCTCGACCTATAGGCCTTTAATGATGTCTCTGTCCCTGTCCATCTGAGGAGGGGGAGTGATACAGTGGCTTTGGTGGGCACCTGGCATCCAGCCAGAGTGAACCCACCACATTAATGTTAATAAGCTCAGTTTATACTCAGAGCCTGAGCAGTTGCTGTAAGCAAACTCTGTCTAATTAAATTTTTAATCACAAAATTTAAATTCATAATTTAGCTATTTTTCTTAATCTAGCTGTAATGTAGTTTAAGAAAAAAAGATTATAAAATGGTATGCATTAATGTACATACTCTGAAGCAAATCAACAGTAAAATCAATCACTGTGAAAATACTACAAGAATTAATGTGTTACAGTCATCCAAGGAGAAGTTTAACTTCAGGCTTGTATTTTCAGTGTGTGCATTGTGGATATTCAAGACAGCTGAATAAATTAAAAATAATAATGAAATTAATTATAGCTCTGCAAGAAATGAAAAATGCTGATATCAGAGCTGAAAATAATCTGCTACATGAGGTTATTTGAGTCACTTTATCATTTGATTTTTTGGGATGCTATGAAAATCATAAAAATACTTGAATTGCAGCCACAGACAATCAGAATGTGACAGCTGAACAAAGAAAGTGAGCTCACTGGACAAAATCATACGCAAAAATTAAAGAAAACTGTAAGGGAAAGGAAAGAATTCCAACCCAAATATGAAAGTCAAACTTTGGAGAAATCAAGCAATAGACACCTAATGTATATTTTGAGGACAATGGAAAATTAAATCAATTTATGGAAAAAGAGGCCACTGATTCACATACAAATACTTAGGCGTCTACATCAGGAAATATTGATCACGTTGATTTTACTTATCTTGGCAAAACATCATCTTGCCTTGTTTTTGAACATAGTCGTAAGGAGCATTATATTTACTCACAGAATCATACAACTGCTGTTGGAATGGCCTTCATGATGTTGTCCACTCCAACCTCATGCTCAAAATGAGACTATCATCAACACTAGATCACATCAGCCATAGCTTTGTCTGAATCTCAAGAAACCTCCAAGAGAAATTCCACAGCCTCCATGGATAACCTGATCTGGTGCTGCACCACATTCCTAATGAAGATTTCCCTGGTGTTCAGTCTGAACCTCCCAATATGGAGGCCCATACACCTTCTTAAACACATGCCACTGCTGAGAACAGTATAAATTTGTTGTCCTTTGCAATTACCCTCCAAGTAGCTGCAGGCTGCCTTCGAATCGCCTTTCACCTTCTCCGCAGCAGACCAAGTAAGCTTAGCCCTGAGCGCTCATCACTGATGCTGTGCTCTAGGCTCAGGACACCCTGGTACCCCCTTCCCAGGCTCCCAGCATTCCCCTTGATCCACTAGCTATGGTCACTTTGGCACACAGTTTGTTTTATTTATGATGAAGAGTGCTTGGCTGCTGCCCGCCCTGCAGGCCCGTGAAGCCCCCAGGCTCTTTCCAGCAGGGTTGTGGCCTTGTCAGTCACTTGTCAACCTGCACCAGTGCTTTAGATTATCCTTGTCTGGACTTCAACATGGGCTCTAGTAGTAACCCCATGTAGTCGTATGCTCATTGCCAGATGCCAGCTAGATGCTGAGACACCATTCTCTACACTTTGATCCCAGCAGTGGAACTAGTTTTCTGCTCTAGAAAAGTCCTAGCAGGCTCTTCACACTGCTCAGGTTTCCTGACTGGAATTGAAACTAGTGGTTTTTAAGAGTGTAGTCTGCTAAGAGAGATTTTACACAATAAAGGAGGTGTCTTGTTTTATCTGATATTTATAGCTTTTCTTATTTCTTTAACATGGATATGGAAATGACACAATAATTTCAAAATTCTTAAGAATCAGTGAATATTTTATATATTCATAAAATTGTGGTTTCTACTGAAAAATCATGGTTCTGAACTAAAGACAGAAAAAAATATAAAAGAATGTTGGTGGGTATACATATGCAGGACAGGCTAGCTAAGTGTTTCTTGTAAAGCTCCTTTAACTCTATGCGATCTTATGACTAAACAGGAAAAATGCAGACACATAAGACTGAGCAAGATCTAAGATTCTCCATGTCAATAACCCATAAGAAACCTGCCTTTCAAAAAGGAAAGAGATGAAACCAGTATGACAGCAACCACTGGTCAACTTTAGGAAATAAAAATTTTATGATAAAAGATTAATTAAACCCATCAGTTAAAGTTTGTATATGCTCCTTGGCTGCTGGTCACTCATAGAATGCAATTTTGATATCAGCTTCTAATGTACACCTCACATTCATTACATGATGACCTGGGCAAGTCATTGATGAAAAGCCATAGACAAAAATATAAGAGTTTTCCAATAAAATATGGTAAAATCTAGTTAGTTAAAAAAGTTCTGCCACGACTTGAGATGCTACCAAGGAATTACTTCACTATCAGGTTTCAACTTTTCTAAACTATAGGCAAAATGTTCTAGTTCATTCAAATGGCATACATGATGTGAGTTCACAGAAGCAACTGGTGATAACTCATATTTTCTAGAGTGAAGTTGCACTGCACATTTTTAAATTTTTTTTCATATTGTCTTTCTCACTGCTGTCATGTTGATCTTAGTTTACTAACATGTTTACTTTGAACTTCTTTTTAATGTATATCAAATAGAAATCTCTTTCAACATCAGGAAAGCAGCCTTTTCACTTGCCTTCAAGAACCAAAATGTGTTCATTAGGAAATTATTTACATCAAATTTTTCATACTAACCATGTTAGACTCTGCGTTTTCACTCTGTGAAGTGATAGGTTTTATGCTACTTACAAATAAGTCATTGCCCTTCAACCTTAGAGTTCTCAAAACCCAAACTTTTGATGTCTTTTTTACTAGGAGCATAAGGTGACCTTATAATTTACCCGCCCCCAAAAAAACACTGACATAATCCATTTCCTCTTAGCTCAATAATTTTTTTCTTCCTTTTTATTTATAAATCTTTCTTTTCACTTATTTCTTGTATATAATAAAGACCTCATCCTTTGCTTTCTCAGACTTACACTGAAGGTGCTTCCCTGGTTGCTTCTACTTGTTTCTGGTTCTTATTGTTACTTTCCATTATCTTGCAACCTACATTTTAGTCAGTCTTCCTGAAATGTTCTTACTTTCACCATGTTACTACTTTTATAGGTTTTCCAACAATGTCACTACCACTGTTAGACTCCCCTGATATTTGTTGGTAGATGCTCTATAAAGGACTTTTAATTGCTTCTTTCATTGAGTAAAAGATAGCTACAATATCCAGTAAGCTCTGCACTTACTGATCAACAGATCAAAAGTAAAACTGTTGGCAACTACCACCACTGTACACTTTTTCTTACAAGTTTTTTTAAGGAAGGCTTTTCCAATTAGTTAAGACATAGCACAAGAATGACTTAGGTTTGGGCAAAATTGAATGTCATACATCAAGAAAGAGAAAAATCTGTCTGCACCATAAATAAAACTGTATTACTAATAAGAACTATTTCCTCCTTTTGGAATAGAGGACACAATTACTGTGGTTTGTAAAAATACTTTAAACTACAGTCAAAATTTTAATTTTAATGCTATAAAAATCTGTATAAGGGCACAAATCTGCCCATCTGAACATTGTTTTAGATCAAGAAAATCAAAGGAAAAAATTAAGTTATCTTGTGGCATGGTTATACAACACAAACCAAAACCTACGAAAACAATGCTAAGAAGGTTTGCAGAGTCATATACCTAAATATTAGAAAATGGCAGCTTAACAGCCACATGTGCTACCTCAATTCAACATTCTTATGTTTACACATTACAAAACAGTGGTTAATAACATGATCAATATGGCTATATTCCAAGAAGATGATTGCCTTATTTATTGCACAAAATTGATGTTTCTCAACTAATGAGTAGCTCTTTAATATTTTATTTACCCTCATTGTTGACTGTAACTACATGTTTTATTTACTACACATTACACAAGTCCTGGCTTGCACTATAATTGCACACACAATTCTAATTAAAAAGAAATAATGGAAGCGAAAGTCAACTCATTTAGTAAGGGATGAAGAAGCTTCTCCTAAGAGGGAGCAGGAGAAAGAATGAAGAAGAGCCAGCCTGTTCTGCAGCAGAACAGTCACAGGAACAGGAGGAGAAAGGGACTGAAATCATAAATGAGACAGAAACCACATAATCCCTATCCCTAGGTGAGTTGCAATATATGCAAAAAGGCTTCAGCCATGAACTTGGCAAGCAAATTCTCAGCTGGTTACTCTGATGTTGGGATATGGGGGCCAATAGTCAGGAATTAGATGGTAAGGTAGCCCAGCAGCTGGGATTCCTTGCTAGCAATAAGGCCATTAACAAAGAAATCGTAAAAGGGGCAGGAGGGCTCTCTTTAGGGGTGATTCCTGTCAAGTGTGAAGAACAGGTAACCCTTTAAGGAAAATCTTCCAAATTCCCAAGAAAATGGACCACTGATGGAGGTATCCAGTATCTCTGGTGGAGAGGACCAATAGCACCCTAGATGACAACCAGGTATGCAAAAACCTGGATGGAATCTGGTGCACATGGTTGATATGGTGGAAGTTTATACAAAGTACACCAATGTTGTATGCAAATTTCCTGCAGATAATGAGTTGGACAGGCGCAGAGGTACCAGCTGTGGGTGGATTAGCCAGCCAACTCCACGAATTCAAACAGAATCTCACTTCCTCCCTACAGGGCCGTATCTTGGCTGTGGAGAAACTGATTCAGCATTGTTCCAGCAATCCCATAATGGTGGGTCTTCCTTACCCACACTGACCAATGTTTCAGCTATTAAGAATCAGCCTTTTTCTGTTCAAGTACTGGTGGTGCACACCACATGCTACCCTGCGGTTCTACGTGCGTAACCAGGGAGGAGGACATGAGGAAGTGAGATGGCGATCCTACCTGGAGGCTAAAAGCTTTATAGGAACTGCAAGAAAAAACAACACCCAAAAGGCATCTACCCAGGAAAATTACTCCAGTGACTGCTGGGCAGAGCAGAGGGGTTGATCATACTTTCGACCACAATGAAGAGACTTCTGGTTTGCAGTTACAAATCAAGTAATGAAGACTCCAACCAGAAGTAGAGAGGCCCTGCCTTCAGGCAGGCAGAGGAAAGGGACAGCCAGGCTTAATGGATTAAGTGGATTTTGTGGCCTGGCACATCAGCCCCATGGCAGTGTACAGCTCTGGTGGACATTGGTGCACAGTGTACTCTAATACCATCAGATTACAAAGGGGCAGTGTACATCTGTACTTCTGGAATGAGATGAGCGTACCAAGACCTGTCTATGTTGGAGACTGAGGTAAACCTAACTGAAATGAGTGGCAGAAGTGTCCTATTGCGCCTGATCTGGAGGCTCCAAGTATTCTTGGCATAGACTAATTTAGGGGAGGGTACTTCAAGGGCCCAAAAGGGTACTGATGGGCTCTTGGTATAGTTGCCTTGAGTATAGAAAAAATCAAGCAGCTGCCTACCTTGCCTGGACTCTCAGAGGATCCTTTTGTTATGGAGTTGCTATCGGTTAAAGAGCACCAGGTGCCAGTTGGTACCATAACAGTGCACTGGTGACAATATAACACCAATCATAGAATCATAGAATCATAGAATCGTAAGGGTTGGAGAGGACTTTAAGATCATCTAGTTCCAACCCCCCTGCCATGGGCAGGGACATCTTGCCCTAAACCATGTGGTCCAAGGCTCCGTCCAACCTGGCCTTGAACACTGCCAGGGATGGAGCATCCACAACCTCCCTGGGCAACCCATTCCAGTGCTTCACCACCCTCACTGTAAAGAACTTCTTCTTTATATCTAATCTAAACTTCCCCTGTTTAAGTTTGAAGCCATTACCCCTTGTCCTACCACTACAGTCCCTAAGGAAGAGTCCCTCCCCAGCATCCTCGTAGACCCCCTTCAGATACTGGAAGGCTGCTATGAGGTCACCACGCAGCCTTCTCTTCTCCAGGCTGAACAGCCCCAACTCTCTCAGCCTGTCTTCATACGGGAGGTGCTCCAGCCCTCTTATCATCCTCGTGGCCCTCCTCTGGACTCGCTCCAACAGCTCCATGTCCTTTTTATGTTGAGGACACCAGAACTGTATGCAGTACTCCAAGTGAGGTCTCACAAGAGCAGGGTAGAGGGGCAGGATCACTTCCTTTGACCTGCTGGTCACGCTTCTTTTGATGCAGCCCAGGATATGGTTGGCTTTCTGGGCTGCAAGCGCACACTGCCGGCTCATGTTAAGCTTTTTGTCAACCAACATCCCCAAGTCCTTTTCTGCAGGACTGCTCTGAATCTCTTCTCTGCCCAGCCTGTAGCAGTGCCTGGGATTGCCCCGACCCAGGTGTAGGACCTTACACTTGGCTTGGTTAAACTTCATAAGGTTGGCATCAGCCCACCTCACAAGCGTGTCAAGATCCCTCTGGATGGCATCCCTTCCCTCCAGCGTATCAACCGAACCACACAGCTTGGTGTCGTCGGCAAACTTGCTGAGGGCGCACTCAATCCCACCGTCCATGTCGCCGACAAAGATGTTGAACAGGACTGGTCCCAACACCGCTGCCTGAGGGACACCACTCATTACAGGTTTCCAACTGAACATCGAGCCATTTACCACAACTCTGCGTGCGGCCATCGAGCCAGTTCTTTATCCACCGAGTGGTCCATCTATCGAATTGATGTCTCTCCAATTTAGAGACAAGGATGTCATGCGGGACAGTGTCAAACGCTTTGCACAAGTCCAGGTAGATGATATCATCTGCTCTGCCCCTGTCCATCAGTTCCGTGGCCTATCATAGAAGGCCACCAAATTGGTCAGGCAGGATTTCCCCTTCATGAAGCCATGTTGGCTGTCACCAACCACCTCGTTGTTTTTCATGTGCCTTAGCATGTTTTCCAGGAGAAACTGTTCCAAGATTTTGCCAGGCACAGAGGTGAGACTGACTGGTCTCCAGGGGTCTTCCATTTTCCCCTTCTTGAAAATGGGGGTTATATTACCCTTCTTCCAGTCATCGGGAACTTCACCTGACTGCCAGGATTTTTCAAATATAATGGACAGTGGTTTAGCAACTTCATTCGCCAGCTCCTTCAGGACCCGTGGATGGATTTCATCAGGTCCCATGGACTTGTGCACGTTCAGGTTCTTAAGATGGTCTCGAACCTGATCCTCTCCTACCGTGGGCCTAAGGTCTTCATTCTCACAGTCCCTGCATTTGCTTTCCAAGACTTTCGTGGTGTGGTCAGAGCATTTGCTGGTGAAGACTGAGGCAAAGAAGTCATTAAGAACCTCAGCCTTCTCCAAATCCATGGTAGCCAGTTCTCCTGATAGCTTCCGGAGAGGGCCCACATTGTCCCTAGTCTGTCTTTTATTTGCTATGTATCTACAGAATCCTTTCCTGTTATCTTTTACATCCCTTGCCAAACTTAATTCTAGCTGGGCCTTAGCTTTCCTAACCTGGTCCCTAGCTTCTCGGGCAATGCTCCTATATTCTTCCCAGGCCGCCTGTCCTCGCTTCCACCTTCTATAAGCTTCTTTTTTCCCTCTAAGTTTCCTCAGCAGCTCCTTGTCCATCCATGAAGGTCTCCTGGCCCTCCTGCTGCACTTTCTTCTAGTCGGGATGCAACACTCTTGAGCACGTAGCAGGTGATCCTTGAATATCGACCAGCAGTCTTGGGCCCCCCTGCCCTCTAGGACTGTATCCCCTGAAACCTTACTAAGGAGGTTCCTGAAGAGGCCAAAGTCTGCTTTCTTGAAGTCCAGGGCAGTGAGCTTGCTGCATGCTCTTCTCACTGTCCTGAGGATCTCAAACTCAACCATCTCGTGATCACTACAGCCAAGGCTGCCCTTCCAAGGCTGCCCAGCCAAGACGTGCTGGTTCCATTCATACGCTGATTCACTAACTGGAGAGTGAAGGACTGATGGGAAAGATTCATTCAACCTTTAATAGTCCCATATGGCCAGTGCAAAATTCTAAAGGATAGTGGAAGCTAACACTGGAGTATCTGAATGAAATCATGCCACCACTGAGTGCTGCCATACTGGAAATGCTAGAATTCCAATAAGAATTGAGTCAAAGGAAGCCAGATGATATGCAACAACTGATACTGCCAACACATTTTTCTCAATCCCTTTGGCATCAGAGTGGTTTTCTCAATCCCTTTGGCCACAGTTTCTTTCAACCTGGAGAGGTATGCAGTATACATGGAATCCACTGTGCCAGGGGTGGAAACACAGCCCTACCATCTGCCATGGACTGATCCAGACTGCACTGGAACAAGGTACCCACCTCAGTGAGCTGGAGGACGGGGAGAGTGGGCAGAATGAAGCTCCCATAATCCAATTGGAAGTGGTCAGCAACCTGCTACACTTAGACATGTAGACAAACACATGTCTATTGGCCTGGATAGGATCCATACAAGAGGATTAAAGGAGCTGGTAGAAGTGTTCATCAAGCCACTTGTCGTGGTTTAAGCCCAGCCGGTAACTCAGAACCACGCAGCCCCTTGCTCATTGCCCCCCTTCTTCCTCCCGCTGCTCCTGGAGGGATGGGGAGGAGAATAGAAAGAATGTAACTCCCCCGGGTTGAGATAAGAACAGTCCAGTAACTAAGGTATAATATAAAACCACTACTACTACCACCAATAACAATAATGATAAGGGAAATAACAAGGGGAGAGAATCCAATTGCTCACCACCCGCCAACTGATATCCAGCCCAACCCAAGCAGCGATCTCAGCCTTCTGGATAACTCCCCCCAGTTTATATACTAGGCATGACGTGCTGTGGTATGGAATACCACTGTGACTAGTTTGGGCCAAGTCTCCTGTCTCCACTTCCTCCTGGCTTTCCCTCCTCCCTGGCAGAGCATGAGACTGAGAAAGTCCTTGATCAGAGTAAACATTACTTAGCAACAACTAAAAACATCGGTGTTATCAGCATTGTTCCCAGTCTGAAAGTCAAAAACACAGCACTGCACCAGCTACTAACAAGGAGAAAAGTAATGCTACTGCTGAACCCAGGACACCACTTTCCGTCATTTAACAGCAGTCCCGGCTAAACAGGGAGGTCACAGTTGACCGGAGGTTAACAAATGTGATGTCCATCGGCAAGAGGGGCTGGAAGGAAGATCCAGAGAACTACAGGCCTGTCAGCCTGACCTTGTTTATGGAGCAGACTATCTTGAGTCATGTATCATCATGCGGCACATATAGGACAGCCCAGTCACCATGGCTTTAGGTCCTACTCGACTAGCCTGATCTCCTTCCATGATAAGGTGACCTGTTTAGTGGATGAGCGAAAGGCTGTGGATGTTGTCTATCTAGATTTTATCAAAGCCTTTAACACCATTTCCCACAGCATTCTCCTGGAGAAATTTGGCTGCTCATGGCTTGGACTTGTATGCTTTTTGCTGGGAAAAAAACTGGCTGGATGGCCAGGGCCAAAGAGTGGTGGTGAATTAAGTTAAATCCAGTTGACAGCTGGTCACAAGTTATTTTCCCCAGGGCTCAGAATTAGGGCCAGCTCTGTTTAATATCTTTATCAATGATCTGGACAAGGGGATTGAAGGAACCCTCTGGAAGTTTGCAAATGACATCAAGTTGGGTGGGAGTGTTAATCTGCTGGAGGATAGGAAGGCTCTGCAGTGGGATCTGAACAGGCTGGATCAATGGGCTGAAGCCAATTGCATGAAGTTCAACAAGGCAAAATGCCGGGTCCTGCACTTGGGCCACAACAACCCCATGCAATGCTACAGGCTTGGGGCAGAGTGGCTGGAAAGTTGCTCAGTAGAAAAGGACCTGGAGGTGCTGATTGACAGAGCTGAACAGGATCCAGCTTGTGCCCAGGTGGCCAAGAAGGCCAACAGCATCCTGGCCTGTATGAGCAACAGTGTGGCCAGCAGGGCCAAGGCAGTGATCATCCCCCTGTACCAGGCACTGGTGAGGCTGCACCTCGAATCCTGTGTTCACTTCTGAGCCCCTCACTACACGAGAGACATTGAGGTGCTGGAGCAGGTCCAGAGAAGAGCAACAAAGCTGGTGAAGTGTCTGGAGCACAAACCTTATGAGGACATCTGAGGGAACTGAGGTTCTATAGCCTGGAGATAAGAAGGCTGTTTTGGGTTTTGGGTTTGGTTTTGTTGGTTTGTTGGGCTTTTTTTCCTTTTTCTTACAATTATTTTCTAAACTTCTTTTGAATTATGAAACTGGTTTATTCCATCCATGAGTTTTTTTCTCACTTTTACTCCTCTGATTATTCCTCCAATCCCAAAGATCAGGGGCCAGGAGTCATGAGGGGGTGGTGAACATGAGGTGCTTAGTTGCTGCATGATATTCCTCATAGGTTTTTCTGAGGTGCTTATCATCTCTTTGGTATCGCGTCAATAGTTATGAGCTTCACAGGCACTAATTTAACTTCATAAAACCTACTGAAGATACAAGGATGGCATTGTCCCATTTTTCTAGCCAAGAGTCGGAGACATAATGAGATAAACTGAAAAACAACCTCTAATCTCTTTTGACCAATTTGGGAAATTTAAGTTTCAGAATACTTCATGTTGGCTTCTCTTAACATTGTCAAGCATATTTTCCTCTGACTTAAATTTGCAAGAATTTAGCTCAACATGTTTGCAAGTAACACCACTGGCTCACAGTGGGCATTCAGAAAATAATGAAAACAAATCACTGGACAAAAAGTTTTCTTTAAGAAATTTATTTAGTGTTACATAGTAGTTCTGCATTCAATGATCACGTTTTATGGAAGTAAGTTATCTTTAAAGTAAGACTCTATTATCTGAACTTACAGACCATTGTCTCAGACCAGATTTTCCAAAACATTTGCTAAACATCTTTCATGTTCTGCAAGAAATGGGAAGAAGACTATAGTAACCATTGCTACACTGTCCTCACTGATCCTACATGCAGCTTTAGACTACAAGGTCATGCCTAAGAGAATATGTAATCATCACATTAAAGTTTATCCTATTTTACATTATATGTCATAGCATAAGCGTAAGGACACAAAAAAAGGTAATTCTGGCACTGCCTGATTTTTGAGTGCTTGACTTCCTACCTTTATGACAAATTTGTCGTGTAATATTTAATTTTATTTCAGAAAACAGACAGCAATTTCCATCATGGGGAGTGACATTGACACACATTTCATTCCTCAGCTAAGTTGAAACTAGATTGACTACAAAAAGCAATGACACTCAAACAACCACTTAGATAAAGCAGTAAGTTGTTGTTAGCTAGTCATCTATTTAGACCTGTAGTCAATACAAAATAAACACTTTTCCAGTGAATTCTCCAGTTACTGAGGATGTAGGAAAACATAAGATTTAGGATTATTAGTTTGATTTTCTGTCAGTCACGGATTCTGCTTCAGGCTAAATATTTCAGGGAACACAGGTTCTCCCGTACTCCAAGATTGTTCCTTTTCCCCCAGACCTTGTAACGTTGCTGTACATGGTTAACATTACGTTTTGCATTAACACCCATTATAAAGGTTGCAGAGAATATCCAGAATCTAGTTTCTTCTTGGTGAAAAAGCATACACACCATGTTCTGCTTATCCCACTCCCCAGAGAGAAGCAGCCAGAGAGGCTCAGAAGTACCTTGCTGGAGTAGTGTTGCTGATCACATCTGCAGTAGTAAAGAAGGTAATGTGTTTGTGCCTTCCTCAGGAACACATTACTTTCCAAACCTAAACTACTTTTTTTCCTCTATTTCCTCAAAATCTATCAAAATTCTCTTGTCTATTCATTTTTATTTTCTTGCCGTACCGTTCGCTCCTGCCCATTTCTTGAATTGGATAATTATTTTCTTTTTATTTTCTTACCATCAGCAGAAAGCTTCCAAGAGCCCAGGAAGGGCAGGAAAAGGAGGCAGACAACTGCACAACTGATTTCTGTGATTTGCTTTGGCATCTGTACTGGGTGTAGCTGGGCTGGAGTTAATTTCTTTCATAGCAGCCCATATGGTGCTATATTTTGGATTTGTGACCAAAACAGTGTTAACAACATGCCGATGTTTCAGCTGTTGCTGAGCATTGCTTACACGGCATCTAGGCCTTCTCTATTACTCATAGTAGGCTGAGGATGCACAAGTTGTAAGCCAACAAAACCAGAGCAGCTGACCTCAACTGGCCAAAGCAGTATTCATTGCAATATGATGTTGTGCTCAGCAACAAAAGCTCAAGAAAAAGGGGAGGTAGATTGAGGGCTTTCGGGGTTATGCCACATTTCATCCCAAGTAACAATGGCACATGCTGGGGCCTTGCTTTCGAGGGCAAAACACAATTGAAGAATATACCTTTCTTTTCCTTAAAAAAAAAAAAAAAAAAGAAAAAGAAAAAAAATTATATTTGACTGTCCCTGTGCAAATTTTCACAAGGATGGCAACAGATGCATCTGCAGTCTAAAGTGTGAGCCTGCTAAGTTATTTGAAAGAAAGTTTACCATCATATTTTAAGCAGTGAAAAAGCATTCTTCATAACAGTTGAAGTATCTTGAGTTAAGAGTTGTGAAAATAATTATCCTAAGAAAGACAACTGATAAAGATTATGTTATCCAAGGTCATAGTTTAGGTTTTCCTCAATTGTAAGCAATTTATACCAGTATTCCATTATGAAATTATTGGGCAAGCATAACAAAAGCCATTTCTGTCGTTACCACAGAAACATCAAGAATGACAACCAAGATTTGGAATCCTGGGTATCTGACTTACTGCAAAAAGTGGTCCAAGATCATAATTGCTATTAAAACCAAAGCAACTCCAAGTTCTGCTCCTGACATTTCTGATCTCTAAGAATGTACACAAGTGAAAGGAAGTTTCTATAAGGTTAGTTAAATACGTTAGTTAAATCAGTTAAATAGATAATTTTCGTCTTTCTTTTTTGTAATACGGGTCTGTAAGACTCTCAGTTAATTCCTGCCCTGTAACCAATTAATTGAATTCTAGAACATAACATCCTTTTAGATACCAATTAACCTACTTCATCGGTTTTTGTCTAGAGCAGACTCCAGGCTGGGTCATTTGAAGTGTCTGCCTCCTTATTCCATTTCTTCCATTTGATGAAATATATGATGAATCATTTACTGGCTAACTTAATGCTCATGAAATCATTAACTAGCCTTCTGATTAACAGGTATGTTTCTTAGTTCTTATCAGTAATTGCTCATTAGCAGGCATAGATTTTTGTGCAACAATAGATGATTGTAATCTAAGGAACAAAAGTCAGCCACATATCACAAGTTTGCTGGAAAATAAAAATAGCCTAAGAGAAGCAAAATAATGAAAAGTCCTGACATGGAAATATGGATTGGTTTTTTGTTGCCATTTCTGTGCAGGCCTTTTGACAGACTTAACAAGATTATTTATTTCCCAACTTCCTTAGCATTTCTTTGAAAAATACTTTTTAGAAGAATCACAGTATGCATCTCTAACAACGTAGTTGTGTAGTGCCAGTTCTTGAATCATCCATAACCAACCCACCCTGACACACCCTCCCCTCCTTTCCATCTGCTGCTCAGTTTTGTGCTGTGGTCAAATGACTACTGACATCCTAAAGTTTACCCATTCTCTTCCAAGAACAAATAAAGAGACTTCCAAGTCCTTAAAAAACCACCCAACACTGCAGTCGTTCTTGTAACATCTTTGAGATGCTAGTAGTGCTCTTTAAAACAATACTAATTGGGGAAAAATAATACAGCTTCTTGACCTCTATGTCAGTTCTTGCATTATCATGTCACAATATACATCATGCCCACATAAGAGTAGAATTAAATTAGAGGGTAGCTGACAAATAGGTAAAAATAAACACCACAGTTTGTTTATTTGCAGTCCAGAGGCATACTGAGTATCAAAGAGCCAGAGGCTACAATAACAATTTATTTTGGAAGTTTTACACACGGCGAACAATTTCTCCTAATGAATAACAGGATTTTTTCTATCCCAGCTACAGAATAGCTTCTTGGCTCAGCTCCATGGTTGGCTTGGGTCAGAAAATTATAATCTCTAATAATTCTACCTACTTCTGCACAAAATAATTCTCTTGTTTGTATCAAAATATTTTGAGTAAAATGTCCAAATATTTGTTTTATACTTTTGCTTAGAATAAGTAATTATTATTTTATGTTGTGGTTAATCCCAGATGGCAACTGAGTACCATGCAGCCGCTCACTCACTTCTGTCTCACCTCCCTCCATAGGATGGGGAGAATCAGAAAAAAAAATAGTAGAATATGACATAGTGGTATTTATAATAACTTAAGGTATTCAAACAGTTAATCTAAATGGATAATCGGTGGGTACTTCACTGTTTTAAATGCTAGTAATTTACAGGACTCAAATAATAGGTGCTGGCCTGTGAGTGTTAAGACCTGGACTTTCTTCTCTGCTCTACTGGATGTTCATTGTTACACTGGCAATTCTCTCACCATCACCCTGCCTTAGCTTCTATAACTGAAGAACTTACACAATTATTCACATCTAGCTATGATTGTGTTTGAGATCCATGAGCACTGTTTATTAGCACAGCTATTTTAAATCTTGACTAAATGCACCATCCTTCCTCCAGGCAATTCTCTACTTTCCATTTCTACATATTCCCATGTTCTCCACTTCTTCCTCACAAATAACCATTTTAATACTTTGAAAATGTAACCCAAGGAAACTATCAAATCAGTAAAATGTTCTTTCTCTTGGATTCTTTAATTTTTATTGAAAAGTAAATGAGTCTATAGTATTCGCAGACCATTTCAATGCTGCATTTCACTATGACTAAATTAATTGCTGCTCGTTATTTGCACTACAGAAAAAGAGAAAATGATGATTCATACTCTTAATCTCATAGTTAAATAAAATGAACGTCTATACATTCAGGCAATTCTTTCCCTCTTTTGTCTATGATGCAAATATTTTTCATGGAAAAACACCTCTAAACCACCTTCAGAATTATTTTTTTGCCTGATCTTTCTTCAAGTTATTTAAAATAATTATAACATTTAAAATCTAATTATTTATCTCAGCATAAGTTAAGAAACATTAATGTATTAATGAAGAGGAAGTACTTTCCAGGCCACTAATATGGAGATTTTCTAAGAAAATAAAATGTCATACGAACAAATGATTTCCACAGAAAAACCCTAGAAAAGTTGACACAGAGTGCTTTAGCTCTTATAACAATAACAAATACTGGAAAGCAAGAGCAGTCCGAAAGGACTGGAAGAATACCTGTTCTAAGGCAACAAATTAGATGAGCCAAATTCTAAGAGAAGAGTGACCGTAAAAGATCATCACTAAAAGAAGTAAATCACATTACTATAAAAATGTAAGAATAATCGAGTGAACCTGGCTTTAACAGAAACAGATCTCAAACAAACTATTGCCATTTTGATTGTACATACAACTGAGTCTGTAAGGCACTGACACGAAACTGATGACAAAAATAATGCTATACGACTATGACTGTGAGGCAGATATCCTGGGAACTTGCTACGCAACTTCCAGGTTCCCAGCCCCATTTCCATAAGGTTTTAGGCTTCTTAATTTAACAGAGCTGAGCTGCAGCTCAGATATCACTCCCTGGTCCTGAGCTTTATCCTTAGAAGCATATTCTTTAGGTTGGAAAAGACCCTTCAGATCAAATCCAACCGTTAACCTAGCACTGCCAAGCCCACCACAAAACCATGTCCCTAAGCACATCTACATGTCTTTTAAATACCTCCAAGGATGGTGACTTAACCACTTCCCTGAACAATCTGTTCCAATGCCTGACAACCCTTTTAGTGAAGCAATTTTTCCTAAGATCCAATCTAAACCTCCCCTGGCACAATTTGAGGCCATTTCCTCCCATCCTATCACTTGTTACCTGGGAAAAGGTAGGGTAAAAAATACAAGTCTCCAGCCCCAGGACTATGTACATTTCCAACATTCTTAGCCCAGGTATTGATTTATGAAACAGTTTTCCTGATGCTACACTTCTTCAATCAGAATTTTTCCTACAAGCTCTTCTTTTTTTCCTCCTCTCTAGAGGTTGTCTGTCTGTACAGTTTTTTTGAAAGGATGTCTACACTTAGGCACATGCTCCATAATGCAAAAACAAAACAAAAAAAACCAAACCAAACCAAACCAAAACAAAACAAAACAAAAAAAAAAAAGAAAAAAATCATGCCAAAAGCAAGAAAACTAACATAACCAAAGCAAGTTATTCGAAGTCATGGTGATGATATACACAGTTTTGAATTTCAGATCGGTTCATATAGGACATCATGCCAAGAGTACTGCATTTTCTGCTGTGCATATAACGAAAAACTGTAGGTATACAATCTTATTCTATGGTATCCAGTAGCTACACTAAGAACATGTGACAGGCAGCTACTGATATATTTGCTCAAAGGTTCCAAAATGGTAGTTGAAAAATCAAGAAACAAAGGCTCACCCGTACTAGCTCTAATTGCTTGGTATCCGTTACAAAAAAAACAGTTTGTTTCAAGTTACCTGGAATTCTCCTGCTAAGTGTTCTCAGGTAGACTACCTTCTGCATGGAAAGGAAGCTGAGATAGACACTTACTTACAGAAAGCATAGTTCCTAAAATAGAAAAATGCTTCTGTTCCTTTTCATAACAGCAAGAAAGCTTTTGAACAAACTAGAAGTAAACTTATAGAATACTAAACAGTCTGCTGCAGAAACATAATTAGCAATAGAAATCAGTGAGCATGTTCAATCAATTCATTCCTTATCTGTGCATTCTGCAGATCATCACAAACTCTGCTGAAGAAGTATTTTATATCAAGCTGGTGAGAAGTTTCTACTCTTTACCTTTCTGAACATGGTGAAAATAGAGACAAATGGGACACAGGACAAAATTACCAATACACTGTCCCCATCAGGAATTTTATACCAATTATTACTTTTTTGATTTTTTTGTTTTTACAATAAAGACATAACCATAAAAATGGCAGATAAGGTCGAAGTTAGGAAAGAAGGGAAGGTAGGCACACTGTAACATTGTTATTACGATTCAACAAATTGCACTTCATCAAACAGCATAAATGATTACATGCGTATATGTACATTTTGCATTACGTATTACTCATAGATTCTCAAAAATGCAAAGTAAAACACATTATTCTCAATGTCACTGAAGTAAGTTTTGACTTTTTTTGACTACAGAAACTACCTTTATTAATTTCTTTCACCTTTGCTACAATGCAAAAATTGTATGACTGAGTTTTTCAGGATATTCACACGTCTGAAAGAATCTCTCCTCAAAATTTCCTCAAAGATGTTCTTTCAGTTGACCCAACTTTTCTGTTCCCACAACTAATAATCTTTACAAAGATTCCCATCACTAGGACAAGAAACCAGCATGTTCTGTGGAAGCCTGGCTAAAATAAAAATGTGTCAAAAAAATCTTCATTCCAGCAAGAAAGGATAAATGAAGCTAGTTCCATGACTATATATTACATGCAGCACAAGCTTAGAAATTTAGCTCACTGGACATAAAAAATATTTCAGGTAGAAAAGCTATAGATTCTTTGCTGGAAGTGAGTTTTACTGGATTTTTTTTTGTGACTTACCTGAGCAAAACTTTGTTGAGTTGAAGAAAATAATTCTGTTACTTCTCTTTGTACACAGATGACCACTACTTGTCAAAAGTCTGTAGGAAGCAGTATCATGCTTCCAAAATGTTCTTTTTTAGTGTTGTAAGACTACAGGTTGTTTATAGGCTGTTTTCCAGATTAACCTGTTTTTCCCGCTCCCTATGAATGGGGCTGAATAACACAATAAGCTTCCCAATTTTAGGGAAAATAAATTTTAGAGGGGTAGGAGTGAAATACAGCAAAATAATGTTTAGTTTAAAATAAAAGTTATAGAAAAGAGAACTACTGAACCATTGTATAACAGAATGAATTACCACTTTGAGTAGAGACCTCCAGTTGCACCAATAGGAAGAAACAGTAGATTCTCCTCTAGTCATAGCCCAGCTCAGATACATCTACTCTTGCTATTATGCTGTGCTAGCAACTTACAAATCAAAATTTACTTTTATAAAATTTTAGAATTCTATACATTTTAGCGGTCTGTAAAAAAACAAGAAACAACAAAGTTTAAGCTTTCCGATATCTGCAGGGAGCCTACAAGGATGCCAAAGAGGGTCTCTTCACCAGGGTCTGTAGTGATAGGACAAGGAGTAATGGGCTTAAACTTGAAAAGAGGAAGTTCAGGTTAGATAGAAGTGGGAAGTTCTTTACTGTGAGGGTGCTGAGGCACTGGAACAGGTTGCCCAGAGAAGCTGTGGTTGACCCATCCCTGGAAGTGTTCAAGGCAAGGCTGGACAGGGATTTGAGCAACTTGGTCTAGTGGAAGGTGTCCCTGTCCATGGCAAGGGGATTGCAACTAGGTGATCTTTAAGGTTCCGTCCAACCCAAACTAATTCATTATTCTATGATTCTGTGATATCTAGAGTTAGCTTCCTTGACATTTCCTGTTTTCTTAGAGAAGAACCTATCAGAGGTAGTTGAACAAAATAACACAAAACAAAATAATAAAAAATAATCTTCTATAATAATGCAACTAGACAATATTCCATGCAGCACTTTAACAAGTGTTCCTGAAAGATGTTAAACTATGAGTAAAGAAATTTGAGTGAGACGCTTCTATATATCAAAAATGAATTTTTCAAGTGCTGTTATCTAAGGTATTTGATTATAATCTTTCTATAATGGGCGTCCAGGGCTGCCTTGAAGCAATCCATTTATTGTCTAAAAGGGAAAACCACTCATCCTACTTGCCGGGACATACCCCTTGCATTTCAAGTTGTTCTTAAGCAACTTCATAGAACATTACTGAGCAACTATACACAATTTAGAGGCATGACTGTATCTTTAAGTGTATGTTGTGCAGTTCACTTTATCAAGAAAAACTACAAGAGAAAGATTTTTCTACATTTCACACTAAGAAAAAGTACGTTAAAGAATCTTCTGAACTCTTCATAATGTCCTCTGAAATTGCATCCCAAGATACAAAAGCCATATCCTTTTAGTTTACTCAGATTGAACTACCATGTGACAAAGCTTTGAGATATTACTTGTTTACTAGCAATGGCTTCAATTTTATTAGGGTGTTCTGCTTACACACCAATAGTAAGCAATCCACATCAGAATATGTTATTCAGAATAAATAAATATTTGAGAGTGCTCTTATATATCCAGTTGAAGTTCTACAGTAAAACAAACAAATCTGATATCACAAGAGTTTATATTGTTTGACCCAGAGAGAGTTGGCCATACAGGTTCATATTAATACCATGCCTATTGCAGTATCCTCTCTGATGACAGTTTGAAGGAGATGCTTAAAGAAACTGTCTTAGAAAAAGGTTAGGAGCAAAAGCAATCCGCCTCCCACTTTGGTAGCTTCTATTTTCTTTCAATCAATAACTGTAGGATTTCCTTAGGTACAGGTTTCATTTGAATGTTGCATGTACTAGGCACCAATGGAAATTCATGGTTAATTCCATTAATTTATTCACCTTTTCTTGAGCCTATTTATGTTATTTCCTTTTTAGAACTAAATATTAAAAAATGTTTAGTTCTACAATTTAATTATTTTTTCTTTTAAGTATTCCCTTTTGCTTTTAAAGAGCTGCCTGGTAATTACATTGTTCTCTATGCCTTGCCGGATAATCCCTAATATTCTATTTGACTTTGTGACCACTGCTGATTATTGAGTTGATTTTTGAAGAGAAATACCCAGAGTTACTGGCTAGTACTTGCTCAAATTAAATAGAAAACAGAACAGCTCAGTGCATATGGAGAGGCAGAAGAGCAATGAATTGTGTTCTTTTGACCGGAAATCCATTTCTGTATCCAGGGTAATCCTCAGTGAAGGACTTACCAAATATCTCCATTTGCATGAGAAGTCTGAGTCTTCACAAATTGTTTTCTTTTCAAATGATAAAAATAAACTAAAAATCTCACCACATACATGTTACAGGACCTTGAACACACGAACTGGTACAGTCGGTTTCTACAATAATGAAAAGGAAGTGTTATAGCACAGGACATGCTCTGTTGCAGAGGAAGTTAACCAGCTTTAAAATTCTATGCAAAAGACCCAGGAAGGGAGGGGTAGCCTCTCATTGTCTACAAAATGTTGTAGACAGAGACTACAGCAAGACTCACTAGAGCTGATGATTTGGCAACTACTCCCTGAAGTAGTAAATTCTACAAAAACAAAACAAAACAAAAAAAAAAAAAAAAAAAAAAAACCCTCACCAAAAAACTCCCCAAAAAAATAACTGACAATTTTTTTTTTTTTTTTTTTGTAGAATACCATAAGGAAGAATGATCTATACTGCTCATTACAATCAATTTTCTAAGAGAGGCAAGCAACTCTGATCAATTTCTTAATTTGACATACAGCGGTCCAAACGGCATACTGCTTTGTAGCTCTGACATAGAGAGTTTGGCATTAAAAACCACAAAGATTTGTTTGTATTAGAATGCACTGTAGGAGCTGATCATTCAGCATGTTTTTAAGTGGGAATGGAAGAATGGAACAGTAAGTGCTTCACTGGTCATCAGTATGGTGGGTAAATCCAGCCACTTCTACAATGGCAGCAGAAAGAATTATGGTCACAGCAAAACTGCAACTTTCATCACTGTCCAGACAAACGACTGGATGGAAGAGTGGGACCGCCATACAAATTTGCAGGCACCGGTAATCCCTGCACACCTTGATGTGCTGCAGTTATTAGAGGCAAAAACAGGTAAGGGAAAGAAAAAAAAAGTAGCAAATACGATACATCACTGCTTGAGTTTTGCACAGCATGGGGATGGTGGCATTTTATCAGTGCAATCTGACTAGTGGTTGGGAATCCCCCCTTCCAGTGTCTCTTCAGTGTCTTTGAACTTTGCCGAATTACACAGGCCTGGCAAAGGCATGAAATACAAAAGAAGAAAAGGTTTTTCTCCATGTGTAATACAGGGGTAACCTGTGAAGAAACTGTTACACTACTGATGCATAAGCATGTAGCTAGGAAAGGAGAATATCGGAGCAAAGCTCCATGAATTCTCTAGTGAAAAGCAGGTTCAGCTTTTACACATTAGACCTAGTGTCTCAGCTCAGTATGACTCCAAGTAATACCACTGCTCCAACATATCAAGGTAATAAAATTTATCATAATTTTGGGTTATAATACTTTACTATTTTATATTAGACTGCAAAAATGCTTAGCATCCACTGGCAAAAGTACTGTGGTTTTTAAGGATAATTTATAGGCTTTTTTCTGAATAATCTCAGTCAGTTCTTCAGGGTTGCATAAAAATTCTAATAACCCATCCTCTTAGGCACCCATGTGTATGTCACACTTTTTCTTTCTAATTTGTATTTTGCTTTTGAGGTCCCCTTAACTTACAATGAATCAACCTACCCCTGCTGGAAATCTGCACAATTTCTCTCTACTACAAGCCTCTTTCTTCACATTATTCACTGTGCTGATATTCTGAACTCCAAAGCAACATGACAGATGACTAATCTCCAGTTATCAGTCATTCACACCTATTCATATTTTGAATTTTGAGGTTCTTTATTAGAAATCTACACTTGATCTCAAATTTAATCTTCATTCATGTTTTATATTATGTCTAAATTCTTTTTGTCCATTTTCATGATTAATCTAACAATGCTTTATTAGAGTTTTTCACTAGCCTGTGAAACTTGAGTTATTACTGAAAACCACTTAGAGTTCTTACTGTTGATTTATAAAAGTCAAATAATTCACCTGCATTCATATTTTGAATGCATTTAGGATTCAGCAGTACTCACGAGATACCCCTTCCAACAGGTGAACTTGTTGTTTCTTCTGTATGCACATTCATCTTTTGACTTTTTCATGGAGAGCAGTCTGTTCTGTTCTAAAACTGCTACAGCATGCAAGCACCTTTCACTCCCATTTTGTTTACTTGTTAAACACTGCTCTTCATATGGCAAAAAAAAAAAAATCAACTTTCATTACCTGAGCCTGATTTGAATAGCATATGAGAGAATATACACATATATTCCATTTTTGTGCCCTGTGCCCTCTCTCCTTTATAAATCAGTGACATTCCTTCTCCATCTGCATAGTTTTGGAGACATGCTAGACTTTTCTCTTCAGTTCTCCTAGTAAGTATTCTTGTGGGAGTAAGTCTTATACACCCAAAATTATTTTGTCACGTAACAGTGAATCTCTAAAATTAGAAAAATTACAGCTTACTGACACAGTTTGAAATTTCTGACATTTCAGACAATATTTTCTTTTTACTCTTATCTTTTATGAAAAGTTTCCCCCTTCCCCATTTCACTCTTTCAGGGTTATGACTTTATTTATGATTTTACTCAAATTTTTCATGCTTTTTCTTTGCTTCATTTCAAACTGATCACTGCAATACTGTTTCTAGTTAGAAAATGAGACATCAGAATCATTCTTTTGTTTCCTGAACAGTATTGTTAATACACTGTAGTCTGGTCTTTCCTCCACATATTTTTAAATTAAAATTTAATTTGTTTAGGATGGTCTTCTTATTCATTTTGTTTAACTATTTATTGTCTTTTTTAGGTCTTCATTTGTTCTACAACCTCTTATTCTCATAATACTTCTATCTAAATTGTAACAACACAGGACTCCCAAAAGCATCTCTAAATGCTATATTGATAATTTCACATTACAGGAAACATTCATTGTTTTAGATACATCAGCATATTTATGTTATTGGGGGCATTTTCATGAAGAAAAGGTTAAAATATAACTAATTTTCATTTTTAGAACTTCCCAAGAAAAAAAAACCAGCAATGGTTACTGATATTGAAGTTAAAACAATTATTTCCCATAAATATAAGATTAAACAAAAACTGATTGTCCCATTCTGAGTAAGAACCTACATCTAAGTTTTTTCTTTATGTGCAACTTTTTTCCATTTATACTTGAAAGTATAAGTTTGGTGCATCATTATGCAATCTGAATTCTTTAATTTCACATCCCTTTAATCTTTTTTGAACCCTCACATTTCTTAGCATTTGTCTAACTGTATGTATTTTCATCACTTATGATGTACTCTATAACACTAGAAGCAATAACTTACTATATGAAAAATCTTTAGAACCAAATTGGAGTTATTCCTGTAACTGTTGCTGCTGGCTTTTCTATAATGCCTGTGACAGACAGGATTAAAAAAAAATAAGTTTTAAATGTACTAGGAAAAGAGCATCTACCTTTAACAATGCTCGGTGCTGGGTCCTGCACTCATGTCACATGCAGCGCTACAGGCTTGGGGAAGAGTAGCTGGAAAGTTGCTCAGTGGAAAAGGACCTGAGGGGCTGATTGACAGAGCTGAACAGGATCCAGCTTGTGCCCAGGTGGCCAAGAAGGCCAACAGCATCCTGGCCTGTATTAGCAATAGTGTGGCCAGCAGGGCCAGGGCAGTGATCATCCCCCTGTACCAGGCACTGGTGAGGCTGCACCTCAAATCCTGTGTTCACTTCTGAGCCCCTCACTACACGAGAGACATTGAGGTGCTGGAGCAGGTCCAGAGAAGAGCAACAAAGCTGGTGAAGTGTCTGGAGCACAAACCTTATGAGGACATCTGAGGGAACTGAGGTTCTATAGCCTGGAGATAAGAAGGCTGTTTTGGGTTTTGGGTTTGGTTTTGTTGGTTTGTTGGGCTTTTTTTCCTTTTTCTTACAATTATTTTCTAAACTTCCCTGTACCAGGCACTGGTGAGGCTGCACCTCGAATCCTGTGTTCGCTTCTGAGCCCCTCACTACACGAGAGATATTGAGGTGCTAGAGCAGGTCTAGAGAAGGGCACCAGAGCTGGTGAAGTGTCTGAAGCACAAACCTTATGAGGAGCATCTGAGGGAACTGGGTTCTATAGCCTGGAGAAAAGGAGGCTGAGGAGAGACCTTATCAATCTCTACAACTACCTGAAAGGAGGCTGTAGTGAGGTGAGTGTTGGTCTCCCAAGGAACAAGTGATAGGACAAGAGGAAATGGCCTCAAGTTGTGCCAAAGGAAGTTTACATTGGGTATTAGGAAAAATTTCTTCACCAAAAGGGTTGTTGAGCATTGGAACTGGCTGCCCAGGGATGTGGTGGAGTCACCATCCCTGGAGGGAGGTATTTAAAAGAGGTGTAGATGTAGCACTCAGGGACACGGGTTAGTGGTGGACGTGGCAGATTTAGGTTTACAGTTGAACTTTATGATCTTCAGGGTCTTTTCCAACCTAAAGGATTCTGTGATTCTATGCTCTTTAAACATAGTTTGAAGCATAGATCCTGTAGCTCTATCATAGCTTAGCTCTTCATGGTAGCAGGAGTACAACAAAAACCATTTCAGTGAGAAGTAAACCAAGATAAGGCATGTGTTCAAATGATAGCAAGTTATTTTTTTCTAGGCTCATCTGAGACCTAAAGATGAAAGAATTATTTAAATTAAAGATTCATTGAAAAATGCTGGGACATCACCATATAATTTTCCTATTACATAGCCGTAAGAGTTCGACTGTAGCTGCTGATAGATTTGTAAAATCCCCCTCACTGGTGATTCTGAATTGTCTGTCATTTGTACATTTACATACACAGACAGAGTAAAAATGGGAAACAAAAGCAAAAGAAAACATACGTGGCAAAGGTCATCTTCTTAAAAAATTCTAGACTACATTTATCAAAGACATGACTTTGTGTAATTTCCATACCATACCAAACTATTGCAGCCTCAGGCAGTGGGTGGCAAAAAAGGTATCAGAAGCAGAGGAAAACCCCTGTATAATAATCAGATCAGAGGAAATCTGATCCCTATCGAGTCAATCCTAATCAAAAATCTTAAACACAGAACCATGAAGATTTTTATCCTTCTCAATTTTTCTTCCATGCTGTTTCATTAGCATGAACTGTTATAATTCTGGGTATTCTTCCAGATCTATATAAACTTGTGATTTGTTGATAAAAGTCAAAAAAGTTATTGGTATCAACAGTATATTGTGACAATTAGTTACACATAATTTTATGTATTTAAGAGCAAATTCCGTTTTTTTTTTCCTTTTACCTGACCCAGGCTGTGTTCATTATCCTTTTGTAATCCAGCCCCAGGTCTCTGAAGTCCTCTAGGAGATGAGGTAATCAGTATTTCACGATTACTCATAATCAAAATCCCAGAAAATCTCTTCATTTTTAATTACTGATTTACATAATCTTAATCTCAATATTTTTAAGTGTGTCTGTGCAGCCACAAGAGCTACCAGACCACGATAAATTCTGTGTTTCTAACTACTTCGAAATTTACAATTACTTTTTAAAAGCTAAGAATTTTCATATAACATATTTTTTTAAAGTATTCTATCTTCAAAGGAGTCATAAACAGTGTTAAAATTGTAGACTGCCTTACTGGATTATACTGCCATGGAACTGAAGCAAGAAACAGTCTTGGAGAGACTGCTGGCCTGCCAAATTTCCAGCAGCTTTGACGGAGTTATCATGTCCTTTGCATGATTTTACTGCACTCTTGCTATCTTTTGCCAAACTATTTCACTAGAAAATTTTTACCTCACTCCAGTCTGAGCATTCATTTCCTAGTGTTGGCCATGAAAAGAAAAGAACAAAATGTTAATTGAGTTTTTCTCAGCAATGCCTCAATCCATTTTCTTAGATTATCATGTTATTACTTAGAACACTCTAAATTCTCTACTTCAGTAAACTTAAACTAACAAAATACTGGATGAAAATGCACTTTAATACTAAGCATCGCTTCTGATGAATTGAAGTGCCTTAGGAAAATATCAGATACTTTTATCTAAGCAATATCCTGTAACGAAGATTGGTCCACAGGAGTTCACAACTGTAGGTGAAATCCCTTAATGCTAACTACATCATTTAAGAAGTATTCCAACATTAGTGAACTGGAACAAAATGTCATTTTATAGAGTAGTTGTGTCAGCCTACTGATTTATCACTTCCCTATAAATTCCGTGAAGCTTACAAAGAAACAATACAAATTTACAAAGAAAATAATAGACCTGCTAAAACAATAACAAAAAACTGGATCATACAAAAGCACCAGTGTGCTGAACTTTGTATCTGAGCATTAAAGCTTATTGACATGTTAAATCATTCTCTGTTTGAAGCCCCTCATAGAGAACTGTATCATTAACAAAGCTAACACTGCAAGAAGTGTATTAGAGTCTATGTTTCCACTTTCACTCTCAAAACCTTGAAGTTTAAGATTTAGGATGGATACACAATATTTCACTAAAAATATTTGCTTCTCAAGTCTCTGCGTAACCTGTTTTTCCTCCAGTCATGCACAGGATAATGAGGTTCCCATACATTCTCAATCTTAAGCTATTCCTAAATGAATAACCAGTAAATGTATTACCTGTTACATTTGTGACTTAAAAAGAACAAGTTTTACAGTGATAATTTACAATTTTCAGTGACTGCTAGAAATTAATCTCTGCACATAAAAGAGTTTTGCTTAGTACAAAAACATCATGATGCATACAGCATATATTCCTTAGCTCCGAAAGACAATGTCTTCATTGCAGATAACTTAGCATTTGGTTGAATAAACGTATATGCATATGCTACAGTGCTTCATTTCTCTCCTATAGGTGTTTTCCCTTCTTACTTTTCAGTTCCCTTGTGCAAAGATCTTCACGGCACAGAGAAGGAAACAGAAGTCCCCTCGGTTTTTGCCTGTATAGTGCCTACATGACTTTCTGTGTATCATAATAAGTATTGGATTTGCGTTGCAGGGCAGGCGCAGGTCACAATGAATAGGCATTTTACACAGCAACTTCTTTTTCCTCCATTCATGCATGGGATAATGAGATTCCAATATACAATCAGTCACCCAATCACCCAGGAAAATGCTCAAACCAGCACTGGGTTATCCTAACCTTTAGCGTAACATCTATACTCATATGCTAATGTTTGATGACTGTGATCCAAGAAAAAAAAGGTATTAAAAAGTGGTTAGAATCAGGCAAAATGTCTAAGGTCATGTATCAACATTTATACTGTTAAAGACAAATTGGTGCTGAAAGACTCTTCAATTCTAGTGAATTGGAGGTGGTGAAAGGGCTGGAGGGCATGTCCTATGATGAGCAGCTAAGGACTTCGGGCTTGTCTAGTTTGGAGAGCAGGAGGCTAAGGCAAGACCTCTTTGCTCTCTACAGCTTCCTGAGGAGGGGAAGGGGAGAGGGAGGTGCTGTGCTCTTCTCACTGGTATCCAGTGACAAGACACATGGGAATGATTCAAAGCTGCACCAGAAGCAGTCCAGTTTACACTGGACATTAAGAAGTATTTCTTTACTAAAAACAAGATTTCAGACAGGCTTGACATGGATGAAATAGGCTTCAATGATTTCAGGATATTTCAATACGTAGCCTGGCAAAAAGACTACACACATCTTAAGACTGGAGCAGTCAAAATGCGTTAAATAACCACTGACACTCAGTAATTCCTGTCAAACAATCCTTAAGGCTCTTCGTATGTATCTTTTATGGTTTCCTTCTTTCATCTCCCTTTTGCTGCTTCCTGAGTTTTTACTAATTACCACTTTTATAATACTGGCTTTTTATCCTGAACTGTTAACCTTTGCAGCACATATGTACATGCAAGTCACATGCAAAAACTAAACCTCCTATTTACACTTATCTATTCCAAATGTTTATTTTTCTCCTTGCAAGGCATTCATTAAAGCTGAAAATAGAACTCAAGTGTGGCATTTTTGGTGCAACTTTTATAATGCATGTTTCTTTAAAATATTATTTTCAAGATCACTAATAAAATGGTACTGAACTTCAGCTTCTTAGTAAAATCCATCTGAGCAGGTGCAGTGACAGATCAATTCAATTTTTGTTTAGTAGGTCCAGCACACTTGCTGATAAACACAACAAAAAAGCACTACACTTACAATTTCAATTATTGATTCATTAAAGAATTAAAAATGTGATCAGATTTTCAATTAAAAATACGACTATGCTGACTAAAATATTACAAATAGCCACTTCTCACAGAATTAGAAAGGTAAAGGCCACAGTTATTTTTCTAAAACAAGCAACAGCATAAATTAAAATAATGTATCACTCAGCAGGATCTGTATCTTTCTAAACAATTTAATAATCTAATACCAAATGCAGCAGTAAAAAGAAAAATCTCAAAACTGTTTTCATTAAACAGTAAATAGAGACCAGTTTACTACTTTCAGTTATCAGTGTCTCTCCTCCTAGAAAAAGAATACTTGTAGAGCTAGCAAGTAACCTACTAAATAGCAATTCATCTGTAAGGCATGAATGCTTTGGTCAGGAACTGTTCTGATTTCTTCATTTTAAAAAGACCCTCACCTTTCAGTTCGAAAGCAGAAGGCCTACTGATCTACCTGAAGGCCAGGGGAAGTCAGGCTTGAATACCTGCAAATGAATGCAAAGGGCACCCATCCAAGCCCCTGCCCGCCAGTTTAAGCAAAGCTGTTGTTCAAGTTTATATCGCACTCTGAGTGATGCATTAAAAAGAAACACCAGACAGTTGTCACAAGGCACTGAAACTTTCCACTAACATGGAAAGACTACATATTTTTGTTTCCACTGAATACAGATTTTCTTTGCCAGGTGCTAGTAGAAGACAAAGCTAGGTGTAAGTCTTTGGTTTCTATACACCATAAACTGAAAAGAACTCTTGTATGTCTTCACAGTAAATGTCTTCATTTTTTGCTGTTCCGCCAAGATAGTAGATATTTCTTCCAGTTCACTTTCTAAGTATGTGTTTTCCTGAGCACTCTTATCTTTGCAACTGTACAACTTCAAGATTGGAAAATACTTGCAGCAAAGTCCATTGTCCCTTATGCAGGCAACCCAAGGGAAATAAACCAGTGTGAATGTAATGCTTATCATGATGCCCTTAGACTCCTCTGTCAGGGATAAATGTTTTTCCTCTCTGTACAAAGATTGTGTACTCTGCCCCTCCACAAAATATTACCACCCACAAAATCAGAGCATACACACATATGTCCTTCACACTCAAGGCTAAATTCACACTGTTTTGATGCTTTTTATTTTTTAATTGCTCCTCCTGTTATGGCTTGATGTTACAAAACTGTATTTACAACCTTTATCTTCCTATGTTTCTTGAGCATCAGAGGAAAAGACACTGAAATTTCCTTCTTTTAACTTCTGGAAGCTACAGAGACAATGGCTTTAAAATAAGCAATTGTCTTAAAAACAATTTTTTTTTAAAGTCAGTGCTCTTACAATAGGAAAATTGCATAGCTGTACAAAGAATATACTTGTCTATCTCAAAAACTTCAAAAGCAACATTTGCAGAATCTTAGCCTCTGTTCTAGACAATCTTTTAGACCAGTATGCTTAGGATTGTGGATATAATCAAGGGTAGCCCAGAATACTAAACACAGTACTGTGAAGAAACTGCGGTTGTAAAATGGACTTCAGCCACGTGGCACCAAATCCTGAAAGAACTGAGTGCAGTCCATGCCAGCTGGACTCTCAGTGGAACAAAGCCAGGTGGATATTAGAAATAAAATTACTATAATGGACAAATCATGTCCAAGGTAGCGCTGAGATTCTAGGTAGCCCAATAAAGTGTTAATTCATGTGGAGCACAAATTTCAGAGGATGAAGTAATGAAATTAGAAGGCCAAATTGATCTTTAGAGTTATTCCCCTGAAGTCAACTGAGCTAGGCAAAACCTTATTTATTATTTCAAAAAGAATCAGTACCAGCTGAAGCTGCACAACAAACTTAATAAAATCAACAAATCTATGCTCCCCTTTCCAAAGCATATCCATGGAGGAAGACGTCTCTCCAAACTGGTACATTAGAGAACACCCATCCATTCATAATTCTTATTTGAAGGGAAAAGCAGAAAGATTTCACATTCCCCAGTATTCACACCAATTTTGCAGACTTGGGGGCTCTACTTTTTTTTCTTCTTTCCCCTCTTTCTCCCCACCCCAACCCCCGAGTTAAAACAGCTCCAAAGAAGCCATACTTTCTGTTTCTTCAGAATACACATTCTACTCCAGCAGAAGGGTCCACGATATATACTTGGACACATTCCCATGGCTATGACAACAATTGAATTAGCTTCTGTTACTCTCTTCAAATGAACGAGTGTTAGCAACTGATAACATTTAGACTCCAATCCATGTAGTATAGTTTGGTTATATGAATTTGCTTTAATTTTACTTACTACAGAAAATTGGGAGGGTTGTTCATCTGATTTTTAGAATTACTCATTTATTTCTCAGAGGCAAATAAATATAGTTCTGTCACACCAATTAATATATCATTTGAGCAGATGGATTGAGTACAGGATTTATCCTACAACTTCAAACAGAGAAAAGAGTCAGCATTGTGCTAATCATTAATCTAATGCAACTATCAGCACACTAATTTTTTTTTTTATGTATGTCTGACAAAAGAACCCCAACCCTGAACGTAATAGATACTATAAGCTCAAACAAGAAACTTCTATAATGCAACCCAAACAAACTAGGGAGACAAAAATACTTCACTCAGTAAGTGATAAAAATATTTTAATGAGTAAGTGATGCTATGCATTTAATATATACGTGGTGCACTAAAAATACCACTTATGGCAAAAATTCTTTTTTTGTACATGTGAAAACTATACTTCGACAATGTTTTTGAGCTGGTTTTAAAGATACTTTATACATTAACAACTAATTGCTGCTGAAAGATCTTTTTATGTTTTGGCAAAAAGAGACAAAATTTGGTCATTTACTATCTAAAAACATGACGAATCAAAGAATATTATCAAAAATATTTAATGCTGTGTTTTGAAGGCAAACACGAAACCCAGCACACAGGTTCATTCCACTGGTATATTTCATGAGCCCCACCATCATTTCCCCCATTAATTACTGCAAATGTATTAATTAAAAACCATGCCCAGACAAACAGTCTTTCAAAAAAACTTAACACCACAAAAGCTTTAGCATCATTGGTTAGCATCATTGAGATTCCTGAGAAGTTCCTCTTTTCATAACAAAATGTTTACATCTATCTGAAGCAGAAAGGGGAAAAAAGGGCATCCAAAAAATCTGAAATACTAAAATTAACTTCTTCCCAGAGAAATGCTATGAATACTTGCTATGAAACAAGTTTTACATTTGTTCAGCCTTCCTTCAATTGCTGGAAAAGTATCATGGTGAGCTGTAGGCAATCCAGGAGACTCCTGGAGTGCACTGAAGATAATTTCCTAATCCAAGTAATAGACAGTCATACCAAAGGGGATGTGATATTAGACCTGATGGTCATCAATGTAAGTGAGCTAATATATTCCCCTGAAGTCAGCGGAGCTAGGCAACCTGGGCAGCAGTGATCCTGCACTCGTGAAGCTTACAATCCTGAGGGATATGGGTCAGGTGAAGAGTTAAGTCAGGACCCTGAATTTTAGGAAGGCAAAATTCCAGCTGTACAAGGAGTTGGTTAATAGAAGTCCCTGGGAAACTGCCCTCAGGGACAGGGGAACAGAACAGAACTGGCATATTTTTAAGGACACTTTCTATAGAGCAGAAAAGCTCTCAACCTCCAGGTGTAACAAATCAGGAAAGAAAGGCAAGAGATCAGCATGGATGAGTCAAGACCTGGTGGTCAAACTAAAGGGCAAGAATTCACAGGCAGTGGAAGTAGAAACAGATATCCTGGGAAGAGTATAGAGACACTGCCTTGATGTGTAGGCATGGAGTCGAGCAGGCCGAAGTGAAGCTGGAGTTGAACTTGGCAAGTGAAACAAAGAATAATAAGGGCTTCTTTAGGTAGATCAGCTGGAAAAGACAGGTCAAAGTTTACCCTCAGTGGTGAACATGACTGTTAAACCAGTAACAATGGATGAGAGAAGGCCTAGGTACTCAGCAATTTTGCCTCAGTTCCTCTGTCAGCCTCTCTTCATACACCTCTTGAGTGGATGGACTGCAAGGCTGGGACTGGGGGAGCAAAGTCCCTCCCCCTATAAGAGAAGACCAGCTTCACGACCACCTGAGGAACCTGAACATGCATAAGTCTATGGGACCTGACAAGATGCATGCCAGCATCCTGAGGAAATTGGCTGATGTAGTTGCCAAGCCACTTTTCATGATATTTGTAAAGTCATGACAGTCCAGTGAAGTCCCTGGTGACTGGAAAAAGGGAAACATTGCACCCATTTTTAAAAGGGTAGAAAGGAGGATCCTGGGAACTACTGACTTGTCAGCCTCACCTCTGTGCCTGTGGAGATCATGGAACAGATCCTCACAGAAGTGATGTTAAGGCACATGGAAGACAGGAAAGTGATTTGTGACAGCCAGCACGGTTTCACTAAGGGCAAGTCGTGCCTAGCCAACCTAGTGGACTCCTATGATGGAGTAACTACATCAGTAGACAAGGGAAGAGTTATGAATGTGTCTTTGTGGACTTCTGTAAGGTCTCTGACACAGTCCCCACAGCATCCTTTTCTAAATTGGAGAGATATGGATTTGATGGATGGACTGTTTGGTGGTAGAGGAATTGGTTGCATAGTCATATCTAGAAGGTAGGAGACAACGGCTCAATGTTCAGATGGAGATCAGTGATGAGTAGTCCCTACTGGGACCAGTATTGTTTCATATCTTAATCAATGACATAGACAGTGGGATCAAGTGCACCCTCAGCAAGTTTGCAGATGACACCAAGCTGAGTGGTGCGGTTGACACGCCTGAAGGAGAGGATGCTATCTAGAAGGACCTGGATGAGCTTGAGAAGTGGGCCCATGTGTACCCCATGAGGTTCAGCAAGGCCAAGTGCAAGTTCCTGCACCTGGGTCAGGGCATGCCCTGGTATCAATACCAGCTGTGAAAGGATTCAAAGCAGCCTGGAGAAGAAGAAGGTATTGGTGGATGAAAAACTTAATATGACTTGGCATTGTGCACTTGCAGCCCAGAAAGCCAACCGTATGCTGGGCTGCATCAAAAGAAATATGACCAGTAGGTCGAGGGAGGTGATTCTCCCTTTCTACTTCATTCAGGTCAGACCCCACCTGGAGTACTGCATCCAACTCTGGAGTCCTCAGCACAGGATGGGGCTTTGAGCAACCTGATCTAGTTGAAGATGTTCCTGCTCATTGCAGGGGGTTGGACTAGGTGGTCTTTGGAGGTTCCTTCCAACTCAAAGTATTCTATGGTTCTACAATTAGCTTTCATTAAAAACATTTAATAGACTACGTCTTTATAACAGTGATATGAAAATTATTTTTAAGTTATTTTCACTCTCCAAAGGTGGCTGAAAAGCAACTAGAATAACATCGAGCTTTGCAAAGGCAAGTTGAAAGATTATGGATTGAATTTAGTGAGCAGACCAACACCAGCGATGTTGTGAGATGGGCCTCCTTTAGATGTCTGGAGCAGAAGGTAGTAGATGGGTAGATGAACTGGAAAAAGCCTTATATTCACAGGTCCTAGTCCACTTACAGAAACTCCTGTATTTAAGACATGGCTAGTCCAAAGGGGACTTTAGTCAACCTGATATCTGCTGGAAGGACACCACATCAAGGCACATGCAACCTAGCAGTTGCATGGTGTTTCTGGAGTGCTTTGGTGACAACTTGTGACACAGGTGATCATGGCACCAACAAGGAAAGGTACTCAACAAAAAAGGAAGACCTGTAGGGGACTTGAATGTTGGTGAAAGTCTTGGCTGCAAAGACTAAGATATGGGTGGAGTTCAGGATCATGAGAGGAGGAAAAAGACAAATAGCAGGACTGTGGCCCTGGACTTCCAGAGAGAAGGCTTTGGCCTGTTAAGGGACCTGCTAGGAATGGGATAGAGGCCTGGTGAGAAGAGGGATCCAGGAGAGCTGGTTGATTCCCAAGGATCACCTTCTCCAAGCTCAAGAACAGTGCACACCAGCAAAGGGTAAATCAAGTTGCTGTTGCAGGAGGCCTGCACGGATGAAGAAAGCTCAAATATTAAAAGGAAGCATTCAAGAGGTGGAGGCAGGGGCAAGTGACCCAGGTAAAACGTCGAGATACTATCTGATCATGCAGGGATAAGGTTAGGAAAGCAAAGCCCAGTTGAATCTGGTGAGGGATGTGTAGGGCAACAGGAAAAGCTTCTATAGGTACATCAGCAGTGAAAGGAAGACTAGGGAAAATGTGGGTGTCCTGCTGAATGGTTCAGGAGACCTAATGACAAAGGACAGGGAAACCACCAAACTACTCATTTTTCTTTGCCTTGCTTTTTACTGATAAGACTGGCTTTCAGGAAACCCAGGAGCCTCAGACCACAGGGGGAGTCTGGACTGAATGGGATATAGCCTCAGCAGAGGACGGTCAGGCCAAGAAGAGACTGTGCAGTGTTAAGCATGCGGTCAGTTTGTCACGGAAAGCGATCCTTTCTTTTGACTCGGCCCTAGTGAAAGCACATTTGGAGTGCTGTGTCATGTTCTAGGCTCCCCACTACAAAAAAGATACAGCCATCCCCGAATGAGTGTAGTAAAATCCTACCACTGGGAGTGTGTTGGCAAATGGCCTAACATAAGTAATCTGGGAAAATAGAATGGAAAAAAAAGCAGTAACAAGAACTTAATGAAATTACACGTTTATCCATCCTACAAATTTTCTTAAAATAGATAGTATTTTTTCAAATTAAACAATTTTTTCAATATTATTTAATATACAAAATCACATATTGAGCCATATTTCTGAAGAAAGATTGAACGGGTGTTCAATTCAGGAGCAGTTCATAACATTTGCATTTGTAATGTGAAGTGCGGGTATGGTGACTACAAAACATGTTACAATTCCTACGGGAAATGTTAAAACTTTAATATCCTTTCATTTGTTACTTTTGCTGTAAATATATGTCTTAAGTATATGTTTCCTACTAACACAGACGTGGAGATCTGTCTCATTTTTGCATTGGCATGAAAGTAACTATGTTCTTTAAGAACACAGAATGACACTTTTGTAATACGGGATAAGTTGTTCCAGTGTTTGCTGAAACAAGGCTTCTGAAATGGAGGGCAAGCCTTCTTTTTCTTATTATTTTAATTTTCTCCAGGAAGGAATTGAAAGAAATGAAAAATTAATTTGTGCGGCATGACAAGGCAATTCAAATGTAAGAATTCCAGTCAGGCCTTGCAGACCAGATGGCTTTTAATTTTCTGGCAATGATGTTAATTGGAACTCAGGATGTAAACTTCTTTTTTAATCAATTTTGGGCAACTGAGGTTTTTTCTAATCATATAAACAGCTGCACACTGGAAGCATCTCAGCATCAGTATTGCATTACACAGTACACATTAGCCAGGGCAAGTAAGCTATAAACAAAAATAATCCTAAGTAAAGTTATAGACCACTGATAATTACTTTAAAGAATCTAAAAATGAAAGTTAGGGGGTTTATAAATGCCTCACTTTTTCTCTCTCCATTTCTGCAATAAAATTTCTAGAAATCACAAAAAAATCTTGACATTTATTTAGTCACTAAAAAGTTATGCTTCTGGTTCAGCATAAAAAAATTAAAAGCACATAGCTTGGTGTCATCAGCGAACTTGCTGAGGGTACACTCAATACCACTATCTATGTTGCCAACAAAGATGTAAATAGTACTGATGCCAGTACCAGCCCGAGGGAACTGAGACCATCACTGGTCTCCACCTGGACATAGACCCATTGACAGCAACTCTCTGAGTGTGACCACCCAGTCAATTCCTTATCCACTGTGTGCTGCACCTGTCAAATCCATGCCTCTCCAATTTAGAGCCAAGGATGCTGTGTGGGACGGTGTCAGATGCTCTGCACAAGGAAGATGATATCAATTGCTTTTCCCTTATCCACCGACACTGTAACCCCACTATAGAAGGCTACCAAATTTGTTGGGCACAAATTTGCCCATAGTAAAGTCATGTTGGCTGTCATCAGTCACCTCTCTGTTCTCCAAGTGCTTTAGGACAGTTTTGAGGAGGATCTGCTCCATGATCTTGCCGGACACAGATGTGAGACTGACCAGCCTTTTTAAAAATGGGGGTTATATTTCCCTTTTTTCAGTGAGTGGGAAGTTCATCAGACTGCCACGATTTTTCCAATATGATGGAGAGTGTCTTGGCAAATTTAACAGTTCCCTCAGGACCCGCAGATGCATCTCCTCAGGTCCCATGGACCTGTGCACATTCAGGTTCCTTAGATGGTCTTGAACCTGATCTTCTCATATGATGATATGATTCTTCCATTCTTCAAGTCCATGTCTTTGGATTCTGTGAATTTAGCTTTGTGCTCCAGTGTGGCTAGAGCACTTGCTGGTGAAGACTGAGCCAAAAAACTTGTTGAGTACTTCAGCCTTCTTCCATGTTGGCTATAGTCAAGTCTCCCATTCTGCACATCAGGGGAGGTACAGTTTCTTTCATTTCCCTTTGCTGTCCTATGTACCTGAAGGTTATTTCTCACATCCATATCCAAGTCCAGCTTCACTTGTTCCTTGGCTTTGCTGATCCCTTCTCTGCTTTTTCAAGCCATATCTCTATAACCAACCCAGGATGTGTATCCCTGCCTCCACTGCCTATGCGTTTTAGTTTTGAGTTCTAGTATGGCTAAGGGGTTTTGACTTTGTCAAGCTGACCTCCTGCCTCCCCTGCCCAGCTTCTTGCACATTGAGATTGAGAGCTCTTGCACCCTAAGAAAACTGTCTTTAAATATCTCCCAGCCCCTGTTTGCTTCTTTGCCTCTGAGGGAAATTTCCCATGGGATCTCAGGCACTAGATCCTACACAGCCAAGTTAGGTGTTTCTGAGGGTTAGGGTCCTGACTACTTGTTACCGTCCTGTACCCCTCAAGATTGAGCATTCCACTAGGGCATGATCTCTGCAGCCCAGGCTACCCCCAGTCATGATCTCACCAATAAATTCTTCCACATTAGTAAGCAACAGATCCAGCAGTGCCTCTCTGGTCAGGCTCTTCATCACATGTATGAGAAATTTGTCTTCAACAACTCCAATAGTTTCCTGGACTGCTAGTGATTTGCTGTGCCGCTTTTGCCAGGAGATGTGCAGGTGTTTGAAGTCCCCTATCAGAATCAGGACTGTGAACATGATGCCTCCTGCAGATGAAGAAAGAACTCTTTGTCAATCTCTTCTTGATCAGGTGGCCTGTAGTAGACACCAACCACAAAGTTGGCTTGGTCTGCTATTTTCACCCATAAGCTCTTGACCTACGCGTTGCTGCTCTTCAAAGATAGCTCTGAGAAATCAGTCCCATTTTTAGCATGGAGGGGAACTCCACTACCCTCCCTTCCTCGCCTTTGTACTTTATATAATACTTTATAGATGTCAATCACAGCACTCCAATTGTGCGACTCATCCTAGCAAGTTTCTGTGGCAGCAATCAGGTCATAGTTTTCCACCTGGGCAATGGCTACCCGCTCCTCCTGTTTGCTTCCCATGCTGCATGCAATGGTATAGAGGCACTTCAGCTGGGCTATCCGTCACACTCCCTTTTTGAAGAGCTCACCCTAATTCCCTTAAGGCAGTTCACACGAGTTTCCTTATTGCTTCCTAAGGCCTCAGCAACTACTAACTATTCTCAAGTGCTTAGAACACCATCTCTTTCACCCACTAAATCTAGTTTAAATCTCTGTTGACAAGTCCAGCTAGCTTATTGTCCAGAACTCTCTTGCTCACACTTGGTCAGTTGAGCTCTGCCAGCCGTCAACGGGCCCAGTTTCCTAAAGGTATGCCCAAGGTCATATAAGCCAAGACTTTAGGCATGGCACCAGCTATGCAGCCAGCCAGTCTTCTGGTCAATTCATCTCCTTTTTCTCTAATCCCTTTCTCTGACTGGTAGGGTAGAGGAGAACACCACCTGTGCTCCCAATCCCTTTAACATGTTCCAAGGGACATAAAAACTCTCTTTATATTTCTGTTGGCTCACAGTAGGATCATTCAATCACACTTGGAATAGTAGGAACGGGTGATAGTCCCACATGTTACACCAGTCCCACATGCCTTTTTTTTTCGGCAGCATCTCCATGACATCATGGATGCAAGCAAGCAGCATACAGCAAACTTCTCTAGAGATACTGTCTGGGTGACAAATGGGTGCTTCAGTGCCTCTCAGCAAAGAGTCGCCAATTACTAATGCCCTACATATGTTTCTGGTGGGATCAGTTCTAATGTGGGTGGGTGGCTGGACCAACTTTACATGGGTCTTGCCCAGGAAGACCACTCTCACTTTCTCTTCATTCTCCACTCACAGGGCATAATAACTCTTACATAGGGACATTTCAAGAGGAAATGCAAGATTCCTCCTTCTTTAGCCAGAAGGCGGCTTCATGCTTACATTAATGCATTTTTAGATAAATTCTGGTGATATTTACCACACAATGGGTAACACATATCTCCAAAACTGAACTGTAGGACCTGAAAAATCACTTACAAATTTGCAATGAATAACTGAAGAATAAGCCCAGTAAACTAATTAATTATTTCCCAAATCTCTACACTGAGTAAGAAATCTAAGACGCAGAACTCCAACATGTATTATGTAACAGTACGGAATGATATACATCATTTAATGTCCTCTCATTGGAGCCAAACGCAAAAGTTCCATCTTCTTTCAACCTAGTCAGAATTTTAACCAAATACTAATCCTAAATTAATTGTTTCCAGAAAACAGAAATTAATTGAACTCACCTGGTGTTTTGAAGGCAGAAGGCCAAAGATAAGAGAAACAAATTTCCAGTTAGAAATTTCTCAGTCCCTCTATCTATTTCCCAGGAAAAGCAGTATATATGAGAGCTTAGACTGGCAAATCCTTTTAAAATCTTGCTGCAACTACTTATCTACAGGAGGAAAATGCCAGCATACAGTCAGTGTTCATGAACACTTTAGGAATTTTTTTAACAAAAAGTTTGGTTTACAGTCATGCACTGCATATAAATAACATAGATATAAGACTTACTTTGAACCATTTAGGTGATTTTCTGCCAATATTAGGAAGGCGCCATGGATTCTTTACATGTGACATATCACATTCACAAGAAAGAGGACTTCTCAGCCAAAAAGGTATGACAAACAATCTATGTATACTTATGATTTAATCTTCTGAATTAATTCTGTTGGTTCATGACTACACTGATTTACTGGAATAATTTAAAAAATCAGGGTGTTTTCACCATAATATTCCACACTATGAGTATTTACAGTATAACAGATTCCATGCACAGGCTTCAGACCGCTGCAGACCTTTCAGCAAGGAGTTTAATTTGCTTTTTTATTTCATAACGCTTAAGACAGTTTTGCTCCATGAGGAAAGAATCAATTTTCCATGAGCACACATCTTTTAAATTGTCTAGAACTTGATTTTGTTACTTGCCACTGGAGAAAACCTTTTTATTCAAAGGAAAAGTTCTATGTCTTTAGCACAGTGTGGACAATGCTTATTGTAATTCTAACTTATTTCAGCTCCTCAATTCCCTACAGACACATTCTATTCCCATATTCTGTATTAAAGCATTATTTTAGGAATTCGCGCTTGTAGTAAACAAAGGTGTTTATTCCTACCACCAGGAACCTGCCAGGTGATTGGAATCTAGTTTTACATTATTCTCTATATAGTCAAAGTCTAGTGCTACATTTATAATAAGAAAAAGCAGACTATGCTGTTGTTATTACTTCCATAAACTGCTATTTTTCCATGACTATATTCAAATTCTAAGCCTCAGAAAATCATTCTTGGTGAAAAGTTCCAAATCCAGTCACAATTAACTATAAGAATGATAAAAACAAATCACCTGTAAATCGGCAGCCAGGAGTTATATTAAGGAAAGACTTACAGCTGAGATCAGAGGGAGGCTGAATATGAAGACTTTGAAGACAAGTGTTGAAGTATTTTCTCTCCAGAATATACAGGAATATACCAGTTAAAAGTGTCTGAAAAAGTTTTAAATCTGAAATGAAGTTTTGATTTAAAAAAAATAAACAGGAATGAAATTAAAGGGATGTTCTTCCACGGCACTATTATCACACTAATATGTGCACAGGTTTCATTCTTAAGGTATTACTAGCACTGAGCAAAGAATCTATTTTTTTGACTTCTTACAGCGTAGTCCTACAGAGTTTCATACATGTATCTGCTCTGTTCACAAAGAGCCCTTCTGCATCACTGAACTCTTTGTAGATTGGGGTCCTAATTTTGAATTATTAATCTCCTTTTATTCCTTGCTTTTTTTTTTTTTTCAGATTGCAGAAATACAAGTAGGTGTAAAACAATGGAAAATGTAACATGTCAGTTAAAAGTGAAAGATCATGTTAAATAAGTCTACATATACAATATAAAGTGAAATTAAAATAACAAATGGATATCTCAATAAATTTATTGTTGAAAACAGCTACTTAAGTTTTTCTAAAGGCAAATCATGGCACACAAATCTAATTAAATTCTATAAAGGGGGTCACACATTTCTCATTTAGCTAATAACTTGCTTGGACTTGGAGAAGGTTCTCTGCCAAAGCTTTTGAGAAATCTAGGAAAATACTAAAATAAGAAAGTCTTTGCATAAATAAGTAATTAGTTAAAAGAAAAGAAAGAGAAGATAGGAGTCAGGTCAGGTCAGGCTCTGCCTTGGAAAAATATTATTACTGGAGTTCCATGGGAATGTGCACTGATGCCCTTGCTGCTCAATGAAGTCCTAAACAATCCATAAATAGAAGACTGGACAATAAGATGACAAAGTTTGATGATGATACTATGTCACAGTAGTAAAAGTAATGGCTAACTGTGAAGAGCAGAAAATAAGCACGGGACTGAGTGACCAGACAATTAAACAGCAGCTAAAATTTAATATAAAAAAAGGTAAAGTAATGCACATGGAAAAAAATAATTTCTAACTTTACGTATAAATTGAGATCTCTGAACTTTATCATTACCACTCAGGAGACTGTGGAGTTCAGACTCCATGGAAACATAACCTCACTGTTCAGCAATGGTTAAAAAAAAAAAAAAATAAAGAAAAAAGCAGATGTCTGACATTATTAGGAAAGGAACAGGAAATGAAACTGAGTACACCATGGTACCACTGTATAAATAAGTGTTCAGGCACACCTTGAAACACTGAATGTTTTTTTGGTCTATCCCCATTTCAAAAAGAACTTTATAGACTTCAGAGAGTTTCAGAGGTTGTTGACAAGGGCGATTAAATGTATGAAAAGTCTTTTTTGCGAAGAGTTGCTAAATGAAATAATAATAATCATATTCAGAAGCAGCATGAAGAGATGGATTAGACTGATCCAAGAATCATTCGAGCTTGGGAGGAACCTCTGATTTTGTCTATTCCAGCCTCCTGTTCAGAGGTCAATACTGAGTTCACAGTAACATGCTTAGAGTTTTTTCCAGTTACACCCTGTTGGGTCATCCTTCAAAGATAGAGACTGAACTGCCTCTCTGTGCAACTTGCCAATGTTAAGTGGTCTTCAATATGAAATGTTTTCATTGTATCCAGTAAAAACCTCCACTCTTTCCATTGAAAGCCACTTGAACTGCCTCATCTTTATTAATATCTTTAGTCTCCAAAGTAAATTTAAAAATGACATGGAATAGACCTCAAATAAGATGCAGGACTAAGATTCAGAACAGACAAAGGAACAAGAGTCTCCACACAGCTGGCTGAATTGTGGAACTCTTGCTGACTTGCAGATTATGGAATTTTATTTGTATTCAAGGAAAGAATTGGCATATCCATTCACAGAAGAGTAAATCATTGAAGCTTACTAAGGAATGCTTAGGAGACATGACATTTGGTTAAATAAACTCTTGTTCTCACCTGACACAGCTATTCTTGCATTAATGCTCTTTTAACAGTTTCTGATTAACACATACTGCCATTGATGGGAACTAGAGGTTCCAATTTTTGAGGTCAGTTTTTCTCCTTATTAATTCTATGTAATGATAGCCCATCTTTCTACCCAGAGCTGTTTACATAATGTGTATCAAGCACAGTTCTTCACAGATTTAAACATCATGATTCTACAGTCTACCTCTGATAAATCCAGCTATGCTGGCCATAGTCCCAAAGCGTCAGCTCTGCAGGTAAGTGATGATTTGTCAAAATATTGTCAAGGCTCATAAGGCAGTACAAATAATGGTTCTGATGGACAAGAAACCTCCTTCATGAGTGCTAGCCCCCATATTGTTATGAAAGCTAAATTTAGTACTCTTGAACACTAGGGATTAGTACTACTTGCTACATTCAGTGCTCCTAAAATCACAAAGTACCTCCACCAGTGCACTTCCTGACGATATGCAGCAGTGCATCACTCATTTGGTACTAAACTTCTCCTGAGTATATTTTGCTGACTATTAAAAATGGTTGCAAATATTCTGTCTCATATTTTGCATCAGCTGACTCCAATCTAGACATGAGTCTAAACTCCTGTATTTAAGACATGTGAATTGGAAGGGAGAGGATGTAAAGATCAATCAAAAGAGAATAAAACCCAAAACTGAAGACCATAAATCTCCATCTCAGAGAAATTATGATGTTTGTATGACTTGCTAACAAGAAACAGACCTTGAAGTTAAGAGCTGCAAATTCAAATATTTTAATACCAAAAGTCAAGAGCCAAACTATGAATGTACCATAACTGTATTATAACCAACATGTCTGCTTTTATGATGAATGCCATTAATACTGTTATTTTATTTTAGATAATATATCCTGAAGACTTAATCAAATGTGAAAAATGAAGGAAGAAAATAGTACAGACACAAGGAAAGGCAAATCTGGAGGAATATTTGTAGCGAGGGAGAAACCCAAGGGTCCATGTATGACATGTAACTCCCACAGTGTTATATTTACGGAGTTGCCCATTGACATTTTGAATTTTAGGAACAGAAAAACTACCTGAATTAATGTCAAATTAAGATGTGATTACGCTCCCAATAATGTTTTATTTTTATCAACTGAAAACAATTTTAAAAGTTGTTGGCCTAAGATTTAGTTCAAAGATGGGAATATACTGAACTTGTGTGGAAAAGGAATTGTCAAAGATGACGAGAAAAGAATGGAATAAAATTACTCAGGCCAGAGCCAAAAGCTATAAAGTGTTGGCATAACTTGTTTGGATTTTTTGTTTGGTTGGGTTGTTTGGGGTGGGGGGTCATTTTTATTTTTATCCTGAGTGGTGGAAAAAAGTAGAGTAATTCAGAAACATGAGAAATCTGCCACAGGTAAAAGCACACTTGAAAATAAATCTGTTTCCCTGCAGAGAAAGATTTTATTACATTCCCCTGTTTTCACTCTATTGAAAGGCATGTCAAAAATTTCTCTTCTGAAATAAGGAAGAACCATATCTTCTAATTTTACCAAAGATGTTGTTCAAACTACCTTGGAATTCTAGAGACAATACAGTCTCAGAGCTCCACAAAATCTTCCCTTGTATCAGTCTTTGCATCATTTCAAGCCAGACACTATTGAAAGGAGTTGCCATGTAAAACAAAACACAAATACCAGCAAAGGAATTAAATAATGTACTAGAATTCAAGTCCAGATTTCCAAAGGTGGATCACCAAATTTCATTATAAGCAGAGCTGAACATCCTAAAAAACAAAGCATGTACACACGTGTTTATTCCCCTCATAAACTGCATCTTTAGTTTAAATTTATCAGATTAATAAGATTTATTTTTTCTTTTTTTTTTTTTTTAGAATAAAGAGACAATCTCACATGGTTTTTCTAGTTTCAAGATATCCCCTCCCTAAAGGGCGAAAGTGCTGATAGTGTTAGAAGAGCTGGACAGAATGATAAAAAACAAAACATATTTAGCCAATAGATTTTTGCAACAAGATACAAAATTTGCTGGAAAAATTAAGTGTTCAAGTGAGCAAAAATATAATCCAATACCTTAACATCATGTATTTTCCTCTTCTTCTCCCTCTCAGTAACTTCCTAACCACTCAAAAATGAATCTAAATGTGGAAAGAATCAATATCAGAAAGTAGACAAGAGAGAGAACTCAGTTTTCTAATACAGAAGTGAGGAACAGCTCATGGATGTTCATTGTCTGAATGCAGGAATGTGACCTCAGTCAGAAACCTAGATTCCTTACCTATTCAGCAGAGAAAAAGGCACAATCCCATTTTAGAATCTCTGAATTGCCCTGGAGATTCCCTAGTCAGGAAGAAAAACCAGCTTCCAGTCTGGCATCTGAACAGAGTGCTCTGGTGCCACTGTCAATGACTCCCTTCGCATCCCAAAGGTGGCTGTATCCCAAGCAACTCTGCTTTCATATCTGAAAGTTCTGCCTTCATTACTTCTTTATCTGTTCATGGGAGCCATAAACAATATTCCATCATTTAGATAAGTTATTTCAACAGAAATAGCAGCCAGCTTGTCAGGTAGTCAAATGAAACTATATTAACAAACCTATGAACTGCATATTCTTTGTGTCTGGAAGGTCTAACTGTGAATCCAGTAACAGAGCTACAAACTAGAAAAGACTTCTCGATTTTATCTTACTGTTAAGGATATATTGATCTTGCTCCTTGATCAAATTAAACCATCTACTACCATGACAGCCATATAATTCCTCTTGCAAAGTAATCAAAATCAATTGTTCCAGCTCACCTAGTTGGAAGTCATCTCTGAAACCTCAGTTCCCTAACAGTCATCTTATATTCAGCCTAAATGTCTTGCTGGCTTCTCCATTCTTTTTATTTTTGTACAAATACTTCCTTCAGTTTAAGCAAGATCTTAGTCCTTTCTGGTTCCCAGACTTTATTTCCCCATTGCTATCACTTCTAATCTCCTCTTTTTAAGAGGATTCAGCAGCATGACATCATATTAGTGGTCGACATCATATTAGTGGTCAACATCATACTTCTTCCAGTATGGATAAACCTTTTTCAAATTTAAGTAATTAAAAATGTATACTATATTCCAGCTGGATGGCTTTCTATTATACAAGGCAAAAGTACCTATTTTACTAGAGGAAAAAGTTTGCTTTATACATTCTAGAACCCCATTTTTCTTTTTCAAAGCAACCTCACATTGTTTATTATAAGTCAATCTATGACCTACTAAGAGAATGAAGTCTGTATTGTCTTCTGTACTTTGCAGTTGATAAGCCTTCAACTTATGGCAGAAATACTTGTTATAATGTCCCCTGCGTGCATGACTTTTTATTTCAAGTTATTAAATTTCTTCCTATTTCAGCTGGTCCACAAGGCCACTAACATCTTCAAAAGAGACTATCATAGTCTCATTTATTGATGACGCCTCATGACTTGAGACAAATCAAGTTAACCAAACCACAAAGGAAATCTTTGTGTAACCCCCAACCAACTTTACAGATAACATTCCAATAGAATCTGCTGGCTGTCCTTTGGAGAATTCTTTGTCCAACTTGTAATTCTTAAACTGATCATTGCTTTCTCCACGCTGACTAATCCACACATATGGTGTCTGACTAGATTAAATCTCTATCATTTTCTCATCTAGAAAATGAATTAAGAAAGAAAGATAGCAGCTTAGAGCACTCTACTGCAAAGGATTGATGCATTTTAGTATTCTTTCTTTTTAAATCAGTTTTTTCTTCTTTAAAACAATGTTCTGTGAATTGTCAGACACCATACTGCCCTCACCATAAATCACAGGAAGCCAGTAATAACTTTTTTAAAAAGAGCAATAATTCCTAAGGGATGAACTTTCAGGCACAACAAGCAAAACAATATTTAGAACAAAAAGCACATATTGGGCAGATCTATTTGGCAGACATGACAAGGAAGTACAATATGATAGGAAAGTATGGGTATGACTCTGCCTTTTCACAACAGTTCAACATTTCTTAATTTATCCTGTAGAAATTTTATTCCAGAAGGATGTTTTCACTAACTATTTAAATTATAGTTTTATGGGGTTTTTTCTACTCAACAGTATCCTTCATAATTTAGAATTTTCTGATTCAGCTGAAACCTTAAAATTTTCTAGCAATAAAAACATTAATAAGAGCACATCTTCCCAATTCAGACATTGTATGAGCTATACACAAAGTTCAGATTCAATTTAAAAAATGCACATGGGTGTCTTTTCACTGTTTTTCATAAGGATGCCAGTACATCATAGCAATCTATAGTAGTATGCTACTACTATGTACTTCCCTATTTCAGCATGTTTAGACACAAGGTTAACTTGAAAATTCCTAGGCTTACCTCAAACCCAAGAATTTGTAATTACAGCTCCTTAGAAATTCAGTTCACCTCAAATTGGTAATATATGCATTCCACATTAACTCAATACTACTTTGTAGTAAGTTTTATGTTATCTGTACATTTTGACAATTGCGCATCTCTACAACAACCAACTTCTACTCTGATATGAATAGACTGTCTTTGGAATATAATTTGCTTTCAAGTTACAGAGTAAATTTACCAATGACAATATGTATAGTAAAGATATAGGCTGGCTGGAGAATGGATTCAGAGCAGCCCTGCGGAGAAGGACTTGGGTATTGTTTGTTGACAAGAAGTTGAACCTGAGCCAGCAGTGCGCACTCAACAGCCCAGAAAGCCAACCATGTCCTGGGCTGCATCGAATGGAGCGTGACCAGCAGGTTGAGGGAGGTGATCCTGCCCCTCTACTCTGCTCTTGTGAGACCCCACCTGCATTCCTGCATCCAGCTCTGGGGCCCACAACACAAGAGGGACATGGACCTGTTGGAGCGAGTCCAGAGGAGGCCACAAAGATGCTCAGAGGGCTGGAGCAGCTCTCCTATAAAGACAGGGTGAGAGAGCTGGGCTTGTTCAGCCTGGAGAAGAGAAGGCTGTGGAGACACCTTAGAGCACCTTCCAGTGTGTAAAGGGGGCCTACAAGGAATCTGGAGGGACTTTTTAAAAAAGCATGTAGGGATTGGACAAAGAGGAATGATTTTAAACTGAAAGAGGGTAGGTTTAGATTAGACAGTAGGAAGAAAATGTTTACTGTGAGGGTGGTGAGACACTGGAACAGGGTACCCAAAGAAGTTGTGGACGCCCCATCCCTGGAAGTGTTCAAAGCCATGCTGGATGGGGTTTTGAGCAACCTGGTCTAGTGGAAGGTGTCCCTTCCATGGCAGGGGGGTTTGAACTAGATTATCTTTATGGTCCTTTCAAATACTAACCATTCTATGATTCTACATTATACATATGTAACTTTTGGTTTTGTCACTCACTGGCATTTCTAATCCCTTATAATTTCTTGAATGTGCTTTGAAGAAGGCAGAACAAATTATATTACCTGACAATATTATATTACCTTACAAGAGGTCAGGTTTTAAACCAAGACTTTCTCAGATTTTGTACGGACAAAAAGGCCTCAGCTATCTAAAAGTTGTAAGTGAAACATTTAACTGAATAACGCCAGGCAGCCTAAGCCTTATACTGCATTAAAGAATAATATACAGTTTTAACTGGAGTATGGCCACTTGTCCAATGTGATCTTTTGATTGAAAATTATGTCTGTGAGATTTTAAACCCAACGTGTAAGCCACATTAATAGATTTCCTAGGGAAGCCTTCTTTAGACCTGTACAGATTCATATTTATAAGGCAAAAGAGTACAACATAAGACTTAACTAAAGCATATTTATATTAAATTAAACTGTCTCATGTTATTTCTATAACAAAAATATTACAGAAAAGTATATAACCAAATGCAGCTCATGCAGTCCATATATCAGGCTCAAATCCATGCTTTTTGATGAGTGATTTAACATCAGAGAACAAATTGTCAGAATCAAAATACAATCAATCTTGTCTCGTTAGTAAGATTTTGCAAACCACATGAGGTTTAAAAGTTACAGACTGTCCATTTCTTACACTGGAAATAACATCCTTATGCTTTTCAGTCCAGCAGTGAAAGGAGAGAGATTGGTAGTCCCATCTAGTCAGCCTAGCACAGGCATCCAACAATTGCTGCAATTTCTCACAGACAATTGTAATTGTACCACTCAACTGATGAAAATTATTTTCTATACTTTTTAAGACTTCTACAAACAAGTATATATACAAGTTTTCAGTTTAATGTCTCCTTTTCTAAAAGTAGCTTACCATTTCCAGATTATTTCACATTTATTTTATGCTGCATTTATTTATAAGACCCATTTATCTGAGTCTTAATGAAAAGGAGGAAAGTGGGAATGTGATTTCACCACATCACAGAGAAAATAGAAACTTTTTCTCTACTTCCAGTGTTTACATTAATTAAATAATGAAACAACAAAAAAAAAATGAAAACGCAGCTAAATGTCAACAGTTTTTATTTGCATGACACTCGAAGTGGCCTCCTGTGTCAGCATAAGAATTGGATTATTTTCAGACTGTGTTACCTGTCACCTTTAATAATAGCTGGTCAAGCAGGGAGAGTTGCAGCATGTGCTGAGTTTGGCAATGGCATATCAGCAATTTATCCTAAGATCTGCAAAAGCGCATGACACAAAAACAAAATTCCAAATAACTTCCACAATAGATTCCTGCAAACATTAAAAAAAAAAAAAAAAAAAAAAAAAAAAAAAAATCTAAAAATCGCTCCAAAGAAGACAGAATTGGGGTCATACTGTTGCCACTATCATCCTAGATTCTTCTTGTTTTTAAAAAAAGAAAATAAAATGAGATCTGAATTATGGGATCATAAATGCTCATTTTGTACATGTTTAAATTCAGTATCCTTTCATTTCAAAGCACTAGAGTTTTCTCTCAGCAAAACTTCCACAAGGCATTTCCTCTCAAAAAACATCAAACTGATTGATATAATTTGTCTTCCCCTAAAATAATCTGTATAAAGAATGGTGTTATGATGCCAAAAGACAAGCCTCTTCATTTAAGTTGTGGGATCACTTCAAATCCTAAACATTCCCCTCACTGTTTTCCATTCTATTATGCTACAAATCTCACTGCTCACACACAGATCTTTGAACACAGAAGTATTACATCTAAAAAATAAAAGTGTCTGTGCCTGCTATCTTAAAATTGCAACAGCATAAAAAGAAAGATTGTGAGTGTAGCCATATGTGCAGAGGTGCCTGCTGTTAAACTTTAAAAGATTCTGCACACCTTGTGTCCACTTACAAAGTTTTCTGCAGCAATTAAAACACAAATTCAGTGCACGAGCTCTGAGTCTCCTTGAGCACAGAGTGAGCAGAGAGGAACATATTTCTGGCACTACAGGGAGTGCTGTATAGACATAAGCAGTGGATACAACTCAACATGTGGGCAGGAATATCTCTTAAACATGCTGTGTTCACCTGAGAATCAGGCAATTAGAGAATTATAGAACGGTTTCGACTGGAAAGGACCTTATAGATTATCTAGTTCAAATCCCCCCCATGGGCAGAGACACCTTCCACTAGACCAGGTTGCTCTAGGCTCTGTCCAACCTAGGCTTGAACACTGCCGGGGATGGAGCATTCACAACTTCCTTGGGCAACCTGTTCCAGTGCCTCACCACCCTCACTGTAAAGAACTTCTGCCTTATATCTAACCTGAACTGCCCCTGTTTAAGTTCAAACCCATTACCCCTTGTCCTATCGCTACAGTCCCTGACGAAGAGTCCCTCCACAGCATCCTTATAGGCCCCCTTCAGATACTGGAAGGCTGCTATGAGGTCTCCATGCAGCTTCTCTTCTCCAGGCTGAACAGCCCCAACTTTCTAAGCCTGTCTTCATACGGGAGGTGCTCCAGCACCATGATCATCCTCGTGGCCCTCCTCTGGACTTGCTTGAGCAGGTTCACATCTCTCTTATGTTGAGGACACCAGAACTGCACACAGTGCTCCAAGCAGGGTCTCACAAGAGCAGAGTAGAGGGGCAGGATCACCTCCTTCAACCTGCTGATCACGCTCCTTTTGATGCAGCCCAGCACACGGTTGGTTTCTGGGCTGCGAGCGCACACTGAAGCCGGCTCATGTTCAGTTTCTCATCAACCAACACCCCCAAGTCCTTCTCTGCAGGGCTGCTCTGAATCACTTCTCTGCCCAAACTGTAGCTGTGCCTGGGATTGTCCTGACCCAGGTGTAGGATCTTGAACATTGCCCTGTTGAACTTGATGAAGTTTGCGTTGGCCACCTCTCAAGTGTGTCGAGGCCCCTCTGTGGTGGCAACCCTTCCCTCCAGCATGTCAGCCACACCAATTAACTGCTAACATGCCAATAAATAAAAGAACTTACAAATATAATCCATTTTACATCCATTGAAACCATATAATAAAAAAAATTCACAAATTTTTATTTTTCTAGAGATTTGTTACTTGAAAACACATTTGAAAAAAACTCAAGATACTGCGGAGAGGGGATGGGGAGGAGCTGGATTGTTAGCCATTTGCATAGGCTAGAGAGATAAAAATGTGCAAGATCTGAACACAAATTTGTACGACCTTATTGCAGAGCTCAAGATAAATTGCTTATTTTGTCCTATATTGACAAAATTTTTGTCTATGGTGAAGCTGGCACTCTACAAACTCAATCCCATAACTAGAAATATTGTTGTTTTCCAAAATTTAAGACTTCTCTGGCAATAGTATGGTGGATTCCAGAAATTAAACTCTTAGAAAATCTCATGTATCCATTTATGCGCAGTTAAAAATGTTGAAGCAAGGCTCCCTAAAAACATTACACATCAAGAGGAAAAACTCCACTTTTTCACTCCAGCAGAAAAATGTTAACAAAAAGCCTCAACTTCAGATGTCTCAAGCTTATAAATTATTTTTTATTTAGATAGTTATTTTCATATAATCATCTTTTTTAGTAGTTTATTTTATATTTATATTCCGACAAGAAGCACCAGCTTTAAAAACATTGTCCCCTGCTATTCTGCTTATCAAATGTTATCTAAAGGCATGTACCTTACCTTTACTGGCTCTGCTGAAGACACAGTTTCTTAGTTTCTGTTCTGGTACTTCGAAAAACTTTTTCTTTTTTTAGTACTTCACGAATGAGAGAAATGGTTAGAAATAGTTTGTTCTTTGAGTCTTTGTTCTTTCTTGCTCCTGTTTACTAACTCAGCCAATAAATTAGTCTTTTCTATGCAATCCCATGTGCCAACATTGTAACCCGTGACCACCAACTAAACATGCATCTTCAAACATTTCAACACTGCTACTGTCCAGTCCATAATTTCAGAGTTTCTCACATCCCTAATGAAGAGATGCTTACATTGTTATTTCTGTGTTGCCTTGGTGATGTCATGAATACGCTCTTGTTTCTATAGCACCCAGAAAGGAATTCTTACATCAGAAGTAGGCTGTGCTTTTTAATAATGCTGGATATTTGTGATAGACTGCTGTATGGGGAAAAACACAAAAACATTGTTTTGCCGAGATTTGTGCAAGCAAGATTTTATTAGCTATTCCTCTGAGTTGTGACACTCAAACTTTTCACCTGAATTGTAACACCCAAACTTTTTCCCTTCATCCTAGCTAAGGCAAACCACACACTTCCTTCCCTCAATTGTTTCATCTCTGAAAACACTTTTGTAACATGGCTGTATATTTTAAAGCCCCAGATGAATTGGGTGAAGGGGGTGGGGTGGTGGGAGTGAGTCATGGGCAGAAAAAGACAGAAAGGAGTGCTAATGTTTTAAGTAGTTGCTAGTACCCTTGACGCACAGCCTTGTGTACACACCAACACATTCCAATTAAGAGTGCGTTAGCAAATTATTGTTCACCCTAGGATATTCAAGAGTTGCTATACCAGCATTCTTTCCCCTACTCTAATTCTGTTCTTGGAAGGAGAGAATATTGAGCACACTGAAACAACTCAAGCAACATCTGCAGCTTTCAGGTCTCCTTCAGGCTTTTCAGACTGAACGAGATTCGCAGATTACTCATGAGTAATCTTTGCTCATGAGTAATCTTTGCTCATTTTCCTTGTAATGCAACTGTTTTCTTTTTGGTCAATTCAATTGTACATCTTCTGTTTAACACAAGCAGGTAGCAACAATTAGAAAAATGGTATTTTTGCCCTCTTAGAATGAAAAATGGGTTTCTAAAACTTCACCAGTCCCACCAATGACACCTGCACGTAGTTGCATAGGGGTTTTCAAGACCACATAAAACGTACCTTCTTCTGTTACAAATTGCTCCCTGTACAATGCCAACAAAGGTACCTTACCAGACACTTGACAAAAGCAAAGAATCTATTTTAAATATATTTTAACCTGCAGTTTACCAAAGCCTGACGGCTTTCTTTTGCCAGACCTTCAAGGCATATTGTAAAGCCAATATATACTTTCCCTGAGGGAGTGGGGTTTTTTCCAGGAGAAAGAATATCATTCAGCTCTGCGAAGGCAGTATTTCAGTATTCTCAACCATATGATACCTATCTTACCGCACTATTAATTTTTTTTTTTTGTTTTCCTTAGTGATACTGTGATGGATAAATTGTACCATATTTATTCTTTCTGTTTATGTATCACAGCTAGTTTTAAACACTCTTGGAGCCAAAATAATATTATAAAATCATAGAATCATAGAATCGTAAGGGTTGGAAAGGACTTTAAGATCATCTAGTTCCAACCCCCCTGCCATGGGCAGGGACATCTTGCCCTAAACCATGTGGTCCAAGGCTCTGTCCAACCTGGCCTTGAACCAGGGATGGAGCATCCACAACCTCCCTGGGCAACCCATTCCAGTGCTTCACCACCCTCACTGTAAAGAACTTCTTCCTTATATCTAATCTAAACTTCCCCTGTTTAAGTTTGAAGCCATTACCCCTCGTCCTACCACTACAGTCCCTAAGGAAGAGTCCCTCCCCAGCATCCTCGTAGACCCCCTTCAGATACTGGAAGGCTGCTATGAGGTCACCACGCAGCCTTCTCTTCTCCAGGCTGAACAGCCCCAACTCTCTCAGCCTGTCTTCATACGGGAGGTGCTCCAGCCCTCTTATCATCCTCGTGGCCCTCCTCTGGACTCGCTCCAACAGCTCCATGTCCTTTTTATGTTGAGGACACCAGAACTGTATGCAGTACTCCAAGTGAGGTCTCACAAGAGCAGGGTAGAGGGGCAGGATCACCTCCTTTGACCTGCTGGTCACGCTTCTTTTGATGCAGCCCAGGATACGGTTGGCTTTCTGGGCTGCAAGCGCACACTGCCGGCTCATGTTAAGCTTCTCATCAACCAACATCCCCAAGTCCTTTTCTGCAGGGCTGCTCTGAATCTCTTCTCCGCCCAACCTGTAGCAGTGCCTGGAATTTCCCTGACCCAGGTGTAGGACCTTACACTTGGCTTGGTTAAACTTCATAAGGTTGGCATCAGCCCACCTCACAAGCGTGTCAAGGTCCCTCTGGATGGCATCCCTTCCCTCCAGCGTATCAACCGAACCACACAGCTTGGTGTAGTCGGCAAACTTGCTGAGGGCGCACTCGATCCCACTGTCCATGTCGCCGACAAAGATGTTGAACAGGAGCAGTCCCAATACCAATCCCTGAGGGACACCACTCATTACAGGTTTCCAACTGAACATCTAGCCATTTACCACAACTCTTTGTGTGCAGCCATCGAGCCAGTTTTTTATCCACCAAGTGGTCCATCTATCAAATTGATGTCTCTATATTCTCTCTCCCAGAGACATTACATTTACTGCAGCTTCTCTATTACATCTTTGTTCATTGATTCAGGCTTAGAATAATACAGTGGAGTGTTTGGTTTTGTTTGGGGTTTTTTTATTATTACTTTGCATTTACCATTTAGAGGGATTTCTCATGGAAAAACACAACCAGAGGAGGTGCTAAAGCTAAAATAGAGCCACAAACAGAAACTGGAACAGTAAGAGGAATTGTTATGCACTAAGAAACAGAGTCAGAACATATGGTTAAGTGAAGGAAAAATGAACAGAGGACTAGTACTTCTGACACTGAAGGAGGGAAGGGAAGGCATGATTAGGCAAGAAATATCCAATAAATGTATTCCCTAATTTGCATCCCTTTATCTTGACTGTTCTGCTGACTGATAAAGTCCATTAAGCAGCAACTCAGCAAATGGCATTATGATCAGCACAAGCTAAATAATTAGCATACATTTAATTCTAACTAGATTTTTTCTAGGGGGAAAGAAAAATCTCAGTTTCTCTTTCCCTTTTCCATATACACACACTTTTCCTCAAATATAAAATTCTATAGTTGAGGAAAACAGGTGAAGATTTAAGACATACTCAACCACAGTTAGTTTCTTGAAATTGCAACAATCAAAACATGGCAGTTTGATTTCCCAGGGAATTATGCAAGTCACACTTTATTCACTATGCAGCACATTGAGACTGATGAGTTTGCCATGACAATATATAAGCTTTAGAGGTTCCAGTGTCTACCTCCGCTGCTGACAACTCATCCAAGAGCATGGAATTGTGGATTATTTAACCTACCAAAACAGAAATGAAAGAAACAGTAGAGAACATTTTCATTAGAAAATTATAAAAAGGCAAGGTTTTCACATCTCCAAGATACTTTTTGCAAAAGTTCTAGGTAACTGTTGAGAATTCCTATATTATTAGCTATTGAAAACGTGCAATACAACAGTGATTAACTAAACTTGGTACACAAAGTAATTTAAATAAATTACAGAAAAGTAATTATTTTAATTTCTGTTCATCCACAGAGGAATCTCAGATTGCTGACTTGTAGCTGAGTAGATCACATCTGTCGTCTGTTATTTTAACTACTTTAATTAAATCTTTTTATCAAAGTGTAGATGAAAAGTACGAAGCAATCATGAAAATAGAAGATGTTTGTAAAATAGCAACAGTTCTGATCAGGTGCCTGATTAAGGAAATATAAATGGTTAGCTGGGACTGCATCACTACACAAGCACAACCAAGGAGTCCAGAGGACAGATTGGAAAATATGAAGCAGCACTTTCAATACCAGTATTTATGACATCTGTTATAACCATGTTCAAAAGTTGTCAAAGTGTTCCAATTATTTTTATATGCTCCTATTACCCAGAAAGCTAGATAGCGATTTTTTAAAAAATCTTGTAATCTATATAGTAACATAGTAACTTTTGATTCTATCAAGAGACAGTACAAAAAGAAAATTCAGGACAGTTATTTTTATATAATTTTATGACTTGAGATTTTATGTCTGAAGTGATCCCCACTGGCACAAGACAGAAAAGAACTATAGGAGTAATTAAATGGATAAGTAACGGGTATCATTGTTATCTCTCCCTTACACTAGTTTAGTTTTTTTTAAAGGTAGGTAAGGTGCAGTACCATTTGAAGATATGAGACAAAAAAAAAATTAAATTAAAGTTTACATCATATAATGGGTTTATGATGTTTACAGCTCAATGGTTTATGGCAGACAGTAGTACATCTCCTTAGAGAGGACCTTGCTAACCTTCATCACAGTACTGGTACTCATTTGATATAAAAGTAATTTTCAGCCTTGCTACACAGAATTTAAAATATTAAAAGTGTTATCTCTTGCCCTGAGGAGAACGGAGTTTGAAAGAAAAGTAGGCAAACATTCAGAGTGTGGAAGGAAAGTGGTACAGCATAGACACTAGAAGAAAACTGTAGCTGTCTTCACACTCCTGTTTTGGGTGGTATTTGGTGTTTTAAATTCGTTCTGTTGGCAAATAGAGAGAATTGCTAGGTAACATGTAGAGTGAGATGCCAGAAGGGCCTGCAAAGATACTTGGAGAATGGTCCAAATACAGCTACAAACAACATCATGCTGGTTTTGTGACGGTCACCTCCACAGACCCTCACTCAAGTCTTACTAGAAAACCACGCATTCTCTACAAACATTCACTGCTTCATTTCATTTACTTTCCAATATGTAGTTTCCTTTCTTTTTTTCTCTTTCCTAAAACAACACCTTCCAGGGGCAGAAGAGCTGCCATTTCAAGAGACAAACACAGAAAACCTAATTTGCTCTATCAAGAGAGAATCATTAAGTACAAGTATCTGAACTGATTGCTTTATTTTGAAAACTGCATAGCAAAACCCTAGAGACATGAGCCTTTACTGTCTAGATGGTGCCATTCAGCTGGTTTCTTATTAAAAGACTAACAGCTGAAAATTGTTCCCAGAAGGAAGTTTTTAAAGGTACAAAGAAAACTTCTAGCATTTTATTTCCTGAAGCAAAGCAACCAGAGTGGCCAGAAATGTTGATGTATGTAGATAGATAACAATTTGATTAAATTTTTTCCTCACTGCCCGTGTATAAAGTCTTCCTCTCCCACCATAGTTCATTTCCTCTTACATTATCATTCAGAGACTATTTTTACTAAGCAATATCTAGGTCTCAGCATGTATCATGTAATGTAGATATAGATCCCTGCTGGGAAATCAATGATATGCAATGTTCTGCCCCAGAAAGAGATGGAAGTTGGCTATTAAGTGACATTATTTATAAAGCACATACAGTGAAAAGAATGTAGACAAGAGCGTGATAGCCTTTGCCTACATTTCGAACTTCATAAGTAGAAAACTCGATAATTTATTTATCTAATGGGAATATTGGGCAGTATTGCCTCTAAGTATTTTCAACAGTACACTTATGTTTTGAAGTCAGTTTTCTCAAGGCTGTAGTTCAAAATTGATCAGAAGAACACAGCATATGCATTTGTCCTGGATTCCACTGTAGCAGTCATTTTTCTCCTTCTTAGTAGCTGGTGCAGTGCTGTGTTTTCAACTTTAGCCTGAGAACAACACTGATAATACCAATGTTTTTAGTTGTTGCTAAGTAATGTTTACTCCGATCAAGGACTTTTCAGTCTCATGCTCTGCCAGGGAGGAGGAGCATGGGAAGCCAGAAGGAAGCGGAGACAGGACACCTGACCCAAACTAGCCCAGTATATAAACTGGGGGGAGTCACCCGGAAGACCGAGATCACTGCTCAGGTCAGGCTGGGTTTTGGTCAGCATGCGGTGAGCAATTGTATTCTCTCTCCTTATTATTTCCCTTATCATTATTGATATTGGTGGTAGCAGCAGTGGTTTTGTATTATACCTTAGTTACTGGACTATTCTTATCTCAACCCGTGGGAGCCACATTCTTTCGATTCTCCTCCCCGTTCCTTCAGGAGCAGGGGGAGGAAAAAGGGAGGGAGTGAGTGAGCGGCCGTGTGGTTCTGAGTTATTGGCTGAGCTTAAACCATGACAGCACTGAAAAAAAATATCTCCCCCCTCATACAACCTTTGATGGGTTTCTCAACCCCTAAGCCAAAAATATTTGGTATCTTAGTTCATTTTTAAAAATCATGTTGCAATCAGTTGTAGTTTGCATTTATTTAAGAGCATGCAAATTACCTAGGTGTCACTTTGATATTGCTGCATGGACTTTTTCAGATGAGCCCTATATTATTACTATTGTTGTTGTTATTGATATTATTATTATCATTATTATATTTTATCTCAAAATGTCCTGATTAGGATGATGTTATAGGATCTGGTGAGACAGCAGAAATTGGTTCAATTTACACATCGTAACAGATTAATTAATTTGGACATTGCATAATGGCTTTAATTACCTTTCTGGAGCTTACATAGGAAAAGAAATACAAGTAATGGGAGCGGAGTATAGAAGGGAAAACTGCACAATTTTCTCCCCTCTGAGCCCTCTCTGTATAGGCACATGGAACAAACACATCATAGGGTCTCATCTGGTCTTTTTGGAATCTTATTCAAGATCTATCTCCAAGCATCAGCTGTAACCAATCCAAAACTTTCATCAAAAACCATCTAGGAGGTTTGCCTCCTAGATCAACTTTGAAAATCAAAACTTTCAAATGAACCAACGCGAGGTCTGAAGGAAGACACCAGCACTTTATGGCATCTTTTGCTGCACATGCCTAGCTAACCCTAGTGCTGCTTGTCTCTTTCTGTTAACTGTGTGCTCAAACTATATTGAAGAGCTATCAAAAGACATGTTCTTTGAAAACTGACAAAGACTCTTTTTCACTGAGAACAAAAATGAGAGAATGATGTTGGCAAGTGCTTTAAAATCCACAGGTAGATATATTTCACTCTACGGAATTGTCACTGAGAAGATTAGTATTAATTCTATACAGATAAGATAAAAATATTCCAGAAACGAGTTTGGTAAACATAATCATTAAAGGAATTTAATAAAAAGCAGAACTTCCCCAGAATTTGGACATTTTCTTCCTCTTTTGAATCTGAGTTTTGGTCCAAATCATATAAAAGTTAAAAAAGAGAGAAAGAGAGGAGGGAAAAAAAAAAAAAAGAGAGAGAGAGAAATAAAAAAAAAAAAAAGAAAATAGGATAAACCAGATTTTCCCAGATCCCATGGTGCTGAAAGAAACAGGCAGGAATATGAAGATTTAGCCTGCACTTCCATGGATATTACTAGGTTTTCCAGCCTCAAGCCACCATAAGCATCTACCAAGGGACTATAGATCATGCAGCTTCCCTGTACATAGGCTGTCAGGAGGAAAATTTACAGTGTTCCACCTGAGATGCTATATAAGGTAATCAAACTCAAGTTACTTTGAAGGCAGTACACTAGGTAAGAGAAGCCTAATATTTTAGAGAACTGCAAGTTTGTTATTAGCTGTTTTCAGGGCTGTACTTGAAATTCCTCTGAATGGAACTACATATTCATTTAAAGAAAGCTGATAATTGTTTTGTTTGGGTTGGTTTTTTTTTTTCATGAAGGGCTTCCTGATGTACCTTCATAGCATATGCTTTCTGCATTTCTAGGCCGTATATTTATGTGTGTGGACATGTATGCATGTAGAAGTAGACGATGAGATATATTTCATACATCAGAAGGAAAAAAGCGTATAATATATAAGAAAAAAATATAATTTTGCACTTATAGTCACAGATGTTTCTGAAGCCACTGCTAAAGGAACACAATATAAATTGTAAAACTCCAATAACAAAATCACAGTCTAAGGGTTCAGGGGCAGTCTTAATTCGAAAATTTACTTCTCTCATCAGCCTGCTCAAACTTGATTAATACTCAACTGTTATTCTGTTTCAAATTCTTCACGTAACCTGTTGCTGTCAGTAGTCAAATTCCTCTTGCCAGGGAATTATCTATGTTTTTTGATAACAACTTGCATTAAACCATTTTCATTTTCAACAAAAATATCTAGCATATTATTCTGCCATGACTACGATATTTGTTCCCCTACAAACAACATCCATGTAGCAGCTTCTTACCACTCTTTAGTACTCTTAGCATGTACATCTATCGTACTTTCAAATCCCTGACATTTGCATATTTCTATTAAAACTATTTAATATTTACATTGCAAGTATGCCAAGAACCTCTTCATGATGGAGAACCATTTGTTCTAGCCATTGTAGGTACTCTGACAGACAGAGAGATATTGACCATAACAAGCTTCAATTTAAAATCACAAGTGAAAGATAGGCAGGAAAGGAATCTACTTTAGGAAAGGAATTTCACAGTATTGCATTTCCCTCCATACATAGTGTGCGTAAGTCACATGCTCATTCCCCTATATGCCCCCCACTCTATCAGCATCGGTTAGCCTTTTCCTAGGCATCATTTCAAAATTTGGTCTGAAAGAGAAAGCCAAAAGATGCAGTGATTGCAAACTGAAGAGCCTGAAAGACCACCTTCATAGAATCATAGGATCATAGAACCATAGAATAGTTAGGGTTGGAAAGAACCTTAACATCACCTAGTTCCAACATCCCTGCCACGGGCAGGGACACCTCCCACTAAAATATATCACCCAAGACTCCATCCAATCTGGCCTTGAACACTGCCAGGGATGGAGCATTCACAACTTCCTTAGGCAACCCATTCCAGTGCCTCACCACTCTGACAGTAAAGAACTTCTTCCTTATATCTAAGCTGAACTTCCCCTGTTCAAGTTTGAACCCATTACCTTGGGTTCACTTGTCCTATTACTACAGTCCCTAATGAAGAGTCCCTCTCCAGCATCCTTGTAGGCCCCCTTCAGGTACTGGAAGGCTGCTATGAGGTCGCCACGCAGCCTTCTCTTCTCCAGGCTGAACAGTCCTAACTTTCTCCAGCTAGGCTGGAAAAGACCTTTAAGATCACCAAGTCCAACCATTAACCCAAAACTGCCAAGACCACCACTAAACCATGTCATTAAGGGCCTCATCCGCATATTTTTTGAACACTTCCAGGGATGGTGATTCCACCACTGCCCTCGTCAGCCTGTTCCAGTGCCTGAACTGTAAAGAAAGTTTTCCTAACATCCAGTCTAAACCTTTTCTGGTGCAGCTTGAAGCTGTTAGCTCTTGTCCTATCGCTTGTTACTTGGGAGAAGAGACTGAACCCCACCTCGCTACATTCACTGCAGTAGTAAATGATTACAAAGGTGATAGCAGTTTCCCTCAAACAGCAAAACCAAGAGGGCTGGAGCTGGTGTCAGAGAACAAGAGCTGGTTTGGGGCAATTAGTAAGCAGTAAAACACAGAAGGAGGTGTAATTCTGATACGAAGAGCTGAGTCCTCCCAATGCTTCCCATGAAACAAGGCCTGAACAATCCATAGTACATCTTCAAAAACAGCCTGAGTTCCACCACTGGGTGGAAAGATTCAAAAGAATAAAAGTAATCTGTGTTGCTTGGAAGATAGATACAGCCTTTCATGCAATTATCCCTGGAGCTAGGAAGAACTGGGACAGAGGATACCAGTGACACAAATATGCAAGAACTCCAAAGAGTAAACAGTCAGCTACCTTTCAAAGGTTTGCTAGCATAACTGAGCTCTAAAATTCTCTGTCAGTCACACTCCAACCATTAACAGAATTTTTCTGCTGATGTAATTTAAACAAAATAAATGTTATGGGTCCACAGATTGTTTTTTAAATCTACATAATTGTGGATGACATTTGAGTTACAGTTTAGGCTTGTTATGTCTGTTAGCATATAGTTGCGTCTTCATGTTCCAAAATGGTGAAGTTACAAGTCACAAACTTTTAAGTATTGCCAAACCTGAGATAAGGAGGTAAGACTTGCTTGAAAAAGGCTGGAACTTTGTTAAGAAAGTAGGTAGGAGCTGAACCAGGAGGTGAGTCATAAAAAATAGAGAGAATGATGATAAAAGCATGAGCATTAATGTCAGAAATATCAGAGGCAGAAGGAAGAAAAGCATAGAGAACAATTTTGAAATCTGATCAGAATAGTTTGGCTGCAAACATTAGTTGGAACATGCATGAAAGACTGGAGAGAGTGGAAGACAGAAAAGAAGAAATTCAGAATGAGTGGGAGGAAAGAAACACATCTGCAATTGCTTTGTCAGGAATACACAAGCGTCTTCCTGCTATAGAACCTTTTCTTTCTCTCCAAAAGGTAATCCACAATTAAAAGTGGATTGACAAATGTACTCATGTGAATACAGTAAATGAATCCAAAATAATTGAATCAATAGTAATTGGCTATTAAAAGAATTAATTTATTAGGGTGCCAAATCCAGCAATTCTTTCTCAGACTGGACTCTCTCCACGGATATAAATTACTAAATGCCTGTAGAAGGAATGTTAGAAAACATGCAGAAAGGGTTAAAGTTGCTCCAGGTATTACTTACTCTCTCTCCAGGCATCTCCTGTGCATCAGCTGCTGCTTTGCTTAAGAGAACTTGCTGCTTAAAATGTCTGCCAGGCAACCACAGTAACTGACATGAAGGGAAATGTAGCACCACTGAGTGGGTTTCAATTTGACTTTTAGCAATGTATCACCTTTGCCTTTTCTATCCCTCTCTTCCTTCAAAAAGGCTGTATTACAGATGGAGGGGTGCAAGAAGGCAAAGAATACATAATGTAATTGCTTCCCATTAATAAAGAATGGTTAGCCCAACCAATCTCCCTTTAAGTATCCTTCTATCAGCTAAGAAATGGACCTAGCCATTGGCAATGAGAGAAAAATCAATTTATTTGGAAGTAATGTAAACTTATTATGAAAAATGCTCCTGGAACACTGTGAGCTTCTCCCATTTGTGTTGACAAAGTGACAAAGTCTAATTACTTAGAATTATTGACCTAAAGCAAGAATTGCTGTGTGGCAGAACTGCGCTGTGACAGAAAAGGGCCTAGAACTGAACTTATTTGCAATTCCTTCACACTCTCTGTGGAGAATTACATCACTCTGCTTTTTGGTGTGGAGTATCTTACCCTATTTCTGAATAGCTATTCTAGCTGGTGAGCAGAGAGGTGTATTGGATTTGGCTGGTTTAGGCGGGACGACATTCCCTCTCCCTGACCATTTGCTTATAGGAGGAGTGGCGGACAAAGAGCCCCTGGCTCTTGCCATCTCTGTGAGTCATAATCATAAGCATAGGAATAAAGGAAGTCTTTAACTTCGTCTTCACTCCCCCACATCACAAGTAAAGGTTATGACGATCTAACTGTAAGTACTTTGGGTGAAAACAGCTCAGTGAGTACAGTTTGCAAACAGCTCTTTTCCTTTCTTTGATCTTCATCTCTATGGGTGCTCTGTGTCTGCCCTGCATTTGCAGGATTTCCACCCCACCTCCCCTGCCTGCCCTGCAACTTCTGCATGCAGCTAAGCTCTCAGAAGCTTTGCTGCAATCTCTCTGAGCATTCGCTTTTGAGGTCCTGATTCATTTGATCCCATCAGTAGTCACAACTTTACTTTTAAAGTTTTGATCAGAGAATGAGACAGCCATTTTGTCTCCTACAAGGGATCTGTAGTTTACCCAGAAGTTACAGCTGTTGGAAATACACATTATATGTAATATGTTTATGAATTCAAAACAGTCTCACACTTCTAGGCTTTTACAGATATTAAGTTAAACGGCTGACTAAACATGGTTGAAGCTCTAATTTTGTTTTCTGTCCCCCGCTCTGTTTTTTGTTGTTGTTGTTGAAGCTGTTGAAATTCCATGGTTCGAGCAGGCCCAGTTGCTAAACATATCCTCTTGGTTGGTTCATTTTCTTCCAATATAGCTACTTTCTGATTTCACAAGAGTTGACTCACTTCTGACACAATGTTCCAAGATGAACACCCACACAGTGTAACATTCAGACTTTCTTCTTTTCTCCACATATACTAGCACCCTCATCACCTGGAAGCAGAATCTCACTTCCTTTAGCTGACCAAATACACGTCCAGTATATTGTCACAGAAAGCAGTTATTATAATACTCTATTGAAAATTTATTTACTATTGATGGTGTATTAATCATCAGTAAAGCTGTGCTAGTTTAACTGAAGATAGGGTGAAAGTTTGATTTTAAAAATATCAATTACTAGTGTATTTAATCATGCTTTTTGATTAAGAACAGATTATGTTGAAATTTGTGAAGCTGTGTGTAGAAATACTTCAGCTTGTTAGTCCAGTTACAAAGGTAATGTGAAGCCCTTCTAAAACACAAAAAAATACAATTCAGTGTTTTATTATGAAAATATGCAAAAAGTCTTCTTCCATAGCTGATCAGCACTAACTGAAATCTCTGTCCTATACTAGAAGTAATTTTGTAAGGGGAGGGGAAGAACCAAATTAGACAGAGGGAGGGCGGGAAAGAACAACATTTAGCTGTATTTTCAGAAGTACCAGATGGTAAGTCACGGAAGTTGAAGCAATAAAATACCTAGAATATTCTGAGCAGTTCAAGACACCCAAAAAAACCCAGACATTTCAGGAAAGGAGGAATTTATGAGGAAACTGTTAAAGAAAGAAAACACTACCTAAGAAAGGGGACTAGACAAATAGTACACATAGGCTGAAAGGAGATAAATACAGACATCCTCACTGATGTCTTGCTGTGAGCAATAGTGAAAGAAAGAGCTGACTACTATGCAAACCCTTATTACAAAACTCAGCTAAATGCAACTCCATGGATTACCAACAGAAGAATGAATAGCAATACTATGCAAACCAGCCAGGGAGAAGGCGGAGCACTAGCAGAATTATATATATTGTGCTGTCTGAGGACATAAGAGTATTATACATATTGTATTGTAAGAAAAAAATGGAAACTTTAATGTCTTTTGTATATGCAGTTTCTATTATTCTATGCTGTAAAACTAAGCTTCAGCTAGGTCATGATGCATAATTAGTTCTACATTTGGTGAGAAAATCAAAATGTTCAAGTGCATCTGCAGGTTCAATTCCCATATTAGATAAATTACATTCAGTAACACATGAAATCACTGAACCGAGACTTTGGTTGACATACTTCCTAGAAACATAAAAACCTCTTTGAAAGCTATGTGACAACATCCCACAAAATAAACATAAAAGCCATATTCCATTTTTATTTTTAAGACAATTTCACTGATGACTTTTACTCGATCATTAGGTGGTCTTTTGATTAAATAGCTGGACTGGCAGACCATGGATAATTTTGGCAATACAAATTCAAATTCACAGACATGTAGGAAGATGGAAGATTTGATGTCACCATCATGTGGTATGAAATCTTTGGCTGTACTTAAAATGTGTAATGAGACATTTCTCCAAAGTCACTTTTGTTTATATAGTACCACTATTCCACTACAAGCAGTAGTCAAGGAATTATTTAAACAGCATACTACCACATGGCTTAAAATAGTTTCTTAGATATTGCATATTTTTTGATTCAAAAATAAGAAACAAACAATAGGAAACTTTTTTGTGTACCTAGTTTAAAGAAAAATAGCCGCAGGTGGTTATGATTGAGTTCACACAGCAATTTGTTCAACGATTTAACACTAAAAATAATGACTTTTATTTGTAGGTTAAAAAATTCTCATTCTGGCCTGAAATGTTCAGTATGTTTATTGAACTATTAGAACTTAATTTCACAAAACATATACTAGGACATGTTCCTATGTCCTAGTAGGATCCTTTGAATTAATAAAGATTGATACACTCGATAAAAAATCATTCGGTTAACTTAAATTGAAAAAATGCTTTCCCCCTAATTTGACCAAATCTCATTACACCAGCTAACATCGATATTTTATGCTTTGCAGTCTTTTAAAAATGTCATGGACAGCCCCATGCTTCACCTAATTCTCAGGAGGTCAGACAACATCAACAGAGAAGCTTTATTAAGCACTCTCAATATCTGTCTTCATTTTATTGAGATGTATCAGGCTGTTTATTTGATCCACATATCAAACCACAGCACCATGATGAATTTAGCTTACTTCTGTCATTTTCCCCCTATGTCTGTACATACATATTCTGATAGCATGTACAGTAAAATTACAGGATAGAAAAAGTTCTCTACACAGAGATGAATTTCATTTTTTTTTTAAGAAATTCTTAAGAATAAGCCAAGAAGCCAGTTCTTAAGAATAACGCCAACAGCCAGGAGCTCAAGCAAATAGAGCCCGCCAGATTCAGGAAGCTCTACATCAGGCGTGGTGAGAGATGTCTACTTTCCCACACCTGAGAGAACAGGCAGGAACTTGAATAATTCTGAATGAAGTCAACTAAACTCATCCTCTTGGTCCAGCAACCAACCCCACTGGATTAGAGAACGTAGGCACCAAAGGTCAGAAGGAAGCAGACACACCAAGGTGTTAGTGGCAACAAAGCAGAGACAACCATTCCGATTTCATTACATGACAACGTGGAAGATGCTCATGGGAAGATAAAAAGTGTGGATCCAGAGCGATTTGGAATATTTCTCAAGCAAGTTCTGTTTACATTCAAGCTAGGAGTCCCTCAGAAAACAAATAATGTAACTGTATTCTTTGTCCTTGTAGATGCAGTGTCCTTGTAGGTGCACACTAGAATTTTCCTGTCCTATTACCACTTTTCAAAGCACTTAAATAAAGGTCCTTGTCCATTAGGAAAAAGGGCAGATTCAACAGTTTAAACACAGTAGTAGCATATTAGAAAGGAACATTTAGCGTTGTCTGTGCCTGAAAGGCAGTCATTGTCATATAATACCACACATTCAGCAGCACCCAAACCTCTCTGTTTCAGTAGTACTCTTGGATACTGGGAGACACACATACATATATGGGACAAAAGAACACCACAAAGGCCAGAAACGAAACAAAATTAAGCCTTATCCAAATCTGTGCATGTATTATTAGCACATTTTCTCACTGATCTCCTGGAAAACTACACAGTCAACAATGCATTGTCAAATTGAGTGCAGAGTGCACTTTGTGATACCAACATCAGTGCAGGGGCATACATTTATGACTGAGTACATTACGGTTAATATGTATCTCACATTGCAATGAATGTTTAAGAAAAAAACTCACTTTTAATAACTCTGTGTAAAATACACTCAGAAAAAAAAAATCAGTTACAAAAAAATCACCCAAAAGCATACTACTATTACATAATGTTATCTCTGCATGTGGAAGTCACACATACATATTTTCTTAGGCTGCAGATACAAGAATGGTGTATAACTAATAAAGATTTTATCACAGCTACTGTTATACTCACAAAGTGGTATTTGAAAGATTGACACAACACAGAAGTAGTATGGAAGAATACTGATAATAAAATAGAAACAAGAAAAAGAAAACTTTCTACTCACACTTTTGCTCTTCCCGTGTGGACTACAAGCATTCTTGCTCATGATGACTCTATGACTAAATCAGAAGTGTTCTGGAAGTTTCAAACGAGAGGTTTTATCCCTTGACCATCCAAATACCAGCTGTAATGCTGAAAGAAAATTAATCGTGTTAGCTTCGAGGTCTTTGCAAGTTCTACAACATCCAGAAATAAGCCACCGCTTCAGTGCATAAAAGTCACAAACATTCTTAAGATCCAGTAGAGCAGATGTTTCATGTACCAGTAACTCATAATGCATACAGTTACCCTGAACCATACAACAAGCATGTCTATTAACAGTGCATGCTTTCCCATCAGTAACAAATGCATGCCAACCCAAACAATTACAGAAGGTTACAGACTTCTGAGGCAGGGCTTTTTGCCACAGTTATTTAACTAGATATTGGCGGTATTGTTTGTAATAATGAAATTGGGCTTACTGGGTATTTTTAGCCAGTTTCTCAGTCTGAGTCAATCTGTTAAATTGTATACTATTCAGACTGGCAGCCTATATGCTTAATTTAGGGGAAGAAGGTAAGCTAGAGTAATTTTAAAATCCAGGTGCCTAAGGATGTTTAAATCAGCAGTTGGGTATTTTCATATAGTTGTCAGAATCTGACAAATTGTAATAATACAAAGCAAATAATACTAAGCAAAATACTAATATAATAATACTAAGCAAAAGCCTTAGCAATTAATGATGGCATGGCATAGCAGCTTTCAGAAGCAGCATTTATCAGCCTCTGGGTAAGCGCACAGCAGTAATCATGGAAGAGTAGATTTGGAGGGAAATTCATATGCTCCAGGATCAAACAGTTGAAATATTTAAGTTCCCATTTGGGCCAGTTGCATCTCTGCACACATTTTTTTCCTAAGCTCTGTCAGCCAAAGATGAGGTGAAGTGCAATTTCTGACCAACAGAGCTGTTCTGGTAAAATTTCCTAATATAGTATCAATCATACCATTAAAATTAAAGGTAAGGTGCCCTCATGAGAAGGCACATCATTGATGCAGCTTGTATGGGTACAAGAAGTATTTCCCATGGTTAGGCATCATCCACACTAGCAGTTTTGGTAGCTTAACATACTGTTGTAAAAGGATTAAGTTTTTGAGAATCTCCAAAGCCCACCTCTGCCAAACAGAAAATGAACTCTTAAATGTCAGTATGAGACTAAAAGCCAAATATATTCCTAAATAGACATGTATATGGTAGTTTCCTGCCCCCACTGGAGAACATCATGACCGGGGACAAATATAAAAAATCTAGTTTTCTTTCCTAACAAATGCACTCATCTTCATGCATCAGCAAGTCTTCAGCATGCTACTTGATCTTTTAATCTGTTTTCAAAAACTTTGCTAGTTCCTTCATGTAAATAAATTTTGGTTATTTATGTATTTAATTATTTAAAAGGAGCATCTAGTAACAGAGAAGCAAAACCAACTGTTGAGGAAACAGCTAATTTTTTTCATGTTTAGATATCATACATACAAATATTGTTGTTGGCAGTTTTACAGCAACAAAATAGAGGATGTAATTTGCAATTAGAGCTGCAGAGGCAACACGTCCTCATGGTCCTGTTGGATGCCTTTCAGGGTAACCAAGTTAGCCTCTGCCCCAGTGTGATGGAGTTACAGCTGCTTCCTCCCTATTGATTGGCTTCACCAACCACTCAATAGTTATTTAGCAAGGCGAAAAAATGTCTGGTATAGATTTCATACTATTGCCCAGAGCCTGTGCCCACGGGTATATAGTTGGGACTAGTCTGTCAGTTCTTGAGGGTACTGCTGTCTAGCTTATATATACCCTTACATTTTAATTGACAATATGGGTCAGCCTTTTCAGATGACATTTGTATCGGTAGCCACACAACCAAGTCTATTGGACTTGTGAGATGAAGTGGTCACCAGAAACATCAGAGACCACAAGAGGCTGGTGGAAAAGGAAATTGATTTGAGTGGACTGGAGTTTATTCACTCAGAGATTGATGAACTGGAATGGTGTCATCCTTCCACCCAGAATGACAGTCTGGCTAGGCTGCCAGAGTTGTATGAGGTGCCTGACTCTCAAAGTATCAGGGTCATTTCCACCAGCCCATGCTTAGTGGAGGCAGAGAATGAGGAGAGGGAGGAATCCTCACTCCCAGGAGCCATGGCTCAATTTTCTCCATGGCCACCAACACCTATCCTGCCTACCAGTGGAGATTTGCCAAATAGAGGTACACCAACTGTGTGGGTCCCAGACAGAAACCCTTAAGTCCATGCTGTGGGAACAGGATAGGAAAAATGTTGGGACTCATGGAATATCTAAAAAGAATGCATGGGAAGATAAAGATCTTATTCCAGCATGCCCTAGAATCCAGTGAAAGAAGCAAACGCAATATGTATGGTTTTTCTGCACATAGGTGACAGAGTCTTTATATGAGAAACCTAAGTATCACACCAGTAGATTTGGGAGCACATAGGAGGTGAGTAGTGGAGAGTTGATTGAAAAAACCTGGAAAGATCTGAAGCAATTTCTGGGATACTATTGTCGGCTTTCTTTAAGAGAAATTGTGTTCCTAGTACCTTATTATAAATTATTCATACATTACTCATATACTATATCTAACATATTTGAACATATAGATATACATAAAAGCCATATCTATCTAAGTTTCATGGAAAGAAAAAAGAATTTTCAATGACAAATTTTTTACTTGTCATCTCTACATAGAAATCAGTAGCCACAGAAGAATATCTTCAGGTCACTTTTTCTATTCAACATAGCTACATGATAAAATGGAAACAAAAGTAAATAAATACTTGCTTAATCAGTTCCAGCAATGCTCAAAATACACACAAGAGAAAAATATCTAATTAAACTAGTTAATGCGTTTAGAGAAAATTCGCAGAAGACACATAAAATACCTGGGACTAACTATGAAACCAAGGTACGAGTTTATGAGTTTAACTCAGGAAACCAGTAGTAGCACATTAAACAGACACCAATTATTTCGTTCATATTTAGGAAGATTTAAGTCTCATGTTAAGAGACGTAAACACTTCCAGTCATGTTTGTACTAACATCTGTAATGTACAAGTCCATACCACAGCCAGAAAGCAGGATAGCAGAGCTTTTAAAATCACGAACTGCAGGAGAAAACTAAAGGTTGTTCATTGCTAGGATGAAGTTTGAAGAGATTACTTCTTGCCCAATGTACATTTGATCAAAGAGACTGAAGAACATTCCTTGATCACTATTTTTCTGTGGATGTAATACCTAGAATTCTCACATGACATCACAGAAAAAGACCTTTTTGAACTAGCCCAGAGGTGCTTCCAGCAGCCACAGGGACATGAGTCATATAGACAGATGCCCTACTTTCAGACCTTCACAGTTTCCCAAGTTTTCATTTAAAGCACCGTGAACTTTATTCCCGTTGAACATGACAGACATGTCCAAAATATTAGCCAAAGAAATAGTGAAAACAGAAGGTATTCATAGTGGACTTCAAGCAGAAAGAACATTGTAGGTACACTTTTATTTCACCACTTTAGTCATTAAGCCTTAATAATTATTATTCATATAGAAATTGTGAAACACAACAGACTAAAAAGCTAGTGACATCAAATTGAAGATTTTTCTGATATTGCTTAGCATTTCAACAATAGAGGGCAATTAAAATGCAAATGCTTGTACTGAGTTGGTAGGTGAATTACAAAACATTTTTGTTTTTCTGAACAGAAGATTAAGAAATGACAAAATAAACAAAAAAAACTTCCCATTTGTGTTCTGCTTCTAGCTGTATGTTTTCACTAGTCTTTCAAGATATTTCATGGAATGGAAGTCTATTGAGTAGAACAGCATATTCACACAAAGCAAATCAATATCATTCACTTCAGAAAATACTAAGAAGGTTAGGAAAAAAACCCGACAGAGCAATATTCAGACAGAAGAAATGAAAAACAACAAAAACTTTGGCCGAACTGCTTGAGCAGATTCTAGGGTGAATCAGAAGATTTTAAAAGTAAGTAAAAGAAGTTCTTGTAACATCTAGGATATCACTGGTTTTTGCATGGTTTGGGTTTGGTTTTTTAGGTATGCATGTCTGTCTCTTCAGAGAAACAGCGTATTTTATTTAAAAAGAACTATAGAACTCTGTAAAATAATCCCTGCTGCACAATTTGATGGACTTGCACTCTTTCTGCCTGCCAGATAGCCTTACATTCCTTGAAATTTATTTATTTTTCCAAAACATTCACTAAAATTCGCACAGGCATACATTGAACTAGCCAGAAAGTCCTTATGTTAACATTTATTACATGATCATGACGACATGGAGAGTTTAATGCTTGTGTACAACAGCTGCGCATCCACCTTCTACCAGGCATTTAGCAAAAGTTAAACCTTAGGCACCTATCTAAAACTCAAGGAAAGTGGTTTCAATATATGAATTCAGAATGAAGTGATTTTGGGGATCAGACTGCTGGCAGCTAGCAAGATTATGGTACTACTTGTTGTTTTTACTAAATCTGACTCTAAAGGCACCTGTGACTGCATCAGAGCTGTGTTTAATAAAATACAGCTCTAGGCTTAAGTTTTTTATCCTTTCTCATTGACGAGAATACAAGTGTTAACACTTTCTCATTTGGAAACATTCATGATCTAGAAAGATTTTAAACAGTGATTTAGGTTGCCAATCACTGACTAAAATCTTTCTATAAAAGGTATAACAAGGACTTAAGATATGTCTTACTCTCTTGTTTCCCCCCAGCATTCATATGCATGAGTGAGATGAAGAACTCATACTGTTTATCTCTGACAAGTCGCTATTTCTGTGCAGTTCATGGCTGATAAGTTAGCCAAAATTCTTTCTACTAAAAGATAGGAAAAAATCACATCATGCAGCATTAGAGATCTCTTGAATTATCTGCTGTCTCTCTGCTTTGCCGTAAGAAACTTGGTATTGCTCTGAAAAGACACGTTGTTTACAGATTTTCATCTCAGGGACAAGCAAAGCATGCTCTCTTTACAACAACTGGGGATAAAAATCTAAATGGCCTGAGCTTCTCTCTGCAATGTATGACTCATTCAGTGGCCAGAACCGATTCTGGAATACTTTAATGTTGACTTGTTTAATTTCAGTTGGAGTTGCTGCTTAGGGACATCATTCTTCCCCAGCAGAAGAGCATACAAAAGAAAAAACGCCAAAACAAAGGAGCACAGACACTCCAATTAAACTGGTAAGTCGTATTGATGAAATTTTCAAAAGGAACTGGCTGTGAAAGACTTAGACTACTGGAACAGATATGAAAGAAAGGCAAGAGCATGATGAGGAATGAGGTCCCATAATAAGAATGCATTTAGATCCATCTTCTTCCAGACTACGTGCTGAATTTTTATTCATCTCTCTCATGCTAAGCAAGGCACTGTGTTTCTCTCATTATGACTGAGTAGGAAAAACCAGCTTGTACAGATAGGCTATGACTGAAATATGAGAAATCTATAATTAAGAGAGAGCTGTGCAAATCAATACTTGAATACTCAAGCCTAAAATTATTCTTATTATCATGCTACTAGCCATTTATTTCCTTAATCATCTGGTAAAGCATAACCCAGAAATCAGTCAAACCTGCCTAGCTAGACTAGCTTTTACCTTCTTTCATTCAATATGACATATTTTCTATATAGTTTGCTTCACGTTGTAGGCATTTTTCAAAACCATAGATTTCTTCAGAACAGAGAGAAAACAATTTTAATAATATCATGTAAGATATTGTTTAAAGCCAATTAGTTCCATCATTCTATAGAAAACAAATATCCAGAAACTGATGCTGAAAAATGAAAGACCCTGCCAAAATCTCAGGTATTTTAATTTATTTTAGAACAGTGGAACTTACATGGAATGTCATAATATCAAACATACTTCATCATCTCTCTTTATATACATATACATATACACTGCTTCTAAAAAAGCATCATTAGCATGAGTATGAACATTCCACATTTTTCACATTTGACTAAATGCAGAGGAAGCAACAACATGAATGTTGTACCAAAAGAATTCAATGAGAGAGAGATCTTACTTATGTTATTAAACTGAAAAGATAATAATTTCTACTTTCTTTATATCCTCCAAAGCTTAAAAACGCACCTATAAAAGTCAGACTTTCAGAACTATAAGGCAATTCCCTGGAGAAATGTACTGTGTACAGTATTAACATCTCTGAAGAGTGCATAAAAATAGCATTTAAACATGACAAATAGACCAAATTCATTCATAAGTGTTTTGCATTTTAGTGCTTCTTTGGAATTTCCTGTTTCTATAATAACCTCATCTCTTGGCATGAATGATATGTAAACAATCTCTCTAGTAGAGAAAATGGGAATTTGACATTGATCCAGGAAACGTCAAAATTTAATTTCATGAGAATAGACACGAACTTGTCACACTTGCAGAAAGCTCTATTTTCAGCCATTTTTTTTACTTTTTCAGAGGGAAATAGTTTTAGCCATTATTCATTTCAATAATAATGCCTCTGCAAGTATTAATCACAAATCCAGCAATCACATAACAAGAATATTTTTACTATCAGCTCTTGATTTTTAAGTAATGTACCCTTTTTTGGGGGGGGGAGGGTGAGAGATGTGTTCAAATTCCCGAGATGCTATCAAACAAAATCAAGCAATACTGGAGAGTTACTTTCCTATATACTTTCTCCAACAATTGAAATGCATGAAATGCAGGTTATAAAAACAACTTTTCAAGAAACTTTTTCAGCCTATGCAAGAAGGAGAAACCTTCTATTTCGAGAAATTCTTTGAGAAGGCATCTTGATGTCAGACAATTTTGAGGACTTACTACTAGAAACGTCGTTAATTGCAGCTCTGTACTGGATAATGAAGATTGGCCAGCAGGATGTTGGGTTTTTAACAAAAAATTGGAGTAAAATTACTTCAATAGGTTATAAAACATAGAGGATTTCAAGAATATTCTTATTGCTAGATAATCTTTTTCTTTCTTTGGATAAAGTTATAAAGCCTGATATTCTGGAGACAGAGAATGTGATTCTAGCAGAATACAGCATGACCTGTAAGGTGACACTAAAGTCCACTTAGTGCCTTTTTTCTTTTTAAATAACTGCCATCCATCCAGAAGTGTCCAGCACTTACCCCAGAAAATGCTTTAGAACAGAAGGACAGACATGTGAAAGCTGGGGAACATTGTCAGGCATTGAGCCTGGGGAGGGGCATGAAGAGGTGATTTGGGGTAAGAATATTTCCACTAAATATATCTTCCCTATGACTGTATATGTGATAACTGTGTTTATAAACTTACTCACTTTTATGTGTTAGCATTGGGCACTCACAGCCAGGGTCTTGGGCTGACTCAGTCCTAGTGCTCGTGTCGAGACAGAACAAAACAAGATAGGCCTTCCCCAAAGTATGTGCAGTCCTATTACGTATACAAGGCTAACTACCACAAGACAAGAAGTGCATGCTCACCTTTAACATACTGAGAAAAATCTCATCTTATTTTACAATCAAGTAACAAGTAACGTTTTTCTTTTTAGAAAATAAACCAGTAAAAATGTTTTTTTTCTCTTCTATGTTTTTCTCAAGCTAAAAACAGATCAAAGGAAGATAGAGAATATTGGAGAGAGTAAATCACTAAGTATTTTTTCTCTGGTCTTTCAGCTGAGAGGAAACAACAGTAGCAATAGATATCAACGCTTTTGATAATGTAGTGCTATCTCCTACTTAAATAGAGTTTGAACTAAAAGTTCATCATCTTTCGTTGTCAGGGAAGTTCTTTTCATACTGAAAGTAAATACATGTTTGACAGTGGATTGCATCAGCCTATGTCTAGGCTGACAAATTAGGCATACCCAGAAGCATTGTCTGTCAGCAAGGCCAGCTAGCCTCCATCCAAAACATTAAACTTAGTCTCTAAATCCACTGCGTGGGAGCTGAACAAGGCTGTGGGCTACCCCATGATCTGAAGAGCAGAGGCCATTGTACCTCCCCTCCTACCACTCACTCCCCCGCCCCATCACCACTGACCGACCTTCTTATATGTAGGCTGTTGAGTGTAAAAGCAAGGTTAAGGAGCTGGAGCAGCAGCAGCGCCTTGTGTGGGAGGCAGCCATGCACTTCCCTGCAGCAGCTCCAGCTGGTTCCATAATGGCTGTCAGCATCCCTGCAGGCCCCAGAGGCGACCGCAGCACCAGCTTGGAGGGTGGCTGGAGAGGTTGCGGGAGATGTGGCTGGTGAAAGGAGGCACTTCACCCCAAAGGGTGTCCCTCTGAAGGGACAGTGGCCCATGGGAAAAGTGCATTGGGGCGGGGACATCTTCCTGAGGGGACTGCACACAAGACATACTGGAAACACCCCTGAGGGACAGCCATCATTGTCCCTCAGGCATTGCTTTCCTAGCCTAGGTTCTCCTGATTGGTCTAACGTTTTCTCCTTGCGAATCATCCCTGCCACTCTTTTGGACCTGCTCCATCCCACTGTATGTGGAGAGGCTTCCTTCTTTCTTTAACACTTTGAATATTACACATACACACTCTGCCTATCCTGATTTTATGCATGACGTGGTCAATAGTGCTGAAGTCAGGCACCTCTAGCCCCAGGTTTCTGCCTTTTGGGTAACAACTGTTCTAAGGATGGGGCTTTTTTTTTAATGGAGGAATATACTTAAAATTGCTGTATACGGTGCAAGTTCTCAAACATGCATATCCTCCTGGCACTGAATGGATACTACATTTATTTAACAAAAATGGGTACACTTCAATATGTCTGACCAGAACCTCCCACACTGCTCAACATGCAGGTGGTCCTGGCATGTACTCACTAGCATGACAGTCTCTGCTTTGTTTTCTGCTGTTTTCCACACACTTCCTAACTTTTCAGCTCTCTCTTTGACCTCTGAGCATCAAGCTAACATATTCATACAACTGTTCACTTTTGCCCAAAGACCTCATTTCTACACAGCAGTATTCAGTCAGAGCCCATAATGCAAGTTTAAGCTTGCCCCCTTCCCACTGTGTGCATCACTTTGCATTTCATTTTAGATTTCATCTGCTATTTTATCACATTCTGGAGTTTTGCAATTTTACATAGTTGTCTTTAATGCCATGAATAGCTTAGTATCACCATTTTTTTTTTCAAATCATTTTTAGTATATAGAACAGCACAAAGCTCTGCTTCCTGGCAAGCTCAAATCTCTGAGTTAGTAATTCATCTATTTAATTCCTGTGCTCCTTTAGAACTATTCTGTCAATTGTCCTTGTACACTTCACCTCTTTATTTAATAAGGTCTTCGACTACTACCTAAGTCTGTGGCAGATCATTTGATGTCTCTTACAAGGAAAAAAACTATCATAAGAAGCTTTGCAAGATCTCCTGTACTAAGCCTTTGCTAAATGTTCCTTTAAACCTAGTAATGTCCCTCTGATCTCTCTAGGTGACTTCAAGATCTGGAGATTTCTTAGCAGATTTTTATACCTTCACTCCTTTTCTTATTGCCTTTTTTTTTGGTCTTCCTCATTGCATTTTTATGTGTAACTTCTCAGATTTCCTCAATCGGGCAAAACTTCAACTTTCTGAAGGATGTCTTTTTTTTTTTCCAAGGACTGTCTTTATCCTACTATTTCACTGTGTCAGTTTTCTTTCACTTTCTGAAAACCTGCAAACTATATATTCATATTCTCTATTTGTTTTTCTTGGGCTTCTACTGTTGTACAAAAAAACCCACATATTTTTATAGAAGTATGCCCTTTTTCTTCTTTACTGTGTCTACTAATGGCATTGTTTGTTCTACCCTTTCAAATTTCCTATTTGATAAAAATTTTCTAACTCTACTTTTCTTCAGAGATACAAAAATTACCTAGGGGAATGCATCATTTTGAAACACGCTCTTTCAGATCTGCCTTCACTCACTCTTGAATTTAAAACCTCAGTTATAACTTAGCTTCAAAGGGTTTAAAAACTTAATACAGATTCTTGATTTGATACGTTACCTGCTTCCTTTGAGGTTCAGATAAAGTCCATCCCTCTTAAAAGAATTCTTCTGCTCTAGCAGCATAAATCCCACGTTCTTGCGCTATTTTCTCATCTACATGATGAAACTTTGGCCCTCTGTCTGCTTATTCTTGCAGTTCTGCATGGAACATGGGAAGCACTTGAGAGAATACCACAGCAGAGAGAATATTACTTATACAACTTTTGAAATCTTTTTCTGGAAGTGTTCACGCTTTCCCCATCTCATCATATACTCATTTGAATAAAGGATAGCAATAACACCATTTCAGAATAACACAGACACCTTTTCTTTTCTTTCTGTAACTACATCTGTTAGAATCTACTGATGCATTTTAACACAAAAAATTCATATTTTATACTTTAATTTAGAAAATAGACATACATAAAAGTCATCATATGCCATCCCCTCTAAAAATGTTTTAACTACTATAAAGCATCAGTAATTGTTTGTTTTCTACCTTCTACCCATGCCATGCATTCACATTATAACTTTACAGAGCAACATATTGTCCCTGCTGTATGCTGCTTTTTGTTTCTTTTACAGGCAGGACTAACATTCACCTGTGCCTCACAGTACTATAATTTCTTCACATTATATGCTTTTTGAAAATCCATTACAATGTCTCTCCTTCTGTTCACATTTTCTACAGAATGCACTTCCTCTTTTCAAAAGTTCATGTTTATTAAAAATTTATCCCTTCACCCTAAGATATTCAAATTTGTGCTATTATCATTCCAGGGTATTTCCAGGGGAACAGGTCCAGACTGAAGTGGTAGCGAGGCACTCGAACTCAGGATTTGGCTGTGTATCAAAACATGTAGCAGACACTCCGTTCAACTGACTGTTTAGAAAGAGCTGTGTGATCTAAGAGACAAACCCTTGCAACTTGCTAAGCATGACTAACAGTTGTATCATTTAAGGCAGATGTTTGCAAATATGAACTTTTCATACAGGTGAGAGCTAGGAACGGATGAAGAGATTTGTCAAAAGCTAGGTATAAACCCTTTAATTTTCTACCTCACATTTGGACAGAATTTGCACAAAAGCAATGGAGTAAAAAACCAAAGCTGCCAATGTAAAAGTAAATTGAAAAGTAAACAACCTTGCTGGCTATGATTTTAATAGTATTTTTCTCATAGTGAAACACATACTTAGGAGATCTTGTACACTAGACAGACTCTTGGACATGTTGCCTCCAGAGAAATCTTCTGCTTAATAGTTCTGTCATATGCCAATAACTGTCAAGGTCAAATTGCTAATCCCTAGTTCGTGAACTCTAAGTATAAAAATACTAGCGACAAAGATCTTGGCTTTCATTCATAAAATAAGATACACATGTAGTCTTTGATCATCTTACATAATTTATTTAAATTATACCAAAAAGGATGTTACTCTGAAATCAATCAAGGTGACTGAAAATGAGCTATCCTCAGGCTTCACAAACCTGTATTTGGAAGATTATTATTCTACAAGATTAGACTGAGAAGGTGTACAAAATACAAGTTTATGTCATTCTTCCTTTGGCTGAATTTAATTGAAGGAGATTGGAGCTAAAAATCAATTTGCTTAAACTGCTATTCAGTATTTCAAACATACACTTTTTTTTTTTTTTTAATATACGAATCCTTGACATTTATTGAAAAAAAATTACTTGTTTTGTGTTTATAGTCTGTAAGTCGAAGATAACTTTCTTATGGAAGAAGAGTTAACATAATACAGAAGAGGAACAGAAGAATCTTCACAGTGTAGCTAAAATACAGTATTCTGAATACACAAGTAATCCATTTGTTACAGCAAAAGAAGTATTTGGATTAAAAGTATTTGTATGAAGTTCAAAAGAAAATGGCAAAAATACCCCAAAAACCCACAAATGAGAAATCCAAGAAGAAATTTATGTCTGTGTACACAGTGGTTTAGATTTTCCTATTTTCTTATATCTAGCTGGACAGCAGCTCTCATAGATACAGCTAGATCTGGCTTCATGACATCTTAACTTTTATCATCTCCAGTACTGCAGATAGGATTTCTCTTAGCTCAAGATAAACTCCAGAACAGCATTTGATTTTGGATACAGAAAAGATACATCTAAAGCTCTATCTCTGTAAGCCCAGGAAACACTAAAACACCTTTTATTTGATTGGATTTTTCTCCCTCTTCTGGCAGAAGAAAGAGAGCAATTGAGAAACATACACAAGACAGTTTCAATATGTTTCGTTAAAAAATATTGACTGCTTCTTTTGGAGTTTTGATTTTGGGAAGAAAGCAAAAACTATTCCATAAGGCATATAAAAATTATCATAGAAGCCATGAGAAATCAAACTATCCCAGAAATTAAAGCAAAAAAAAAAAAAAAAAAAAAGAGGCCCACAAGTTATTACTTGTTATTGAAGAAGGAAAGAGTATAAGAAAATTCTTGCTGTGTTAATTTGCAAGAGGACTTCAAGGTCCTTAATTTCAGCATTAACAAATCCTTCTTAACCACAAGTTACATTCCCAGACTTCCTATACAATACATGTTCAGAAAATTTAAAATATAATCTGTAACTAAGTAGCCAACCAAATTAACCAAGGAAAACAAACAAACAAAAAAAAGACAAGCTAGAGCTAGTTTGAAAGTCAATGCATCTCCCAGACAGAAAAACCTTTACTGAAGTTTGTATTAACACAGAGGATGATGCTTCCCTCATATAGGAAGGCTGTGGTTTTTTCAAATTATTTTCATTATTTAAGAGGTCTAAGTGCTTCCAAATTTCTGGGAGATGCTCCATGCTGAGCTTCACCCCCTGCACACTTTCGAAGAGGGCCTTAAATATGCATCTTCCAGTTCACAAAGGAGTGTTCCTTGTTACATGTGATGTATGTTTCATGGATTCTGAGGCAGATCTCTCTTCTGGAGCTGCAGAAATTACTATAATGAAGTTTCTAAAGAAGAAAATTGGTGTTCTGTCCTTTAAGTCCCCCATTACTTTCTGCTTATGTTTTAGATTAGACCAAATTCAGTTACAATATCATTGGGGGACACCAAAGGATAGCAGTTAGATAAGATCATGTTTCAAATAGCAGGATATTATCTACCCCAGATTAATTCTGAGTCTGGACTAATTTAGCCTTATACTGTTGAACCTTCAATAAGAAAAAATTAATTCCCTTAACTCTTCTGCAAGGTAAGAATATGCATTTTAATTTTTAGAAAGAAACTGATATTTAGCATGTGTACACACACTGGCTTACTGCACAAGAACCTGTTCACCAGCCCATAATCATAGAAAGATAATTAGATTAATTTCCATGAACAAGGTACCAGAGAAGTGCTTTACATGAAAATCTAAGCATGAAGAGTATTAATGGCCCAAGTCTTCAGTGACACCTGAAGACCTGCTTATGGTACAGTGCACCAGTAGCAGTTTTACAGACAATGACACTTAGGAAATTTAGATACCTCCGCAAATACCAGCAGGGAACAGATTTGAGCTTCTGCAAAATAGGCCTAGACATTTATATGCAAACTCTGCTACAAGAGTAACGAGACCTGGCATTTACATACTGAGGGCTTAAATTGCTTCCACAGATTTGACAGTAGAGATACTGCTAAACTGTTTCTGTACCAAGTTAAAAATATTGTTAGGAAAACGAAACAAGGCAGGGAACATGAGATAAATGCAAATAGCAGAATTCAGTCAAAACAAACTTAGTACAATTACTATTAAGTATATATAGATGATGGTGTTGTTATTTTTGTAAGTTTCTACTTTGAACTGGTGATGTTCTCATCCAAGCTGTGGCTACAGCAATAACCAGGACGATCACACACAGACTGCATGTCCTGGCCCACTGAGCCATGACTTTACCAGCTTGTTAAACTTGCTGCGCTCTATGGCTGGCAAGTAAAGGACATGCCATTCAGTGTCTCCTTGACATTTCAGAAATATGTGTTTTTCCCAGATGAGAGAAATGTCATGGGTTTATCTTAGTTGGTTCTCTAGGATAATGATGTATCTGAAATATCGCAGAACTGAACATAAGAAATGCAAACATATTTATGGTTCAAGTTTTAAAACTATGTCATTTGTTGTCTGGATAATGAAATAATAGGAAATTATGACCATAAACCTACATCGCACAGACCTACATTTATTTTCGAGTTCTGGTAACCTAAGTACATATAATGCCAATAAGTAGATCTTTAGAAAGTAAACAAGCTTAATTACACATTTTTAACATTATTCATTAGATGTCTGTTGCTCAGTACTGGATGAAATCATCCTGGTACAATCGCAAAACTGCATTTTAAATCTTTAAGTCTAGGTTTTCAAATAAATTTCTAGATTACTTTTTTATAGTCCAGGAATTTTTTTTTTTTCTGATTCTTTTAGCATTCACAATAATATTTTTTATATCCTTAAATTTCTGCTTAAACATGTCTCAAAGACTATGTTACGAACCACTGTTACAGTAATCATTATATGAGCAGTACACTAAAACTCTGTTTTTCTGAACGGTCTTCATGTCAGGCAAAAAAGCAGCAGCATCTTAGAAAACCAATTCTGCATGCCTATTTTTTCCACTGTTTAGCATTAAATTGTTAGCCCTGCCAGCGTAACAAAGACATACCTTACTTTTATTTTTTTTAATTGGATTGCTACGTTAACCACTAGAACCATTAGTTTTAACCAAAAACTAGTTTTGAATCCTACTGCTTTCTTTTTTGAGAGCTCAGTCTGGAAACACATCTGTGAGGCATGTCATATTTTTACATGTTTTCATATATAGACATACACACATACATTTGCCTATGCAAAAATACACACATTTTGCTATATTTATGATGAGTGGGAGACAGAATTCTGAAATGCAAACACAGATCTCACGCTATTTAATTAGAATGTGACTAAGATAATTTGTGTGACTATGACTTCATGAAGCACTTAAAAAGAGGCCATAAAAATCAGAAATACTTACATCCAGAAGGGATTTAATTCACAGCTCAAGCAAAACACATGAAGGTGAGAAAGCATCTGATACCATATAATCCAAAAGAAAATCTTTTCCAAGATTCTTTCTAAACAAGAGAATCTGCATTGATTAGAACTTCTGAATGGATAATTATGTATATTTCGATTTAAAACCCTGGGAACCAAGGATTACTTAAAATCCTTTCAGCACGCTATTTCTGTCACAAAACACACAGTTTATGTGGCATATTCTCTTTAACAATCCAGGGAAAAAAAACCATATTACATCTATTTCTTCCTAGGCCATAAAGTCACCATGTTAATAAGTTAAAAGCAAAAGGAATAAAAATTATCTTCTGCAGTATAAAAAATTTTCAACATGAACCCTTACAACCTGGCTAGGAAAGGGTGGTTTTTTTTCTCTTTGTCTACTTCTCAAAACATGCATACCCATACTCCAACCAGATATTATAGCGAGATATATTTTATATTATAGGAAGATATTATTGGACACCAGAAATCTGATTCTGTCTACTACTACTTAAAATAAAGTTAGAAATTTCAGGGTTTTTTTGTCCACTTTCTTCACAAGTCTTCATCATTTCAAGAAATGACTTAAGAAGTGGTAAATTTTAATTTAATTATATACAATAAAAGAAAACAAAAATCTAAGGTATACAAAGGAGAAATTACAGCCAAAGGGAAATGTTCTCTAACTGCTGTAATTTACAGACCCATTTTCAATTACATGCATACTCAAATCCAAGAAAAGCATTCCTTAAAACATTATAAATATTTCTGACCTTTAAATTTAAAGTATATGAATATGTATATCTTGGTACAGAAACAACCACACAACATAGAAAAGCTCACAAGTAAAGTGGCTTCAACATTGTCAAGTAGTTTTAATGCACCGAAGATAATTTTTCCCAAGCATAAATATGATGTGTCTATCCCTACCTAATGCTCTGCCTTCCTTTCCTGTGCAATATCAGGTTACACTGCAGCATCCCTACGTGATGTTTGACATTTTGGGGACAATACAGATAGCTTCATTTATTTTCATGTTGCCATTCACTAAACCTACTATTAGTTTGTGTCTTTGCTGTTGTTCCCATTTGTTTGTCAAACTGACATTGCTTAATTTTCCCTAAACTTCCCTTTCAACTAATTTAATCTGCCAACTTGCTCACTGCACTGAAGTCTGGAGTCTGCTTCTTGAAGGTCATTGGTTTGGTTTTGTTATTTTCCCTTCTTTTCATCAACTTCAAGAAATTGTCCTCCATTTTCACATTCTCAAGTAAATCCCACTACTCTTTATCCATCTGAGCTGTATTTTACCTTTCTATACCAAGAAGCTGTAACAAAATCATCAGGAATCTGATAGACAATTAACAAGAAAGTTAACATCTTATTGTATTCCTTACCCATGCAATTCCTGGGCAATCCTTCCTACTGCAGTATCCACTGCAGTTGTCTGTAATTGGTCACAGAAAGTACTGTCTACTTGTCCTTCCAAATTTGGTGGTGTGCTGTGCAGCATCAACATAATAGTGCCTCTGATTTTTTCTGCTTTAAATATATAGACCTTCAGCAGATCCCATTACTTCTGCATTGTGTATTCCAGACCAAGCTACGCATCTTTGATTAGCAACATACATCTTCCCTTTTATCTGTTCCCCCTTTTATAGTAATATTCCAGTCAGACAAGTTATTCCACAAGTTTCTGTTACATCAATTGTTGTACTGTCGGTTGAGCATTAAGACTTTCAGCTGCTCTTGCTTGTTCCTCATTCTTCCTGTATTGACATTCACGCCCACTAAAAGCAAAAAAGTCATAGGCAAAGACAGATAAGAATATAACAAGTGGACAGTGGCTTTAATTGTAAGGATTTCACAAATTTTCCTTTAAGCACTGAAGATTTTTTTAAGCAGATTCCAAAAATTATTTTTATCCCCAAACTTGTTCAGTTTTCCTTTGCTCCACAGTAAACTTCTGCCCAGGACCTATCAAAGCAACCTTTCCTGATCTGGCTTCCAGCTGTGTAAGAGGATAAGCTCCTAGAACTGCTAAATTTTAATGTCAGCTAGGAGCTGTCATTCAAAATTAAATTCCTTCAAAGGGTCTGTTCTCATATCTGCACAATTGAATGACACTAGAAACATCTATCCTTGCATCTATGAGCTAAGTTCAACCTGTGCTGTGAAGAACAGTATAGATTAATTCATAACTTTTGAGAAATTGCAAGCAAATAAAGTTCTTTGCACCCTCTCTTGGATCCACATGGTTGCAGTTAACCATGTCAATTCTCTGCTGAGATTAAACAAGCTAAAAGCATATGAGCAAGTCAAAGACATAGCTCTACTATGTACAGAGCATGATTAAGCAAAGAAAACAAAACAAAAACATTTTTATTTCTTTGTCAATATCCTCGCTTAGTGGACCTTTAGGGATTCTGTAGTGTAGGAGTTAGAAATATGATCAGCTACAAAGTACAACAAGTGCTACTGCAGGTAGAACACAAGGTGGTTGAAAAATTAGAAAAACAGCTTGTGATTTTACACATCAAGGGAAAGTGGAAAAAATTTTCTTTCCTCCTTCTCCCACAAAAACTATTAAGGCTTCTGAATACGTACAGAGATACTTCTCTAGAATGCGACTTCTCAGAAATGGTAAGTGTTAATAAGTGCTTTGATGATACATTTATGTTGTAAACCACTTTATAAGTATGCAGTTTTCTATTTGCAAATTTAGATTACCACATTTGCACAGAGAAGGTAGGCAAAACTTCACAATTATTGAAGAAAGAAAAATAAATCCTTAATAATAGCATCTTTTTTGGTTTTATTTTGATGCAGTCCCACCTATTCTTGAGGAAGGGAGAGGCAAGAAATCTTCTTTTAGCTCATCAGAAGTAAAACTCAATACCTTTCCTTAGAGATCTAGCTCCACCCTAAAAAAAGGACCTCAAAACCTTTTTCCACCCCTTATTTAGCACTCTCTGCTTACTCGGGGACCACATTACAAATGTTACTGTAGTACGTCCATATCTCTTCCTAGCCCTTTTCTGCTGTTTTCACCTGCCTTTCCTCAAAAGCACAGGCCCCTTTACTTCTTTGGCAATCAAAATAATTTCTCAGCTTCCGTAACTCATCTTTTACTTAGTCCATTATGCAAACAGATCTGGAGGGCAGTGGCCTCTGCTGATAAAGTGCCTATAGGACTCGCTCACTGAGTGGAAAGGTAGCTGCTATACCCAGGAAAATAACCACATACTGCTCAGGACAGAAATCCTATTGAAGATGACTAAGACCCATTTATTCCCCTTGTGTTTTCTGGCATCTTAAAAAAATATATTTTTCATGCAGAAACAAAAAAAAAATATATTTTTCATGTTTCTGCCCTTCCACAGAATGTGCTCAGATGCACTCACCAACAAGATAGGCATGTTATGGATGAGAATATATTTTCTTTTTTCAAGTTCCTGTCCTAACCTTCGCATATTGAAGCATGATGGCACATCTGGAAAGCTTAAAAAGATACATGAATACGCATGAGTTGGGGGTGAAAGCAAACCCAGATGAACAAGTCTGAAAATCCCTAAAAAAAATCTCAAAACAAAACAAAAACCAAAACACCAAACCAGGAAAAAATCCCACCCTACACCCTGCAGATGCTTCTTTAAAAGTAAAATGCAGCTCAAATCCAATTCTGTTTAGACTTTCTGCATTACTCTTTTTTTCTTTTTTTTTCCTTTTCTTAGCCATTATATCATACTTCTTTTGTTTTACATCACATTACAAAGACATTCGAGTTTGAAATCAAGATCTTTGTCACTGTACAGTTTGTTTAATCAGGCCAGCTTCCCCACTGCATACAAAAAACTTCTTTTTGGCATCACTAACTGGTCTGGAAACAGTAATAACATCACAGTCAAAAGATTATGGCCAGAGTTCAGGCAAGGAGCAGGACCAGAAATTACACACAGATGGATACTTACAAATGCAAATCTAATTGGAGAAAAGAAAAAATAAAAATTGAAAGAACTAAAAACCAAACCATGAAAATGCATATTTCCTACACTAGCTCATAGTTCATTCTATAGCAAACCCTTACTATTGTGTCATTATCTTAATTGAGAAAAATGAGGGTCACGACCAATCCACATCCAGCTTTAGATTTACCTAATTTACCAAAAAAAGGTAGATAGTGTCCAGCTATGCATTCCTAATCTGGAGCAAAGCAAAACAAAAGACTGTGAGTCAGCACTGAAAGCTGTGCCAGTTGTTTACTTGGCTCTGAAAGGAGAAGGAGCTGTTACTGTGTTTTTACATACCCCAGCTGGTGGTGCAAGAACTATGAGAAAGGGTGGTAACATATTATGCTACCTCACTCTGGATATTAGTGAGCTAATAAGATTTAGCTGTATCCTGCATCTTAGGGTAATGCATGGAAGAGACAATGAAAGCCCATTACAAATAGGGGTAGCATGAAAACTTTTGCATTACATTTTTATCCACCTTTTTTTTTTTTGTGAAGCATGCCTATGACTAAACAAGGATTATGACATCATCAGATTAAAAGTCTATGTAACCCAATTCTTTTGTTGTTGTTCACAGTGTCAAACACAATGCCCATGGAAAATCAGAACACAGCAAGACCATAGATGTTGTTTTCCTTGCATAAGCTCCAAGACTCCAGTAGCTTCCAGTTCAGGATCACCATGAGTCAAAGTAATGCCCTTGTACTCAATTATTTTTGAGAAATCTTTTGGGCATTAAGTCACCTGAAACCTGCATAAACTGCATCAGCTAGAAAACTACTTTCAGATATATCCATGCTTTTCACATAAATGTTTTTTTAACTTCAAAGAAACACTAAGCACATGTACTAGAACAGGTTTCTTTCTACATTCCGAGTTATAAATGTTTTGGTACAATGAGTATCACTTTACAGTATGCAAATGATAATGCATTTCAATTTATAGATTATAAGAATAATTGCTAAATTTCAATTGAAAATACTTCGCCTCTGTTAAAGAAAGAAAATAAAATTAACCTGGCTTTATTTTAACATACCAGTGTGCTGGCTATACTTGTAGTATATTTCCCATTTATATCAAAAACTGCCTAGAAAAAATGGAAGGATAAACACATAAACCTATATCATCATCATCATAACCATTAAAAAGTCATTTCGTGGAGAAGAATGGAAGTAACCAATTTTATTTTTTTGTTAAAGATGGGCTAACATGAGATAGAAGAAGAAGAGCACTGAATATTTTGGTAAAAAGGAAAAGTGTGGTAAAATAAATGTTACATGAACATTTTTCTACAGTCAGACAAAGATTCAACTAATCACTATCCTCTTCTATACAATTTAGACTGATAAATAAATGTCATGCTATATTGCAGGGTATTGGAACTAAAGATATTATGCTGTAAAAATGCTCTCTGTAAGCCTATTGGTAAGATAGAATCTGACTAATATAGTAGAGGGTGCAAGAGAGGTAGAAAATACTGGTAATGACAAGTCATTAAATTTATTTGGCTGAAAGGCTTTTGGAATACATCATGTGTTTTTCTCTGCAGAAAAAGAGGTCTACTTCTTTGGCGAAGAGTGAAGAGAAGGAGAATGCACTGAGGAGTTGATATTTGCCTTTGAAGAAACCGTTAATATTTCTCATGAGACTGCATCTACCTTTGATCTTCTCTCTTTACAAGAATTTTCTCATGATTGAAATGAAGAAATAAAATCAGCAGTGTGCCATGTTGAGAATGGCAAAAGACACACACCCAGGGTAAGAAAAGTGTTAATCTGATGGAGTCTACCAGAAGCAAATAGGAAAGCCTATCTGCATCTCTCAACTTGGTAAATTTCAAGTGACTGTAACAAAAATAAGCTAACAATTCAGAAATTAGTATTGTGGTAGTTAAACATATCCTTGTAGCTGTAAAAGCAAGGAGATCAAACCCAGAAAATAAAAGAGAACAATACCAAGTTAACCAGTGGAAATGGAACTATTATGCTGACAGAAACAGGTGAAACACACCTGTAAGTGACACTCATTAAAAAAAAAATCTTATGATTTTATGCATTCTTAGAGGATAAATGCCAAAATTACACTTTTATTTAAAAAAACATTTGTTGAATGTTAACATATGACCACATGACCACTCATGCCCCACAGCAGAAATCAGCTAATACAGGTTACATCTATTGCTCAGTATGTTTCTCGATTAACTTTGAAAATTCACAGCCTTGCTAAATGTTAGCAAGCAAGCAAAAACTTCTGAAGCAAACTCCTTTTCATTTACCTCAAAAGAGCAGAAAGTGCTGCTCAATATTAAACCTGTGCACAACAAAACCCCTTGAAAATATTAGAGATTCTTTTATTAAAGAATATTTAGTGCAATGTGACAAAAATTTCAAAATGGTTTCAGTATCAAGACTATGTATTTAATTGGAAAGTCTATGAAGACTATAAAAAACTGTTATACACATTAAATCTTCTAATAGCACTCCAATATATTCCCCCTTTCTCTATTTCTAATTTAAAATGGGCTACATCAATTACAAAATTTTAAATAATCAGTGTGAACAGACTTGATTGCCTGCATAATCCAGACTAAATGATTGCCAGACTAAATGATAAACTAAATTTAATTGTCATTTGAATGAGAAGATGTATTCTTGAAACATCCAAGGTTGATTAAAAATGTTGCCATGATGAAAACTTCATGGCAATCTTAACTAGTTCTGTGACTGACTACACTCAAATTTAAAAAAACGCCAAAATGTTCCTTAATCATCTGGATTTGTCTTGCTTTAATGTTCAGCCATTTAATCCTGTCCAACTTTCAGTCCTCTCTAATCAGTTTGATCGAACTCCTTGAGCCCTTTCACAGCAAGTCATATTGCCTGAGCATTTTCTAATTTTTCAGCATTCTGGATCTTCAGTTCCCATAACTCAACACAGCATTCCAGTAACAGCTGTACCATTCACAAATTGAAAGATAAATTGAGTAGGAAGGTTATTACAGCATTGGCTTTGTAACATATCCATTCTTAGAGGCTTTTTTGAAAAAATAAGTTCACTACTGCTGATTTTCTATCAGACCTTACAACTAATTTTAAAGTGCAGTCATTTTAATATGCCATTGGCATCTGTGCTAAATGATGGCATAAAAAAGTTATACCTTTCCTCTGTGAAAATTCATTTCTATTCAAAAAATCAATAGGATAATACAAATGCTCATTATCTGTTTGAATTTCATTCCATAGGCCCAAGTTGGTATTTGCTTGTGGTTTTTCCCCATTTTATTTTTGGGACGTCACTTTTAAGCTTAAATTATTTACCCTGACTTTTAGAACTGTATAAGATAGTTATAGCAAAAGTCAAAATGCTGCAGATAAATAAAGGATCAGCCTTGAGCTGTTTTAGTATGATAATATTACAGAGCTGAGGAATTACTTCATAGGCAGGATTGTCTTATATTTGACATTCAAGAAAAGATACCTCACAGTACATGAGTGTATACACATGTACATGTGTATAAGTGATACATCCTGTATCTAGAGAATTCTCTAAGTACTTCTGTGTAAAGCAGCCGTGAGTTACATGAGCCAAGGCCTGAAAAGCAAGTATTTTTGATAGTAAGAGTAGAGACTTCAATGCAAAACACCTTACCAGAAAGCTTATGTTTCCTTGCTTCTGAGAACCAGACCACATAATATTAAATCATTCATGCCTTCTAAGCAAAAAATCTCTCAGATATTTCACAAGAGACAAACCTTAAATAATGGAGTATATATTACAAATGCTTCTGTCAGATATTGGTCTTAACACAGAGTTTAATGTCCTTGTATTGTTTCAATAGACCTGTGGCATTTTGAATGACCGAACGTGAACAAGACTTCAGCTTCACACTTTTGTAATGTAAAAACAATGCTCTTATTGACACAGTAAAAGCTCTGCTTTCTTCTGTAACTTCATGTTAGGACAGTACTAAAGGCACTACTTGAAAGGCAGTTAGATTTCCTACACAAATCAGTAGCTTCTTAGAAATGAATAATGTTCATAAATGTGTATCATGGACCTTGGGCTAAGCACAAAGACTTTAGTCTTCTATTTGCATCTGTTTTACCCTATTACCTAACTGCAGAGCTTGTTTCCAATACCTGATTGATATTGTAGGTAGTGAAACCTGCTTGTGCAGGAATTTAAGTATACAGAAAGTCTCCTACCAGCAAAAAAGTTGGACAGTGTTTGGTGATGAGATCCCTCATCTGCACATGCATCTGGAGAGCTCAATAAGTACAAGGAAACAGAACAGGCTGGAGAGAGATTCTGAGAAATGGGTCATGTCAGGAAAAGGAGAAAGTGACAGAGACTTCCTCACATCAGTACTCCAGAATAAGTGCCCTTTGGCTGCAGTTTCCGTCACAGACAGAACAAAATGAAGCCTTGGAATCTGTGCCCCAAACACGGAGGCAGTCATTCTCTGTGCTGCAAGCACTGCTTCTCCTTTCATTAGTAGGGTTTCTAAACACACACAAGCCAGGTTCATGAATGATTAACAGGAGATCCATAGGAAAAATGTATTTCAGCAACTCTGTGATTAAATTTAGCTTTGACAGTCTCAGACTTGAAGACTCAAATCATACAACAACATGACCTTCCACGGAAAAAAAAAAAAAAAAACCAAACCAAAAATGACTGACTCATCATTAGCATGGTAAGTGTCATTTATCAGAAGGTTTTAAGTAGCAAGCTTTTAGATCAGGCATAAATCATTCTATTTTTTAAAGGGCAACACTCACTTTGGGGGTCACATGATTTTTGGAAGGTGCCCTGTTCAAAAGAACTGTCACATTTTTCTAATTTTCTTCAGTATGCTGTCACAATACACAGGTAAAAAGTAGCTGATCGATTAAAGAGAAAAGGGTTTAATTCTATTTGTGTGAAACTGAAGAACTCTGACTTGACACGTAATCACAGAGCAGTTTAAAATATTTTACTAAAAATCAAAAAGACTACTTAAAAAATGATGAAGCACAGTATATTTATGATTGCAAGCCTGACAGGTTTCTGTTCACCTCCTTCCTACCCAAAAATGTAATATGTTTGGCAGTAGATAAAGGGAAGGGTCACAGGAGCTACTGTCCTTCTGCCTTCTTTGTCCCCACCCCTCTGTGCAGTCCCACAGTGAGGGGTTCACTGCACTACTCCCCACAGCCCTTCCTGACACTTTAAGAGCCACTCTGAGCAATAAAGAACAGGGCACATAACTGTGCATATAGAAACAAATCACAAATTGTCACTTTGTAAACCAGCAAGACATTTGTCAGGGTATCTCACGAACAGTCTCACCGGGGATCTCAGAGCACAACAATGTGGTCACAAAATGATTAGTCACAGGTTATTTTTGAAGCTCCTGACCAATGCATGGACTGCCGTTGCAACCATTAAACCATGAAATGTTTGCACTCATTTTCATTCCTGTGCTTCATGGAACATTTAACGCCAACTATAAAGTCATTTAAAAGCCAACTGCATTTTCAGCTGAAAAATAAGATGACTCCTAAACACTATCAGTGTATTGACAAAGCGTCAAGTAAAGAACAGCTTAAAATCAAACAGAATGAGAATTCTTAAGGCATTGACAGATTTTTAAAAGTATTTTTGGAAATAAATATTTAATGGCAGCTGTGTAGGTGTTCATTCTCTGCCTTCCCTTTAAGTCTTGCTCCTGAAAGGATGACGCTACAAAGGCCTGAAACATTTTCCAGTTTAAGACTGTTCCTAAAATGGTAGGATTATTACTTGCCACACACACTGAAACCTCTGTATGCAGCCAACCAGACACAGATGAATTGCTTAGATACCATGTAGAATGGTTACAAAACTAGTTAAAATAGCAGAGTTGTCCTTCATACAAGCTACAATACAAGCTACATCTCATAGTTGTGAAATGTGCTTATTATTCTTTCTTTCTTAGAATATATTAAATAGATGCCTAAATTGGGAATATTCACTGCACGACTGAAATAAATACCCACATTGTCCAAAAATATTGGAAATTCTGTCTGAAATTGCAGAGCTCTCCATAAAAATGGAAGTCAGCAGGCTAATTATTAATAAAACTCCACTGTGCTTTACCATGTATTCTTGAGACTAGAAGGACACTATCTGTATTATTTTCATTAAAATCTGAGAAACAAAGATGATTTTAGAAATTTTGTATTTAAAAAAAAAAAAAAAACCAAACAACTGAAACAGAACCAAACAACAAAAAGACAATGGCCTCAATCAATAACCTTAGTATACTCACAGATAAGCACAGATAAAACGTGGTTAGCATTACCTGGACCTCATTCTATATTGGACATTACCACCTGTAGGTGGGAAGTATAACCAGCTACAGTTTCATTAGAGTTTAAAAATAGAATTTGAGTAAATACTTTGGCCTCCTTAATGCCTAATTTCATACTTTTTTGATATCTAGTCTGCTCCCAGGTCTTCACCCATTATCATAATATGTGTTAGTATTGACAGTATGGTTAATCTGCAATGTACTTCTTTGATAAAGAAGCCAACTGGATTGTTCAATATTGCAAAATAAATGGTAGTTTCAGCTCAAGAGTACTGATTGCTAGAAAGTACATCAGGAATCTATGTATCATGTTGAATTTTAAGTGTACAAAATGGTCAAATGCTGCACATCTAACACAGTGAACTCATGCCTTTTCAGGGAAACAGTGGAAAAAAATAGAAAATCTGGGGACTGTGGGAAATGAGACAGCATCTATAGCCAAGAAAAAACTGACAAGTTTTTGCTATATAAGTTGCCCATGCAGTTTTCATTTTCATTTACAGAAATGTCTCATTAGATAAATGGCCTGCATCCCAAAAGAGACAATTAGTCAAATAGCCTAAAAGATATAAAAGACATTCATTTTTTGCAGAACAAATAGCTTTACTATTTGTTACTTTTAGGCTCCTAATGTCTTTCTATTTCAGCAAAATTTTTTCCAACAAAAATAAGTAGTCAAAACAATCAGAAAGAATACCTGGAACAGTAACAGCAGATCAAGGGAGGTGATTCTCCCCCTCTACTCCTCCCTTATGAGACCCACTGACAGTATTTTGTTCAGCTCTGGGGCCCACAACACAAGAGAGACGTGCACCTGTTGGAGCCAGTCCAGAGGAGGACACAAAGATGCTCAGAGGGCTGGAGCACCTCTTCTATGGAGACAGCTGAGAGAGTTGGGCTTGTTCAGCCTGGAGAAGAGAAGGCTCAGGGGAGACCTTAGAGCAGTTTCCAGTACCTAAAGGGGCTTACAAGAAATCAGGAGAGGAACTTTTTACAAGGGCATGTAGGGTTAGGACATGGGGTAATGGCTTTGATCTGAAAGAGCATAGATTTAAATTAGGTATTTGGAGGCAATTCTTTATTGTGAGGGTGGTGAGACACCGGCACAGGCTGCCCAGAGTTGTGGCTGCCCTATCCCTGTCAGTGTTCAAGGCCAGGTTGGACGGGGCTTTGAGCAACCCGGTCTAGTGGAAGGAGGCCCCTGCCCGTGACAGGGGGGTTAGAACTAGATGATCTTTCAGCTCCCTTCCAACCCAAACCATTCTGTGATTCTATGATTCAATTGTACACTCAATATGTCAAACTGAATTTTCATTGCTCTGCTACGTATCTGTTGGGAGACTTTAGGGTACTCAAAGCAATCTTCTCATATTACGGAGAACTGGAAAGAAGTGACTTCCTGAATCTATTTGATTTTCGTCAGCAAGTCAGCACCTGTTTTAAGGCAGAAAAAAGTATTTCCATTTAAGCAGACCACTTAAGTGCAAAGCTTGCTATGATGCAGTGTGCCTGAGCTAAATACCAATTGCTTCCTTTGTTCCTTACTTATATTTTAACCCTACTGTCATCTTCTCATCACACTTGCTTACTGTAAGGTGTTGCTACTGAATCTAATTAATTGAAGAATCCAACTGACATTAGATAAATTCAAACCACAAGTAATAACCAGAAGAAGGTTAAGTAAGCATTGGAATATTTATTAAAGGATGCATATGAGGTTTTTATTCCAGGCTGGATGATTGTCTGTATGTCACGGATCCAGTGCAAGATTAACTGTGGACTACCAGAGTTTGTGTTCTGAGGGTCAGATTATATGACCCTAATAGTTCTTTCTAGCCTTTAAAAGTATGCTGTTCATATACAGTCTCTAGCTTTTAGTATTGGTTCTATTTAGTAATGGCTACAAGCTTCTATTCATTGTAGAGCTGCAAATAATCTATCAACTCCAGACCAACCTTCACAATAACTCATTAGCCCACTAAATGTGCTTAAAAAGTTAGTAATATTTGTTGGTTATTAATGGCTGCTCTTTTGTAAGCAAAAGTTATGACTCTAAAACTCTTCTATTTTTACCAGGAGACCAAGAGCAACAAATTATATTATTCTTCTAGCAAACAACACATACTGCCAAGGATAGTAACTTAACTTCACATATTTTTATATGCAGTAGGATTAGAGGAACCAGCTTCCACCTAGCATCTGAGGACTTTATCTTGACCTAGGCAGAAGTATATGTCTTGCATCAGGTAAAATCCTAAGACAACAGAGGCAACTGAGAGAAAAGATGCAGTTTTGAAAACAGATTAAAGAGACACCTCAAACAGAATATCCTTGTCAATTATAGTACAACCAAGCAGGTCACTAGGATATCAGCACTTTTACTTATCACCCCAGGTTCCCTTTCTTCACTAAAGCATACATTTTTCCTTTCAGCACAGTTTCTAGGTATTAAATGAGATCTGATTTAGATCATGCGAACAAATAACATTTACTGGTATTTGTAAGAGTTAGCTGAGGTAGGGAGGAACACAGTGAAAGGAAATATTTGTCTTAATTTCACCATTCTAATGCAGTTACACTCCTTTAGAAGATGAATGAGTGAGGAAATTACAAAATGCTGATCACGTTGCTGCTGATTTTTCTTATGTGTTCCATTACAAGCTGCATCTCCTTAAAACAACAGAACTGAATCAGACTTTTCCAATGACTTTAGGATGGTTTAACAGCTACTGTAACTCTAAAATTAGAAAGAAACTTGCTTTGGCTTTGTTGCTGCATTCAAAGCTGGGTTTTAGGAAACTGAATTACATCCCTGTGATTTCTCTATCTTGGAGTGCAACAGAGAGTCAGATTTTTCTCTGTACTTCAGTTTATAAACATGTAGTACAAGAATAAATGTGGTATCTTGATAAGTTTGTAAACTGCCTCAGTTAAAATACTGGACCTGTATTGATGCAAGCTGCCTTAGTTCTCCATTTTAGATCGAGCGGTCCTTCACAAAAGCATAAAAATACAGCATATTTTACAATGATTACTTATATACATTTCTCTGCTTACAGGCATTCCTAGGCCTAATATCAGCGCATGAGCTTATTTTCTAAAATTACATTAAAAATTAAGGCTTCTCATTTGTTTGGAAGGTCTAAACAAAACAGTTCCAGAAATTACAGAGAAGTTACAACAGGATGATACACTTAAGTGTACAAGATATACATTGCAGGGTTTTAAGCTTAAAAGAATAAAATAAACCTATAAATAAATCTTTTTCCGGCCTATCTCCCCTCCCCACCCGCTAACATACCATGAGTAGATTACAGGTAAAGTTTTATCTGTTGAATAGACAAGCAAGGCTATAACTGATTTCAAAAGGTCTTTGAATTATTCCTGACTTAACTGTCTACGCTGAAATAATTTTGTCTTCAAATTTATCAAATCCCAAACAGGATGATGATTCAAAAGGATTAGATCACCACCTAAAAAAGTTCAAATAAATGCTTAAAAAAGAATGCTATTAAAATAATTCAGTGAAATTATGGGAATAGTAGCTGTAAAGCATAGAGAAAGTAGGGCTTATAGTATTTTTATTTTTTTTTTTTTCCTTAAGAAGTACATTTTCATAGAATCATAGAATGGTTTGGGTCAGAAGGGACCTGAAAGATCACTTGGTTACAACCCCTGCCATGGGCAGGGACACCTTCCACCAGACCAGTTTGCCCAAAGCACCGTCCAACCTGATCTTGAACACTTCCAGCGATGGTGCAGTCACAACTTTCTGGGCAACTTGTTCCAGTGCCTCACCACCCTCACAGGGAAGAATTTCTTCCTAATACCCAATCTAAATCTCTTCTTTTTTGGTTTAAAGCCATTGTTCCTTGTCCTATCCCTACATGCCCTCTCTAGTTTTCTTTTACGCCTCCCTTTAGGTACTCTAAGGTGTCCCCAGAGCCTTCTCTTTTCCACGCTGAACAAGACCAACCCTCTCAGCCCAGCCTGTAGTTCCTCAGGTCTTCCTTTTATCTTTTTTAAAAAACAGGGGTTATGTTTCCTGTTTTCCAGTCAGCAGGAACGCCACTGGACTGTCACAACGTCACAAATATGATGAAGAGTGACATAGCTGCTTCATCTGCCAGTTCCCTCCAACCCACAGATGCATTTCCTTAGGTCCAATGGACTTGTGCACCTTCAGGTTCCTTAGATTGTCTTGAACCTGATCTTCTCCTACAGCGGGCAGTTCTTCATTCTCACAGTCCCTGCATCTGCCTTCTACAACTTGGGCAGTGTGGCTGAAGCACTTGCTGATGACGACCAAGGCAAAAAAGTAATTTTGTCCCTCAGCTTTCTCCATGTCTCAGCTAATCAGGTCTCCCATCTCCTTCCGGAAAGGGCCCATATTTTCCCTAGTCTTCCTTTTATCATCACCATACCTATGGAAGTTTTTCTTGTTGCACTTAACATCCCTGACCAGGTTTAATTCCATCAGGGCTTTAGCTTTCCTACCCTGATCCCTGGCTGCTCTTACTATTTCTCTATATTCCCCCCAGGTTACCCATCCTTGCTTCAACCCTCTCTAGTCTTTCTTCTTGTGCTGGAGTTTGTCCAAGAACTACTTGTTCATCCATAAAGGCCTCCTGGAGATCTTGCCTTCACTCTATGTTAGGACGTATTGCTCCTGAGCTTAGAGGAGGTGATCCTTGAATTTTAACCTTGAATTGGGCCCCTCTTCTCTACAAGGCTTTATCCCATGGTGCTTCTCCAAGCAGATCCCTCAAGAGGCCAAAGTCTGCTCTCATGAAGTCCAGAGCAGGAGCTGGCTTAAGGATATCGAGCTCCACCGTTTCATGGTCACTATAGCCAAGGTGGCCCTTGAGCTCCACATTCCCCACCAGCCCCTCCTTGTTGGTGAGAACAAGGCCCAGGATAGCGCCTTCTCCTCATTGGCTCCTCTATCTCTTGGAGAAGGAAGTTATCAATCATCAACATATTTGAGAAACCTCCTGGACTGCTTATGCCCTGCTGTGTTTCCCCTCCAACAGGTATTGGGCTGGGTGAAGTCCCCCATGAGGACCAGTGCTTGTGAATGTGAGGCTGCACCTATCTGTCTACCGAGGGCCTCATTCACTTGGTCTTCCTGGTTGGGCAGCCTGTAGCAGACCCCCAGAGTGATGTCCCCTGTCCCTGCTCTCCCTTTAATTCTGACCCATAGGCTCCCAGTCAGCTCCTCATCCATTCCCAGGTGAAGCTCCTTGCATGCCAGCTGGTCATAGGCATAGAGAATGACACCCTCATCACGTTCCCAGCCTGTCTTTCCTAAAAAGCCTGCATCCTTCCATTCCAACACTCCAGTCATAGAAGCCATCCCACCATGTCTTCATGATGCCAATAAGATCATAGCCCTGCAGGCATGACACGTCTCTAATTCCTCTTGTTTGTTCCCCATGCTATATGTCTTCGAACAGAGGCATTTAAGTTGGGCTCCCAGTAAAGCTGATTTACTGGCTGGGATGGCAGGAATTCCTTTATGCTGCTATATAGGTTCTCTTCTGCTGACCTGTGATCCTTCTCCAGGTTCCGGGCATCCCTTGCTGGTATTGGCATCACACTGGTAGGAATGGGATGGATTGAGGTTCCCGTCCCCCTGCTTTTAGTTTTTTTATTCATTTGGAATTTTTAAACTTTCTGAAGTGCATCAGAAACTTTTCTAACCTTAAAAGTACAAGATCATGTTAGTCTGCTTCATATTCGACTAAATAAAGTGACTAATAACTGAAACAAGAATATTGTCAGAAGGAGAATAGAACTTATTCACCTACAAATGCATTTAGTATTCACATTCTGAATCACGATTTCTAGGAAAACAACATACATTTTCTCTTCTAAATAATCTTGCTTTGTATTAATTCCTTTTTACTTACATGCAAAACAATTAAATACCAAAAGAGAACAAATACAAACTGTCTACCAGTGGAAAGAAAATAATCAAAGACTTTGTCATATTCTTCCTATACTCTCCTGTAAAATAAATCACTGAGAACAATGCACTGAACATTAAAATTCCTGTTTTCAGTTACCTACCAGAGTGCCATGACAGAGGAGAGAAAAAATATCTATCTATCTCATCTATTTAGGTTAAAGGTTGTTAATTTTTATCTATGGCAGTTATAACGCTAATATTTCAGAAAGAATAACCTAAGTGGAGTTTTAGTTTTATAAGTATTTTTAAATACTCACTACACTTTTCCATTTGCAGTTCAGCTGACTTTGAAAAGTATGTCTGTCCTGCAGCTATAGAGCTGGTACTAGCGTTTGGATTTCTAATGCTGGCAGTTATGGGAAATACAACTTTTACCATCTGGCTCCTGTGATTCTTCTAGTATAGTCTGTTTCATGTCAAATTACTATCAAAGTTTAATTTCTGTTCTATTGGCAACGTATTTTTCCTTATGGCTGAGTCTCCCATATTAAAACAAATGGTAAAAAGTGTTTTTCTCTCTATTACTGGAGACAAATAGTTGCATAATCTCTTTGTACATCATCATCTGTTAAGAAGGTTAAAACTCAATTAAAATGTAAATTAAGTCTAGACAATGCATCAACAATTGCTACACATGAACAAGAGGCAAAGCCAGGTTCAGCCAGAAATGAAAATATTTGAGTTGTAATTGAAATTGCAATTATTTTCATTGGAATGCCTTTACAAACAGCATAGTAAACCGGTGGTGAATAAAGCCAAATGCAAATGCCCCTGTGAAGTTATCAAAACCAGTTCACTGTTTAAGTGAAAAATGATGGGATTGGACAAAACCAGCAATATATTCACAATTCCTTCTATTCCCTATTACATGTCTAAACTCACTAAACAGGAATCCTTTAATAAACAATAATGGAGGAAAACAGAAATGTACATTTATTTCTGCTAGCAAGAGAAGAGAAATTTCTATCACTGTATATAATGGCACTTGAAAAGTACAGGGCTTGCCTATTATTGAAGGTTTATCTTCACTTTTCTTTCTTATTTACAGAATCTCAGCAATTTAATACTTTGTTCAGAGTTGTTAAAGAGCTGACTGCTCTTTAACAGTGCCATAACCTTTTTGTTTCCCTCTTAGAAAAATTGGGATAATTTAAATATGAGGGCAGATTTAATATTAGTTTTTCATGAAAATCAGTGCTATGATTCCAGAAGTCTTCCATCCATTTAATTCTTTATTCATTCTTCTCTGCAAGGACAGGAATCTGTGAGCAGAATAGGTTTAACATAATCACATCTAAGATAAGACTTTTTCCCTGGGTGGATTGAAAAACAGGAGCAGAATTAGGCTGAGATAAGCATCAGGGTAGCTGATGAAAGAACAAGTCTTCCCTTGACAAAATCATTCTTTTTTATTAATATTATCTTTCCAAAGTTATTTTCTGTTGAAAGTAACTTCATTTCAGGTTTCCAAATACCTAGCTTCTTCAAAAACTTTCATTTTACCACATAAAAATTAATAAAAATAGGCATGAAAGAGAAACCTTATGTTGTCTAAACTGGAGAAAAGCAAAAATACATACTGCCCTTATTTCTATCTAATGAATTATTTCACTTTTAAGGTGTTCTATAATATTCCTCACAAAGACTAGGAATTAACGGGCAATAAGTTTTGCACTACAATTTACCCATTTCCTATGTTATTATATATAGTTCATTCTTGTAATTAAAAAACAGTAATGCAGAAAGTATTCATACCATTTTATTTTACATGTCTAACTGAGCAACATATGATACCAACATAGCTGCTGGCTCTTCTAGTGAGCAATACGGAGTATCTGAGGGTGGAGGTACCAGACACTGGTTCTTACCCAAAGGAGTTTTAAAGCTGTCCTATCCCTACGTCTCCAGCTCCATGTCACTGAGGTTTGTCTCTACACAGCTATATTAACACAACAGTGCCATCACGACACATTAACAGTTGGACTTGATGATCTTCAAGGTCTTTTCCAACCTAGTTGATTCTACAATTCTATGATTGCAAACTAGATCACTGAAATGATTAAAGATGCTTTTCCCCACAATATGTTTTTGTAGTGGGCTGCTTTAACCAAGATCATTGTAGTGTTTTGGTTTGCAACCTTGTCTCTCTTGGTGCAGCTGACAGGACACCAAATTGCTGCACAGGAAAAAGCTGGCTAAGGTGAGAGAGGGCAGATGAGTCCTCAACTCACTTTATTACTACTGCCAACATCAAGTAGCTAACTGTGAGGTTAGCATCTTAGCTTTCTGAAGTTGTGTAGGAAGATTGGATGTCTAACCTGAGCTTCAGAATCAAACATTTAAAATGAGGTGTGGTGGTTTTGACTACCCAATTGGTTATGCTTACACACAGGAAACTTGCATTCAACAAAGGGAAACTACACCACCACTACCCCTAGTAACACTGGTCACTTACAACTTTGAGTATTGCTAGCCAGAGCTTTTGATGGGTTTCCATTAAAACAGAACACATTAAAAGTTTGCTGTTTTCATGTGCATTTATTCGATCTGTTAAAAACAAAACTTCTGCAAAACCAACCCCTCCTCATGTTCTCTGCCGCATAAAATGAGGATCAAACATTATTTTTTTTCGTCAGTGCACAATTGCTTTTCTAGGAAAAATAAAGATGAGACATTATTTCTTCTGACAATTTAAAAAGCTGAGCACATTCCAGGTACTTATTAGTCCAGAAATAAGAACTGTGTCTTATCGCCTACCTCCATTTATATAAACAAATTCTTTTTTCACACACCATTACTCAAGATGCTATGAATCATGACACGACACTTGGAAGTGACTGCAGTGACCTTAAAGACACTGACATTTTAAAAAGTGCTTTTTAATAGCGGTATAAAAAACATTTGCAAAAATACAAAGGCCTATTTATTTTTCTGATGACTTTGTTAAATGTCCACCAATACCACAATCATAATAATTTTGTTATATCTTTTATATAAGTTCGCCTTAAAAAATAATAGAAAAGTTACCTTGAATTCTCAATTTAGCTGTCCATTATTACATAATGACTTAATCGGTCCTTGGTTCTTATTCACACACATCAATGTAAAGAGAATGGAACTTTAACATCAAAGATACTCAAAGACTTGTTAGTTGCAAAAATTACCTAGTGAGAGCTTTGAAAACTTCAAGGCATCTGTCTTCCATTGATTTCAATAGGTTTTGCAAGAATAAGAACTTTTTGAAGTTTCAGGAATTGCCTGGCTCGGTCTGTAGGTGTCTGTGGGACGCTATTGATAAAGAACCTCATCTCCTGGGATACTAGTTACTTCCAAAAAATGGGCATAGGGTGTTTTCAGAATTCTGAACTGAATGTCCAGCTGAGATTCAAACCTTTTCAGCATAACTTAGCATTCCTAGGACATCATAAATCTTTCATTGAGCTACATATTGCTTGAGCTTTTCTATGCATCAAACACAAGAATAGGCCTGGCAATGATATTAGTGCTCAAAAATGCTGCACCACTTCTTCCATTTGACAAATGGACCAAGAAGACAGCTAAGGGGAACATATTCTTTTAAATCTAGATTTGTACCTTACTGAAAAACAGAATGTACAGAAAAACAGATCATACATACAGACAAACAGAACATACAGGAGGGTTTACTTGAGCTACATTGTAAAAAAACCCCAGTGTTTTCAAAGGAGCACTTGTATGGCAAATTTATAGACCACACGTGGCAAAATGGAACTAGTTATGCTTTTTGAAGTTACTTTTTTTCCCCACCAGGTGAACCTTGAGGAAATATCCAATTGCTTGCATGCAATAACCACAGAAAGAAGAACAGATTTAATAAAATGTGATATAAAGGGACAGGAATCTAAAAAACATTATTTGCTATTACTTTTGTTTTCTTATTTACTTGAGTTAAATAAGTACTTTTCTTTTTAATGTTAATACGATATGTTAAGACATGATAGTACTAATTTCATGATCTGACATTTTATCTGCTGACAGACTAAAAATGAAAGATATACTTAAATATTCTAGTTTACACACTCTAGTAAAAGCAACTTTTGCTGTTAAGGAGTCACTTTGCTATCTAAAATATAATGAAATTCAGAGCTACTAGTGCAATGATGTCCCTGCTGCAGCTTTCCTCTAGAGAATATTAGTATGAACAGCAGCAAATATATATACCTTTAAGACAGAGTATCATTAAGAGTGGAAACAAAAGTGAAAAATCACACATCAAAAGTAATGTTTCCATGTGTAGAAGCAAGCAATCTTAAAAATACCACCAACTTACATTATTAAATTTATACATGAATTTTGAGCTGTGTATCTATCTGCCTTAAAGGCAAAAGTACATACCTACTTATGCTTAAAATACCATGGGGGTGGGAAAGAAGGAAGATGTAACACAACTGTAATGTCATACACTAAGGGACGTGAGCCTACTTTCACAGAAAATGCATGATTAACCAATAAAAAAAGATGGAAAAGAATGAAATACAAAAATTATTTTGGGACCTATCAGTGAAAAACTGAGACAAGTTTTTTCAATATTGCTAACATGCTCTTTCTTTTTCCAAGTTTATCCTATAAACTTGCAGATCAAAAACATCAAAAGTTTTAGTTCATAATCCTATCAAATGAATTACTATACAAGACAAAGATCTCAACAGTCTTTGGCACTGTCAAATTGTAAATCCATTTAGCTCAATTTAAAAGAGAGAGAGAAAAACTGAGGGAGAGAGATATTTGAGGACTTTGCACAGTTCTTGAAGACATCTCTGGCAAAATACGATTTTGTTTGTATAACAGTGGGTCCTAAATGAATTCAGAATACACCAGTTCAAATTAATTTTCAGTTGAATTAGTGAATTGATCCACAAATATGGTATTAGAAAGAAAATGGAAAGAAGGAAACTGGTTTGCACACAACCAGTTCCATTGACATTACCATGACCATCTAAATTACAGAACAATATCTGGGACACTTATGTCTACTCAATATCTCTAAGCAGGAGGAATAACAAGAATGCCTTTTGTTCTGTTCTCTTATCTGGATGCTAAATTCCAGTTACAAAAGGCCAAATTTCCAACCATTGACTTATGTATTAAAAAAAGTATCCATCAAAGTTGACAGACATAAACAAAACAGTCTTTCATAGTTTTGCATAATTCAGACTTTCAATGAAAATCACCAATCATAACAGCGAATGATTCATAAGTAACTTCAAGACTCTTCCCTTGATATTTAACTCAAATAATGTTTAAAATAAATGGAATTTAAATAGTTGGTTGTCTTTGTGAGACTATGAACAGTTTTGGAGCACTGAATTGAATCCATATATTTCAGTAAGAAAGATAAAGATCCGATAAAGCTGGCAACTTTAACAGCACAGAAGGCTGCCTGAAAACACCACAGCCTCCTTCTTTGAAGGGCTCCTAGACAGACCTCTCTCAAGAGGACAGCAGCATGAGCCAGCAAATTCCCTTCCAGCCCAGTGACTCCACCGTAATGCTGGGAGTTAGTTAAATCCTAGGCGGATAAATGCTCAGTGCAACCTCCAGCACATAGAAGTTCCCTACACATTAAGCGCAGCCCAACAGATTCAGACAGGGAAACAAACCATGTCCAACCTTAATAGACAAGGATTTTATTTGGTATAGCAAGTGATGATCTACCTCCCAGCCTACCTGAAGAAGCAAGGTCACATTTTAAAATTTATGCTGTCTTCCCCTGGTTCACAACATAACTATGCAAAGCCCAATCTGTAAACCGAATTGACTGTTCTTAGCACCTAAAAGCTAATGAGATATCCTTTAACCTGTCTCTAAAGAAGGGGGAGAAGGGGACATAACCCTGACTAAAAAAGGCAACCACACTGTACCACTTCCAGGTGACCCCAATTCTACTGCTCACCCAAGCCCAGGCATCCTTGCTGTACTCTGTCCTCAAAAGTAAGTGGTAATAGTTTCCTTGCTCCTGAGACTGGTAAGGGTTATTTTGATACTTCAGGCTGGTCCTCTGGGTTTAGCAACAGTCCTTAAACATTGCATTATAATCACGCACATATTGAATATGCTCTTTGAGCCTCCATCAATGTACGTAAAATTTAAAGTCCATGTTTTTCCTTTTTACAAGCTTTTCACTTGTTCCACTTTGATCCACTTTTCAGTGAAGAGGCAGCTAAGTATGTTATCTGAGTGAAGATGCAATTGAGTTATGCTGAGATAATGGTCTGGTAACATTCCCATAATTCTTGAACATTGCATATTCTAGTGCTTCTGTTTACTCACTTCCCACTCTACTGCCTACACCTGAAGACACTTTCTAGTTCATATGCAGTCAGCACTTAACCCTTCGTTCCATGCAGCATCCCTTCATTTTTCAAACAGCTCACTGCAATTCGCTCAGCAAAAGCTTGCCAAGTAGGCTGCCAGCTGAGCAGAGCCACACAGGAACAGGCTGGGTTTGCATGCTTAGTTAGAGCCTCCTTGTTACAGTCCAAGCGTTAGCTCATTGACTGTTCAAAAAGCCTTGGCTGTCAATCCAGCCCTCTGGTAAGCTGGGCATCAGAAGTGAGTCAGCTGTCCTTGGGGAGGCTGAACTCCCTGCATGTGCTGTTCTTTGGAGGGTGATTCACATCATCTGACATTTAATCACCGAGACCAATCTCTGTCCATGTGAGTGCTTCTCTTCCATTTCAGCACAAAATCCAGGAAACTAGTCTGTCTGACCATGCACTGGAAGAGAGCAGAGCAGTGTAAGCACAAGAGGGAGCAGTTATAACTAAAATACCTTAAACACCATCTAGTCTAAAACTCTCAGGAAAGAATGAAAGTGGAAATGAAGCACAGTACCTAACAGCGTAAATAACATCTACCACAAATTTAAAGGTGGCAGCCAAAACTGTTTACCTGCCACTATACTGAAAGGTTTGACCTTTTATTTCATCATGACTTTTTCAGTAGGAACTGAACAGTAGTTTTTATGGTTTGATACACTGAGGATTGAAACAGCAACAGTGAAGATAAACATGTAGATCACATTGCAAAAAGTACCCCAGACTTCAGTGTAATGGATGGGTAGGCTAACAGGAATCTTGCATTCGTAGTCCAAAAATCAATTTAAGGCTAAACCTGGAGAATCCCTTATACAGCAGGCAAACACTGGTGCACCAGTGTTGTCAGAGATACAGTTAAGTAGGAGATACTATCTTCAATGTCTATTACAAGAAAACTTGTAAGTAGTATGGAAAGAGTTTCCTGGTTTTAATCAATAAAAATTACTAATCTGGAGGGTGCTGTATGTAGTGAAATGGCTTTATCTTTCATTATGAGCACAAAAAAATATGTATTTGCAATGAAGTACCGAGGCCAGCACAATTTGCAACTCTTCACACAGTCTTTGCAACTCTGCTGCACCAATCAATTGCAGTTTCTACCACTGAAGATTTGCTCCTGGAAACCTGCATTATGTAGTCCTAATGCTGTATCTTTTGCAAATGGGAAATTTTTTTGTGATGTATGTGCTTGGCTGCTCCGATTTATCTGTGGTGTGACGTTTGGGGAACAGCCGCAGTTCAGCTGTTAGCAGCTTTCTGCAACATTCCCCACACTGTTCCCATTGATGATACATGCTGCTAAATTTGACTGCAGATAAACCTGAGATACTTAAAGAGACTTTCTAGTGAGGGAACGTTCTCATAGCTTCAAGCAGAAGGTGGATGCAGCTGCTAGAATCTCCATTAGTATTTATTTCATCTGAAGAACAGCAAGCCTCCTTTATTCAGGCAGGTAAACACCAGACTTCATTGGCAAAATCAGTATCCCACACATTTCCAGAGTATCCTGTGTTGTTGTTCATTTATGTGCCTTTGTGGTTGTTTGAGTTCTACCCAGAAGCTCTTGTGCCAAAAAACATATTAAAAGTTTAGCTTTCTTTTTTTTCGAATGGCAGATATGCCTAGGAGATGTTCATCCTGTCCGCAGTCCTATTCGGAGTCCATACAAAACATGCCATTAAAGGTTCGGGTTCGCTGCATTGTTGCCATACACCCAAAATCAGTGAAAAGAAAAGTTGTATTTCTGTACACATGGGACTGCAGAGCAACATTTCCATATTCACTCCTTAGTCTTTCATTAAAGAGTTAATAAAGATAACAGTTGCAAGACTGCTGGTTTCAGTACAGAGACCTGAAAAGCAGGAAAGTAAAACTATAAACTCATGTCAACATGGCCTGCAAATAGTTTTAAGCAGGCAATGATTTTCTGTAGCTATTTAATCATGCTGTACTGAAGTAACTGGTATATCTTTATACAACACCATATTGCATCATCTTTTCCTGAGCCATTTCTGCCCTGATTAGAAATTACTCTGAAATTTCTATAATCACTGTTTTTACTTCCTACCAACAGGAAAATATGCAGAAAATAAGGTATATAGTTATGGTGAATTGAAAAGACATGTCTTTAAAGGGAGCAAAAGGAACATGGACTCATTCAATTATGGAACACAACCAGTATATTTTTGATGCTTTCTCTTGGACTTTGAGCACTCACATATGTGCTTCTATCCTCTGCTACAAATCTTTATAAGAATAGAATTTTAAGCACACATCTTCAATATGATGCAGATCACACTAACTTCATTACATCTCTGGTATGAGAATTGGCTGATTATCTGATAACAAGTCTTCTTTCACACCTAAAAAACCACAATATGTTAATATAAGCCACATTTGCTTTCAAAAAATTTTAGCTGTCTGGTGTGAAGGAAAGCCCTGGAAGAAGAGCGTCTGCGCATCTCAAGAGACTCTACTTAGATGAGGTTTTTGGTAGAAGTCTATTTTCGTGAAGTACATTGCTCATTACAGTATTTCCAGACGTTTCCTTCTTCCTTGCCTTTGCACCAAGCTATTCTGTATTCTTTTTGGATTAGGACACTTCAGGGGCAGAGGGCACTTCTGACATAACAAGCGCCACACAGCTGATTAGCACACTTGCTGCTCTACACCCACGCTCTGCCAGTATCTGTCTGCTACCGAACAGCCTAGAGTGCCTTGGAGCAGCAGGGAGCTGCCAGAGAGAAACCACCAAAGAGGCCTCATGGGTGGTCAAAAGAGAAAGGTAACTTGAAATAGACAACAGAGTAATATAAAGCAGCTCAACTCAGACTAAATTCCAATTTAGTAGAAATGCAGGGTTGTACATAAAGGGACACATACCCTATGGAGACAATTTCTGAAGCGTGTTAAAACTTCCGAGTAAACATAAATACTGAAATCTGCAGTCTTTTGTTCTATCACTACAGGCTCAGTAGTTCTCAAAAGTGCAGCTAGAGAAGACAACAAACCAGTTTTGCTGCTTAAATGGAGTTAAAGTGAATATGTTGAAAACCATCCACGGGTTTATAAACATGTTTGCAGTTCACATGGCATGAGCCATCTTTTCTGTCAAATGTGTATAGTATTGATCTGACTCACCACCACACTAAAGGTTTTATATCCCATTCTGCCAAGTTAAAAGGTTGAAAGGCTCAAGTAAGAACATTTCATTGCTGAGTACTCCTGTAGCTACAGTAATAAGTGAGCAAAATACATTGAACATTGGAGACTCCAGTGAGAATCTAAAACTCATTCAGGAAGTGGACTGTTCATGAATATTTTTATAGCAAAGCTTCTATTGATTTTGAATCAGATCAGCAAAGTGGTACTACCCCAAAAAAAGGTGTTCCAAGTTCAATAGCTCTATTGTGGAACAAGTGTGTTAAAAATTACTTGGTAAGGCAAGGTACATAGACAACCTGAAAGCATTTATAACAACATCTCTTTTCTCTTCATCCAGCTAATACAATTCTGTCTACCAGACACTGACAAATGCACATGCTTTACATAGGTAACTATAGAGAATGTGAGAGTCTGCCCTTAAAACACATCTCTAATACTAGCTCTTTCTTGAATCTACTAGTTGAGGAGCAGTGAGGAGGCACCTACACAACAAAACCCAAGACCAATGCATGCCATGGTTTTGCAGATGTAAATGGAAAGTAGAAACTCACACCATCTTTTCAGAGATTCACAAATACTTGGAAGAATTGGCTAAACTCTAAAGGAAATGCCAGTGAAAAGTAGAAGCCACTTCCAAATTGTATCTAAGACTCCTGAATTTGAATGTTTTTAAATCTGAGTAACACAGTGGCAGCCAAAGGGAACAAATCCAGGCAAAAGAGAATTAGAAAGAACAAACAAAGCCATTTATAGCAAGATTTCCAACCTACAAGGCTCTGACATGAAGATTTGTGACCTCCACCATTATGGCTAGAAGAAATCTTTCAGTGCATAGCAAGTTTCAGTGAACTGCAAGACCGTCAGTGGGATCAATATGATCTGTCATCAGTTTCAGGTAAAAGAAATGGGGTATACCCTTTGATATTAAAGAAACTTTGATTGTAGTGGTAAGATTCACTTACACGAAGGTCCCACAGAATTTAAAAAAGTTACACCCACCTGTTGAAATTGAAAATTTTAATCACTACCACTGCTTCAGTTCCTCGGTTAATGAGTTTTTCAGGGACTAGATAGGAATCATATGCATAACAGATTTTCATCATGCAGAAGGCTTAGGGACCTACTAAGACAGAGGAATCCTGGTGCTAGCCAACTCCTCTCTGTGGCCAGAAAACCACATAGAGGAGGAAGCAGGTCTTCTTGCCAGTTGCCTGTTTCCTCAGGTATTAAACACTGCCTACTTGCTGCTGCTTCTTCAGTCACTTTCACCTTGGAATACACTCAATAAAATGTGACTTCTGACAGCCTGACAAAATTCATTATCATTTACTCACAATGAGGCAGCACACAAGTAAAACCAAACTTTGGCCTGGGACTGTAAAATCACTTTGGATAGCAGCTTTTAACACTATCAATTTTGCCATAGTCCAATTACCCTGTCAATTGTTGTAAGAAGAATAGGATTTACAATATCAAAGTTAAGTGTTTGCAAAAATAGTTTCAAAGAAATATCAACCTTGTTTACATGCACTAAATGAGGCCCTGCAGAAAGGCTCATTTGGCTTAAGCCACAAAAAATTAAGGTTGCCACCTTAACTTCTCTTCTTCCGGGTTCTTGGAGACACACAGAAGCAGAGCTAGCTTTCCTGTCTGAACGCAAAACACCAAGTTCATAACAGGAATTTTATCTCCTCGTGACAGGAGATAAAAGACGCAACACAGTTATAATGCTTTGTCACTTCAGCCATCAATTGCAGATTACAAGGCCTTTCCTGTCTACCCTGCGGAAGAGCTGTGTTTACTTCCGCCCCCACTCTGCACTAAAAGCACAGAGAATGACAGCCAGAGATTTCTAAATTCTTTTTTCTTAAAGGAGAGGAGGGTGTAGGAGAAAAGTGGCTTCCGCCTCCTCCCCCCTAAAATAAGCTCTGAACTAGCTTGCTTTTTTTCTTCCCCAAGATCTAGTGGTACCATTTAAACAATTCAGAGGGGAAACTATTTTTTTTTTAAATACCATCACTCCTGTACCAAGCAAATGGCTGTTACACAAGATAGAGCATTTCCAAAGGGCTACCAAGTGCATTAAACAAGTTGGCACCTGCCTTGAGGCCTGCAGGACAGGAGTTCTTGTTACTCCTTCATTCACCTATAGACATATGGGGTTGCATAACGGCAGCTCCAGCTGGTGTTAAGAGACTGACTCATTGCTGGCAGCAACTGTCAGAAATGGGTCCCCTCGAGCGGTATCTCTTTTCCTTGTCACTTCAGAAAGAAGGAAGAGTGGTTTGACTAGTAATTTAAGTAGCATTAAGTGCTTGATGCTTGCAAATGTATACTAAGAACCTTGTAAAAATTGTTACAGTTGCTGTCCCAGAAAATCTTTGTTAATAAGGTAGGGCATTTGAAAACAAAACATATTTCCCAAACAGTCCAGTGAAAGATGCTATATTGATGGGTACACTTATGTATTAAATGCCTTTTTACAGAGTATTTTCCATCCCCACCTCCTTTATTTGCCAAGTCTCCATCACATTTATAAGAGGAGGATGAAACAGTCATGGACAACTCTATGCATAAATCTGCTTGACTGAGTTTGAAAGACACTATGCTGAACATCAACAGCCATCATTGCACCACAGAATCCTGAGGGAATTGGCTAATGTAACTGCCAAGCCACTCTCCATGATATTAGCAAAGTCATGACAGTCCAGTGAAGTCCCTGGTGACTGGAAAAAGGGAAACATTGCCCGTAATTTTAAAAAGGGTAGAAAGAAGGATCCTGGGAACTACCAACCTGTCAGCCTCACCTCTGTGCCTATGGAGATCATGGAACAGATCCTCCTAGAAGCAATGCTAAAGCACATGGAGGACAGGGAGGTGATTCAGCATAGCCAGCATGGCTTCATCAAGGGCAAGTCCTGCCTGACTAACCTAGTGGCCTTCTATGATGGAGTAACTACATCAGTCGACATATGTAATCTGTCTGGACTTCTGTAAGGCCTTTGACACAGTCCTCTCACAACATTCTTCTCTTTAAATTGGAAAGATATGGATTTCATGGATGGACTGTTTGGTGGATAAGGAATTTGTTGGATGGTTGCATCCAGAAGGCAGTGGTCAACATCTCAGTGTCTGGATGGAGACCAAAGACGAGTGGTGGCTCTCAGGGGTCCTTACTCCGACCAGCACTGTTTCGTATCTTCACCAGTGACATAGACAGTGGGATCACGTGCACCCTCAGCAAGTTTGCAGACAGCACCAAGCTGAGTGGTGTGGCTGACATGCCTGAGGGGTGGGATGGGATGCCACTGCAGAGGGACCTGGACAAAATTGAGAAGTTCACAGGTACCTTGTGAACTCTGTGAGGTTCAACAAGGCCAAGTGCAAGGTCCTGCACCTAAGCCAGGGCAACCCCTGATATCAAAAGCAGCTGGGGAATGAAGGGATTGAGAGTACTCCTGAGGAAAAGGACTTGGGGATACTGGTGGATTAAAAGCTGGACCGGCACTGTGCACTTGCAGCCCAGACAACCAACTGTATCCTGGGCTGTATCAAAACCAGGGTGACCACAGGTTGAGAGAGGTGATTCTCCCCCTCTACTCTGCTCCTGTAAGACCCGCTCTGAAGTACTGCGTCCAGCTCTGGAGTCCTCAGTACAGGAAAGATATGGACCTGTTGGAGAGGGTCCAGAGGAGATCACAAAAATGATCAGAGGGATGGAACAATTATTCAGTGAGGAAAGGCTGAGACAGTTGGGCTTGCTCAGCCTGGAGAAGAGAAGGCTGCAGGGAGACCTTATTGCAGCCTTTCAGTACTTGAAGTGGGCTTATATGAAAGATGGGGACAGACTTCTAAGTAGGGCTTCCTGCGATAAGACAAGGGCTAATGTTTTAAAAATAATAGAGAATAGTTTTAGGCTAGATATAAGGAATAAACCTTTTGTGATGAGCGTGGTGAAAGACCGAAGGACAGATTTCCCAGTGAGGGGGTAAATGCCCCATCTCTGGAAATGTTCAAGGTCAGGCTGGATGGAGCTCTGAGCAACCTGATCTAGTTGAAGTAGTTGTCCTGCTCATTGATGAGATGTCCTGGTTCTCATCTAGGATGGAGCTAATTTTCTTCTTATTTTGGTGTGAGAATAACACTGATAACACACTGATGTTATAGTTGTTGTTAAGTAGTGCTTTTTCTAAATCTAGGACTTTTTAGTTTCCCGTGTTCTGCCAGTGACCAGGCGCACAAGAAGCTGGGAGGGAGCACAGGCAAGATAGCTGACCCAAGTTAGCCAAAGGGGTATTCCGCAACCTAGAACAGCATGCTTGGAATATAAACTTAGGGAAATCGGTGGGGAACCACAATTTTCTGCTCGGTGACAGGCATCAGTCAGCAGGTAGTGAAAAATTGTATTGTGCATCCTTGTATGGTCTGAATTATTTTTCCTTTGTTCCCTATTATTATTGTCATTATTTTTATTTCCATTATTATTTACTTGTATTTTTAATTTTTTGTGCAATTTAAATTGGATCTTGAAGCAGACCCCCAAAACAGCACTTAGAAGCATATATTACACACCACACCCTCCAGGTGTGAATACAGCACAGGTTGAAACTTCTATAAACCTAAAGAAATGTTAAATGTTTCCTAATAAATAAACATCCAGCTTAGCAAATATCTGTGCTACCTGAAAGTATTACCTGTCCCTCAGTTGATTTTTACCGTCCATTTAATACAACCTTCCAATGGCTTTGTCAGTGGAATAGATGCGTTATGGGGCACTTGCAAAATTCAGGCCAATTCAGATAACTCAAACCACCTTAATCATCTTGCTTAATCAACTGACTTTGCCTGAAAGAATATAAGAAACAGTTCTACAATCCCTTAATTCACCAGCAGACTTGTAGGTCAGTACAGGAGACAAGAGGACAAGCAACACAGCAGGGTGTCTTCAGCTGTCACAGCTGGATCCAAGGGTCTACATTTGTAATTTAGAAACCACTCAGCCTACAGACAAAAAAGCTCATTAGAAGCTTAATTTTGACAATACATGGAGTTGCATAGGGACCTTTAATTTTCTTTCTGGTTTCTGCCATACCGCACCACAGAATATCAGCAATAACAGAGCCATGGTCTGTTCTACCTTTATCCGTCATCTAATCCAGAGCATACCCTCTGCCTCCCCTTAGGTTAGGTTCCACAGATGGCTGCTGTAAGAGGTGGCTGAGCCTTTCTGCAAGATCTTAAAGTTTTTCTTCAAGAATTGTTTTGAGAATTGATATTAAATCCCATATGAGAATATAATTCTAAATGCATACCTATTTTGGGACTAAGGAGGAATGGATCACTGCTCTTTATAAACATATTGCAACAAAACTGTCCTCATTATAGGCAGACACAACACTCCTCTCTTTATTTTGGTTATTTACTCTCATTCCTTGAAGCAAATTTTTTCTTCCCTTAGTAACAGATCGTTCATATGCAAAAAGCTGTTTATTAGGCTTTTAAGGGACTTAAATAGAGGTATGTATGATGTGTAAATAAATATGTTCCCAGAGATTAATATTACTATGAACAATGCATTTCAATTAATCTTCATATAACAAGGAAAAAAAAAAAAAAGAGAGAGAGGCATTAAATTGATAGAAATCCAGGTCCAAACAAATCACATTAGCAGGGAGTCATCGTAACCACTGGTCAAACACTATATTTTATATAGGAAATATAGGGTCTTGCGTATTTCTGTTCTTGACTTGACTATGTTTCTTTCTATTGATAGAATAACCATCAAGCCAGCCAGACACTAACAGGGTATTATCCCTATGCAACAACTAATTAATCAGACATTCACCAAATCTGCTAGCTAATTATCAGAAAGACCAAGTGAGAAGCTGAGTCTATTTCAATTACATGCGCTTCTTAGATGCATACATTAGGTATACTTAGAATATTTTTCCCACAGATTTGAGCTCCCCGTACCATACACACAAAACTTCCATTTCAGTAGGCATTTATTAACCAAAGAGAGAAGAGCAGATTCCAGGAGGTCTCAAAGGAGCAAGTCTGGAATGAAATCGAGAAAGCAGAGAGTTCCTTCCAACTCTTTGTCACCAGAGCTCTGCAGCTGCTCAGCCCAGATTGCTGCATTAGACCAGTTATGGGTCTTTTCAGTCTTTCAAAGGTTGGAAATACTCCAGGAAATTGGATTCTCTACTTCTATTCTTCCTCCTTCTCTCTCCTCCACTTATATGGGTTTTTTTTATCTTGGTATGGAAAAACAGAGAGGATAAATAAGCAGGAGAGAAAAGAATAAGTAGAAAACAAATTTTCAGCTTGAGAAACTCAAGATTAAGTTTTGCCTTTCTCTGCATCCAGTCTGAAAAAGAGCATAAAAAGAAACTACTGTCTCCTAGGAACAAGCCATTTAAAAGTTTTAAGTGAATAACCTTCCTGCTTTGTCTGGGTAGCTGTTATTATTCAGAAATTCCACGAAACCTATTTTCATATCTAAAAGGTGGACAGTTAATGAATCAGTGACATTTTTTAAGATTTTCTTTAAATTTCCTGCACTTCTTGTTTGAAAACAGATCCTTGCTTATGAAACAGCTCATTTATCCTCATTTTAATGGTTTTGTGGCCATCCAAAACTTTTTTATCAACTGTTACAACTCAAGTTGCAAAAATCTTGGCATACTGCAACCATTGAGAGACACACATCAGCCCAAATCTGCCTGAGAAGAACACCTAGAAGAAGCAAGCCTTCTTCCTGAGCAGGAAAAGAGAGAAATCACAGAAAATTTGTTGTCTGTTTCAGTAGGGCTGAGGAACATGAATATATTTTATTCCAACTAAGACTCTCCTCGAAGGAATCATCTAAGAAAAGACAGACATCCAGAGCCTCGACAGGCTTGAGAGGTGAGCCGGTGGGAGCCCCATGAAGTTGAACAAGGCCCAGTGCAAGGTCCTACACCTGGGTCAGGACAACCCCAAGCACAGCTACAGACTGGGCAGAGAGTGGATTGAGAGCAGCCCTGAGGAGAAGGACTTGGGGGTGTTGGTTGATGAAAAGCTCAACATGACCCAGCAGTGTGCCCTCACAGCCCAGAAAGCAAACCGTATCCTGGGCTGCATCGAAAGGACTGTGGGCAGTAGGTCAAGGGACATGATTCTTCCCCTCTACTCCGCTCTCGTAAGACTCTCCCCTGCAGTCCTGCACCCAGCTTGGGGGCCCACAACACAAGAGGGATGTGGAGCTGTTGGAGTGAGTCCAGAGGAGTCCACAAAGATGCTCAGAGGGCTGGAGCACCCCTTCTATGGAGACAGACTGAGTTTGGCTTGTTCAGCCTGGAGAAGAGAAGGCTCAGGGGAGACCTTAGAGCAGCTTCCAGCACCTAAAGAAGGCCCAAACAACCTGGAAAGGGACTTCTTACACGGACACATAAGGACAGGACAAGGAGGAATGGCTTTAGACTGAAAGAAGATTTAGATTAGTTATTAGGAAGAAATTCTTCACTGTGAGGGTGGTGAGGCAGTGGCACAGGTTGCCCAGAGAAGTGGTGGATGGCCATCCCTTGCAGTGTTCAAGGCCAGGTTGAACAGAGCCTTGAGCAACCTGGTCTAGCGGAAGCTGTCCCTGCCCATGGCAGAGGGGTTGAACTAGGTGAGCTTTAAGATCTTTTCCAACCCAAATCATTCTATGATTTTATGAAAAGGCAACATTTGTTTTGCCAAAAGGAGAAATTCAGATACTGGGCACCTGACTGTAAAAGATTCCTACTAATTATTTCCTGTATAAGATATTGTCACCCTTAAAAATTATCAAAGGTTATAAATATCCATTTTTTCCAGCAGTTGCTTTTGGCTGTCATGTGATGGTTTGTCAATTTCAATCTTTTAAAATCCATTACTGATCTTACATGCCTGAATGGCTTTAAAATTACAAGGACAAGTTGCTCATAAATATTAAAGCACCATAGCAAAATGCAATTGTGTGGTTCCTTCTTGTTTTCAACTTATTTTACATTATTTAATACTGTTTGTCTCAAAAAAAAGAAAAAAAATTTTGTCTCCGTTACTGTGACCAAGAAAATCCATTAAAATATTCTCCTTGTCATGTTGGTCAGGAGATAACAACAGAACAAGATTTGTTGCCTAATTCCAAAACTTGTGTTAGAAAACAGCTTGCAAAAGAATAACAGGTGCTTCATCTGCAGCCAGACTCTGGCAGCAAGAGCTCACTCTGGAACTGTCCAGTCAGTGAGAAAATAACTTGGAAATGGTGTAGGACAACAGGTAACAAGGAGGAATGCCCTTTAATAGTTTGCAATAAAACCGCAGCATTTTCTGTTAGTAGCATTTCTTCTCAAAGTTGCAGCATTTTCTGATTTCAGAGAGCTTAGTGCTTTCTCCATGTTCTTAGCAAAGATTGGCTGAAAGATGGCTTCTTCTCACTGAGAAGAAATTAATCCAAATTTGTGCCATTCTCTTCTTCACTTGCTTTTCCAATAAATGAAATACTTCTCATTGACTTACTTTAAGCATCTCACAAGAAAGCCAAGATGTTACCAATAATTTTCTAGAATCTATATGCTAGATACTCCCCCCAGACTAATGTTTATTCTGCAGATTTTGTCACTTCTTTGAATGTTAGCCGCCTGGAAGCTAACATGTTTTCCCACCCACCCACTCTCCAGTTCCCCTGCTTCCCCTACACCATTACCTTTAAAGCTCACCACCTTTTTTCCTGGTAAAAGTCAATACTGTAATTTCCAGGAAGTGCAACAAAGTCCAGCAACGAGCCAAAAATCCTTTGAGGTTCTTTAGTCTTTTTCACCAAGTAGTTAGTTACTTTAAAGAATGCAAAGATTTTGGAGATGTTTTACAACACAAACATAGGAAGTTCAACCACAGAGACTGACTAAAGAAGATGTAATGACATACTAACACATTTTGGTGAGGCAAGTCATTTCCAGACAGGTACTGTGACTAAGACACTTTCACTCTTCCTTATCAACCTGCCATGTAATTTTTTCTAAGCGAAATACATTCTTTTTATATCCTTATTTATTAACAATTCAAAATAATTGTAGTCAAAATGAAGATGCATCACAGTTAAGTTACCAGAAAGTTTCATCTCACTTCTTAGTGAGATGAAACAATACATTTTTCCACATGCTTTGGAAACAGCCCATCAATGATACCAGCTTTCTTTAAATGTAGCAAAACATACATGTTAACCAAAGGGAAAAGCTAAAGAAAACAGCAAGTGACCAGTATAGTTACCACAGTGAATATTCAGGAACAGTAGCACAGATTTTGCTAAAGTCAAGAGGGCACTTGACACTGCATATTTCCGATCAGTATTCACAGGCAATAGTTAACACTCTTGATCTAATGGATACAGAAACACTACAGTGCTTCAGGAATCAAACACTAAGCAGGCAAATAAAGCCTGCAATCAACAGGCTAGCAAGCCCATATTTGAAGCATGAAAATATTAATGAAAAGATGGGGGAAAAAAGGATGCAAGAAGAGATGGGAGCATATATTTTAAACAAGTATTGAAAGTCATCTCAATGACATTAAACATACTGAAGCACTGTGCCAGACAAGTCCTGGATATGCTGAATTGGCTTAGTTTAAAATAGTTATTTTATAGTACAGTAAAAAGTCACAGATTGCATAAAATCATTGGTAACACATGTAAACTCTAAAATAGAGATACAGAGGAAATTTTCATATAAGCTATAAAATCCTTTAGGACTAAAAGGAGCATTCATCTGCTTCTGTTATCTCATTTTAGCAAGGCTAACTTTGCTCCTACAGAGATGTCTTAATGAAATTGGACATGCCTGCAATTTCTTCCCACCTTACCAGAGTGACTGTAACTGCAGACAATTGCATAATTCTTATTTCATCAAATATAAAGCAATGCTATTTTTTACCAACACTTTGCTCCCTTACCTACACTTATTTTTACCTCAAGATCCTTATGCTCCATCCTGTAGAAGTATAACAGTTGCTATTTCAACACTGTGCAATGTCTGATTGTTTATTAAAGAAGCAGGCAACAGACTGTGGTAGGCGGACACTAGGCTGAAGACCCTACTGCATGAGCTTTGATTCTATTATTCAAGTCATATCCTTCTTTGTTTTCAGTAGAAGCATAGACTATCAGGATTTACATTTCAGCATTTTGTTAGAGCACTCAGTCAAATACTGAGTGCTCTAACAACACTCAATTACAGCTCAATCAAGTTGCTCAAATCAACATTGAAAGTATCTGAAGAGATGCCCAAAGAATTGTGTGTTTTCCCCTACTGCTGAGCACACTTAGGCCTTCTCTACAGGAAGAAAAGAAGATGAATCCTCAGGTGGTAGAAACAATTTGGAGGACTTCTTAATCCTCCACTATCAACAGCTGTGGAAAAATGAAAGTATGGTCTTGACAGCACATTCTCAGACAAATACTAAGAGAACAAAACCATGCCCCATCGTGACTTGTCCACAGAATCATACAAATGTGGACTTAATGTGAGCCATAGAACATAGCTCCACTTGAGCAGCCTCTCAACAGCAAGGCAAAGATACAGTGATAAATTAGAGTGAGAAAACACCAGCAGTTATTGCCACTACTGAAGCTTTCCTGTGAAGGAGAAAGGGATTCAATGCCATTCACCAAGTATTACTTTTAAAGTACAGAAATGCTACTCATGGGGCACTTACTTTGGCTTAAAAACAGACACTTAAAATTTATCTTCCTCTTCTTGAATGGTTCTCACATAAATAAGCTTGCCATTCATTTAGGAGGTTTCCTGTTGGTTTCGGCAATTACTGAGCCACACCTGCTGGCACAGAAAAACCCTTATGCCAGCCAGTAGCAAACTGGGACAGAGCCTGCATCTGCAGCAGAAAACTGTCATCACAAACTACAGCCACATGCAAGTTCCTTATTCTACATCCTCTCCTCCAAGAAATTTGTGCCCTACGCCTTACTTTTTGTGTGTGAGAAATGTCAGGTTAGCTAAAGAAGAGGAACATCAGTAGACTTAAACCTCCAGTTCTCAGGTGTTCATTAAAATTCAGGGCTGCTTTACCATGACATTAGCTACCAGCTGCCTGAGGAAGGTTACCGCATTCACATGCAGCAGAAATTAAACAAAGAGTGTCAGAAACCAAGCCATGATTTTCACTTCGCTTAGCCCTTATTCAAAAGAACAATAGTATGTATTTCCTTTAAATAACAATTCAGTAAAAGCACATAATTCTCATCAACACTAAACCAGCTTGGACATACAAAGTGATAGCAAGACAGCTAAAAGCATATCAATATCAAATGTTAGTATGTGTAAATATACTAGTTGCATTCCTACCTCTTTCTTCCTTGTGCAATTATATTGTCATTCTGTTTTGGGGAGGAGGTGGAAGTTGTTTTTTTAGTGCAGAACTAGGTGGGTGAGTGATTGGTCACATAATAGGACAGTCTTGTTATGTATCACTTGGCTTTAGGGTCTAATTCTACATAGTTTTTCACATCCTTTACACTACCAAATAAAATCTGTTTGGTGGCCTCTGAGAAATGTGTAGAATACCTTAATCTGTCTCCTCACCCTCTGGTTTTATAGTCAACACAAATTAGCTAGCAGGAATAAAGATTGACTAATTTTCATTCAAGAGCAATGAGGACAAAAGAGTGAGCTCCAAAGCTACAAACCCCTTTAAAATCTCTTTTTTGCCAAAAACTTGGGAGGAAGCAGGGAGGAGGAGACTTAGAAGTGATATAGAAAAAGAGAACTTAGAAATTAGACACTGAAGGTTACACTTCCTTATGAGGTTAGCTATCTGAATTCTGTCTTTAAATTGATCATCAAAATCCCCAATTTAAATATTAGGCTTAAACAAAGGACAGGCACACTGATCACAAAGATTAGATATTCCATGCTACTTGTCCAGACGAACCAAACTGTTGCAAAGATATAGAAAGGATATATGAAAAATGAGAACATACACAGTTATACTACATATATGGATTTTAAGACCAATTTTTAAGCAAACTCCTAACAAATTTGTAAGGAAAAATCCAGACCTATGGGTATTCATTATAAGGACTCCTGTCCCTAGCCAGAATTTTATTAATATTCAGGTAAATATACCCACATTATAAAAAACTGGTTTAGGACACATGTGAAATGATTACTGTTCCGTTGATGAGATGGAACAGGAGTACTGCTATGGAATAGCACAGGAATACTGCTATGGCAGTGTGTTTCAGCAATTGCTGTTACTGTACCTATTTGGAACACAGGTTATTTCATCAAGATGTTAATCCAGAGTTCATTATAGTTGTTTTCTTGCAAGTCCTGTGAAGAATTATGTATGCTAAAGCTTGGAACTGTTCATGTTTAATGGTATTCTAAATAAAAGTCCTGAAAAAGCAGAATGAGCTCAGATACTAGGTAATAAGCAGCATGAAATTCCATATTTTAATAGGTGTATTATAACAAATGAATTTATTTTCATCCAGCAGAAATAAAGACTTTGTTTATGTTATATTCCAAACTCTAACCACATGAAGCACCTGGGAAGTTGTTCTGCAATCCATGAAGCACTGATATAACTCACATTTTACTAAAAAAAAAAAAGGAGTTATATTAGTTGTTGATTTTTATTGGAAAAGCTTGTGTTCTCCTGAGGATAATACCTTACTGAAACATACTACTAAATGAAAGGATAACATTTAAAGGACTTCCTCATAGTGCCTGCAAAGCAACAAGGATTTACTTATCAAGAGGTGGAGACTATTTTCATAGTTAGAATTGGAAAAATCTACTCATTTGTTATTTCCCTTGTTTGGGCATTTCTGGAATTAACCCAAAACAAAGCAGGCACTTGGAATTCAAACCACTAGTTTAATTTGCAATGCATATCACCATGCCAGAAGCTGGGAGGCTATGTCAGAGAAAGCATTGTTTTATACATGCCCTCTTACACTCTTCTGCAAGCACCTGCTTCAGGTCATCGCCAAATGGCGGATACAGCACTTGGCATAGCTTTAGGACAACCAAGACTTTTATGGTTAACAGGCAGCACCACTGACACAAGAGGGAAGAGGGAAAGCATAAATGTGTAAAAAGTTATATAAAAAGGAAACAACATAAAAAAAGTAATATCGATTATTTTTGTCCCTAGAATTCTTACTAGATTTCATAAAAGCACCTTTCAAAATCAGTTCGACTAATCCAGTGTTTTGCAGGGAGCTCACAACTGAACATGTATAAGGAGCAGTGACCCATACACTTTGCACCACTAAAATTGGAGAACATGTAAGAGTTTTCCTTCCTCAGAAACTGACGGTATCATTAACCAGGTGAATCCTCATTAAATGTTTTAAGTTTAAAGCTGAAGTTTTTCCACTTCTGTCATAAATGAATTTTTCTGAAAGGCTAAACAGGAACTGTTTCAAAATATAACTTCACTATCATTAATTGGATTAGCTTCATTACATTCATCCAACAATAAACAAAGTACCTTAAATGGAACCATGTTTGCTTTTTTGCTCACTCCTTTTTAAACCATGAAATTAAGCTACCAAATTTAATAGCACAAGTAACAATTCTTCGTCGAGCAGCAGAATAATGAAAGAGAAGCCCAAGCAATTCATGCTCCAGGAGAAGGAAAACACACTACAGATGCGTCTAGGAATAGTTTCAATTTGCCTGTCCTATGACCATCATGTTTGTATCTCATGGCCCTTTTATTTAAGCTTTTGACAACTCACATCCATTCATACTAAAACAGAAGTATTTAATGTAGTGTGACCAAGAAGCACTTAATGGAGAATTTTGCAAGTTCTAGATATTGATGTTTCCTAACCATTGGTCCTCAGGACTATGCCAGAAGGAGTGTGAACCCCAGGTTCATTGAGCCAAGGCAGATAACTGGAAGAGAAGCAAACACCTGGCAAGCCATCTGGTCTTGCACCATATTCAGGCCAAGTCTGAAGTCATGAAAACACAAGAAGGTAGTCACCCTACTTGAAAGAGTCCATGTCTTTTTTGCCTTGTATTCAACAGAAGTTTTTTCTGCAACCTGACCGTGCTAATTGCATTTTGATTAACAACTTTGTAGTTCATTTTTCCTCTTCTTAAACAGGGACTTCATTTGTTTCTAAATTCAGCTGTTGAATTGTGAAATTGTACAAATGGCATAAATTCAGCATCAAAAAAACACCTTCCATGCTGATCTAGTAAGCTTGAGAGTAATAGTTCTTTGTTATACATCATTTTCACATAAAATTCAGATTGATGCACTTTGCAGAGTGCTATGCTGACAGGTACGGTTTAGTAACTTCAGTGTAACACAGATGTGTCAGCTGGGAACTCAACACCAAGATAAAAAAGCTGTTCTATTAGAAAAGTTCACTTATTCATTAAACTCATTACTCTAATGGCTTTGAAGATGTACCTGATTCTGTCAAGTTGAGTTGCTGAAGTTAACCTGTCTGGGACAAGGACTTTCCCCAGACTATGTTCCATATTATTCTTTCAAAATCCAATATACACCAGCATCTTAGCAACTCAAATATTTAATAAAATCTGAGCTGAGACTTTGGGGAATTAAATAAGTTTATTTCCTCTGGCAGATAATAAGCTTCAATTTTCTCTTAAAGAAAACGCACATGCCTTTCCTACACACATGATCTGGTTAATGCATCCCTTGTGCACCTACTTTTCAGTGTGAACTGATAATGAAATCCATTGCTATGAAGTGTATAATGAAAGTAATGAAGTTTAAAATCATCCATCAAAACATTTTTAATAAAATATCTAGAGATTAATAAACCTATCTTCCCTACTAAAGTGTTCAGCAGTATCTGTATTTAAGTGACTGCCCAAATAGTTCAGAGAAGTATCAGAACAGCTTCACCTTGTAAATAAAAAAATAAAATAACAAAAAAAAAAAAAAGAAAAAGAAACTGGAGTTTCTCAATCTGATTCAACATTTAATTTAATTTAATTTGAATTAATTCTCCCTCAAACTGGCTGACTTAACAAGTACACAGACAGCACACATTTTCAAAAATAACTATTTTGTACAAATGTAGTGAATTCAGAGAGAATAATCGCAAACAAAAACACAGCATAAGGAAGTTTAAATTCTTGAAAGAAGTTAGCATAAAAGGTGGGTAATTTGGGGATTTCCCAAAAATCTTGAAAAATGGGAGGAAAATATGAGCAATTGTGGGAAAACAAAAAGATGTTTCGCAACTTACTGTAGTATGAAAATCATAATACAGCTGCTATTCTACACTGTATTTCATTTTGAAATCAAAACATTATCAATGCTAAGGACTTTGTATTAGTGATAACACACACATGAATGCCTATGAGTTATCATCTCCTTATCACCTCTAAGATGATAAAACTTCTCAATGAAAGATAACAACTTAAGATGGCTCTTTAAAGATGACATACAGGAAAAAAAAAAAAAGACACCAAATAACATAATAATATAAGTATTGGCATAGAATCATAGAATGGTTTGGGTCAGAAAGGACCTTAAGATCATCTAGTTCCAACCCTCTGCCATGGGCAGGGACACCTCACACTAAAGCAGGTTGCTTAAGGCTCTGTCCAACCTGGCCTTGAACACTGCCAGGGATGGAGCATTTATCACTTCTCTGGGCAACCTGTGCCAGCACCTCACCAACATCACCACCCTCACAGTAAAGAACTTCTTCCTTATATCCAACCTGAACTTCCCCTGTTTAAGTTTGAATCCGTTACCCTTTTTCCTATCACTACAAGTCCCTGATGAAGAGTCCGTCTCCACCACCCTTGCAGGCCCCGTTCAGATACTGCAAGGCTGCTATGAGGTCTCCACGCAGCCTTCTCTTCTCCAGGCTGAACAGCCCCAACTTTCTCAGCCTGTCTTTATACGGATTCCTGAGGACCCATGGGTGGATTTCATCAGGTCCAATGGACTTGTGCACATTTGTGTTCCTAAGACGATCTTGAACCTGATCCTCTCCTACAGTGGGCCTAAGGTCGTCATTCTCACAATCCCTGCATTTGTTTTCCAAGACTTGAGCGGTGTGGTCAGAGCACTTGCGAGTGAAGACTGAGGCAAAGAAATCATTGAGAACCTCAGCCTTCTCCAAATCCTGGGTAGCAGTTCTCCTGATAGCTTCCGGAGAGGGCCCACGTTATCCCCAGTCTTTCTTTCATCTGCAACATACCTATAGAAGTCCTTCCTGTTCTCTTTGACATCCCTGGCCAGACTCAATTCTAACCGGGACTTAGCTTTCTTGACCTGATCCCTAGCTTCCCAGACAATTTCCCCCTATTCTTCCCAGGCCACCTGTCCTCACTTCCATCTTCTGTAAGCTTCCTTTTTCCTTCTGAGTTTTCTCAGCAGCTCCTTATCCATGCATGGGGGCATATTCTTTGAATTTCAGGCAACTCTTATGATTCAATCTATAGAGTATATATTGAGCATATATAGAGCATATTGGTTTACTGGATGAAAACGAAAAACAGAGATGAGGTACAAAGTACAGTCCTTAGCAAGATAAATTCAAAAGCAAACAGGATTCTGTACATTTTCTGAAGTATGCCTACTGGAGCCGTTGCATGTCAACCAGTGGAACTGAATACAGCATTACTTCAGCATTACATTCTATTGCATTACATTACATTACTACAGCTTTATATTCTATTTTCAATATTCTAGGATTTTTTTTCCTTTTAAACCAAATTAATCTGATCATTGACCCTTCCAATTTAACTGCCTTGAAAAACAAAGTTTTCAATTTATAAATTAAATTATTTAAGTTTCAGATCTCTAATGAGGTTGCATTCTGAAGCGGCCTTCTGGCCTCACATCTCGAAGAGTTGTGCCACAAGAGAATGTTACTTTGGAAAGAAGTGTCACAAAGTTTTACCCATCCCGCATTTGCACTGAGCTGAAGAACAGTTTCTGAAAAATCTTGCATGGTCATACTGAACTGTTGGTATTTAATATCCAAGTAATCAGCACATTGTTTTGATATTCACCTCAAAAGGTTAGTAGGCAAAAAACCTTAACTTTAACTCGGTACAAGTTGCATCTTATCTTCGGTTTAAGCGGCTGTGTGTAGCACAAAAGACTGACGCATAATACAGCAAAAAAAATATATCTGCAGCTATGTGTGGGTGAAATATTTATACTCCATGTTTTCCCCAAGTTTTCAAACATTCTCTCCTCCTTGCCTCAAGATCAGATAGGAGTAAGGAGGAAAGGAGCCAGATAAGGGTTTTAATTTAACTTTTGTCTCTTAGAAATTTTTTTTTAACTAACTCTTTTATATCTTTATTATTGACTGATTTTTTATCCACTTTCTTTTCTATCAATCAATGATGATGATCTTTACAATAGTTCCTTCTTTAACAAACTTTGATAAAAACACAACAGTTCTCTACCTTTTAATGTTAGTAATGTGAAGATGATAGACATAGATGATACTGTAGGGAAGATAAAAATACCAGCTGAAAGTTAAGTAGGACAGCAGTGTAGCTTACACAAGGCAACATTTCATATATTAAGTGGTGGCAATGTTTAATATTTACTGCTCAATGTAAATTAATGAATTTGAGTACAGTTCCCTAGAAAAGATGCAAACAAATGAAGGCTGAGTTATACTACCATATGTGTTATAATAAAGCAACAGGTTGTTAGCCTTGCCAATCCACTGCCCCTGCAGTTCTACACTCAACTTCCAGAGTCTCAGCCCACTGAGCTGGTCAGCATGGCAGAAAGCTGCTCGTGCACACAGTGCAAACTGCAGGCTTATGCTAGAAAGGACCAGAAGAAGGTAAAGGATTTGTGAAAGAGATGTTCCATCCCAAGTTGTTACGGTAATTGAGCAAGCAAAGGATTAAGTTATATCTAGAATTGGCCAAGAAATGGGAATTTTCTCAGAGCTTCTAATGTGACAAAATCATTTTTATTCAAAGTAAGTATAAAACATTTTTTCCCCTTCCATGCTAAATAGAATGGGAAAATTATAAGAAAGATACAGCGAGGGAAAAAAGGAACACTGTTATACATGCATACAGTATATGGAGGGATTTTTTTTTTAATATTATTTAATTATACTTCCAAAAGCAAATCCAACTTTGTCTCCTTCAGGATGCAAGTCTCAGCACTAACCTTTGCTGCTGCCAGTGTTGTACCAGCTTTGTAAAGGATGAGGGACAGGATGGATGGCTGTGCTATCCTCAGGCAGGGTACAGAGAGGTTAAACCAAAATTAGTTTTAAGACAATCTGTCAGACACAGAAAGAAGTACATTTTTCCAAGAAAAATGGGTGGGGCGCATAAGTCATAAACAGGATTTTAACAATTAAAAAAATAAAATATTAAAAAAATTACAACTCAGAGTTAAGACTGGTTTTCAACAGCATCTACACTACATAACCACAGATTTTTGGTCCAGGGATTCTCATTGAATGAGAAAAATTCTAGCCCTTTATTATGGAAGATGCCATACTAATTTACTATCAGTATGACCCCCTCACAGGGAAGCTTTCGATACGTGCTTGCAGAAGTCAGGACACCACAGCAAGCATTTATGAAAAAATTGGAAAAATCATATGGTCTATGCATGAACATGAAAGCCAGGGTATTTTAATTTCGATTTCTATACCACCTCCAGAATGACTGTGCAATTTATCTCTCAAAAGCTTATTAGATCTGGTTGGCTTAAGGAAGCTATTGCAATACTGAATGCCAATTGCATGATTTACACAATTTTACTACCTAGTACCAGAGACTGAAAACTTCTACCAGATGGAGACAAGGCAGATTCAGTCCTAATGGCTACCACTGGGATGGCCACAACACAAAAAATGAGAAAAACAGGAATCTATGAAAACAGCTTTGTTCTGTCTTGTTTATAAGGTCAGGAAGGGGCAGAGGGAGTCCTGGGGTGTATATATTTGAGAAATAGAAAAGGGACCCAGAAAAATAGGGGATACAAAGAGGAAATTTCAGTGACTGAGAAGGTCAAAGAGGAATTATGTGATTTAGAGATGCTCAGCACACGAAAGGAGACCTAAAAATTTGAAAGGATCCTGATTCAAAGTCCAAAGGTCATGCAGGAGTAGCAACTAACTAGCTACAAGGCATGGAAGACATGTATGTTAACTGCTTTACCTAGTCTAAAATGAATCTAAAATGAAGCCCTGTTCTTCGGTGCAAAGTCACAATTTAATGTAACAATGTTCTGTCCTTGGAAACCACACACTAGAACCACCTCAGTGGGACCACCTATCTGCACAGAGCTATCTTTCAGTAATGGCACAGTGCTCACTGCCATTGTGTCAGAATGTCAGGAAGGGATGTGACAGACTAACCACAGAAGACAAGGGGTCAGTGACTACTGTTAGATTCAATAGCTATGGGGTTGATCCAAAAGCCAGAGGAAGTTTAAAAACCCAGGCATGCAGCATGCAGTCTAAACAGCAGCCTGTCAAAATTGAGAGCAGCCCTGTGGAGAAAGAGGTGCTGATTGAGGAGAACTTCAACATGATCTGCCAGTGTGTACTCGGAGCCAAGAAAGCCAAACATATGCGGGTCTGCAACAAAAGAAATGTGGCCAGCAGGTCAAGAGAGGTGATTCTGCCCCTCTACTCCACTTTGATGAGACCCCACCAGCAGTACTGTGTTCAGTTCTGGGGCCCCCTGCGTAAGAAATAAATGGACCTGCTAAAGCAAGTCCAAAGGAGGGCCACAGAGATGCTCAGAGAGCTGGAGCACCTCTCCTATGAAGACGGGCTGAGAGAGTTGGGCTTGTTCAGCCTGGAGAAGAGAAGGCTCTGGGGATACCTTAGAGCAGCTTTCAGTATCCAAAGGGGGCCTATAAGAAATCTGGAGAGGGAATTTTTAAAAGAGCATGTAGGAATAAGACAAGGGGGAATGCATTTAAGTTCTGGATGCGCCATCTCTGGCAGTGTCCAAGGCCAGGCTGGATGGCACTTTGAGCAATCTGGTCAAGTGGAAGGTGTCCCTGCCCATAGCAGAGGGGTTGGAACTAGATGACCTTTAAGGTCTCTTCCAACCCAAACTGTTCCGTGATTCTATGATGTACCATTGGGAGATTTTGAGGAAAGAGAGCAAGAGAGCATAAATACTAGCTTCATTTGGATGTGGCCTAACTGACAGCACATGGGCCAAACCACCTTGCATAAAAAAATACCATTCAGGTCAGTCTTTCCCCTCATCAGCAAGGAAGAGCTGATGTTTAGAAATGTGTTACCATCAGCTAAATAAGCATTCTTAGACAAACACATGGATACATTCTCAGACCCCAAACAACCTGATACAGAGTGGGGAAAGGAGAAAGTTAAAGATTTGTGGCAGATAATACGTGGAAACTGGAGAGTACAAAATCTGTGACTCATTTGCTGTAATTTTGCCATCCTGCACGTGTCACTGAAAGGTTCCAAATAATCCTTAAAAAAGACTTTGGAATTGGGAAGGGGTCACTTTTTGAATGACATAAGAAAAAGTGCTGAGGATGCCAACTCTTACTCCTCCTTCTTGGAAAAAATTATCAAATGGCAAATGACAACTGATGAAATGCAAGGAATCATGCAAATTCTGCATTGACAAATTAGACATCTCAAGGCAAGGGCGAGAAAACCACCATTACTTAACAAGCGGATATCAGGCTTACACTGGAACTTGCAATATGTCTCCTACAAAAAGAAAACTTGGATGGGAACTGTTTTAATGCTTCCTGGGCTCAAAACAAACTTCTCTACTGCTGAAAGCTCCTTGTAGTACTTAGGAAATATACTTTATTTGTCATATAGTCTGAGAACAAGCATACAGTAGAGAATGAACTGTGCTAATATTCTCTTTCCATCCAAAACGTAAAAGAAGATGACCTTGAGTCATAAAAAATAACTCTGAAGATCACGCCCATAAACTAATTACCTGGACCTCTGTTAATGTTTTTGCATAACGTCTTTGCAAGAAAGCATCCATATGAAATAGAAAGTCTCAGAATAGGCATCTGAAAGCTTCCAAACTGTGTTGTTGTTATTATCCACCCACTAAGTTAAATTACTAACAAAAGAAAAAAAGATAGAATATTCAGCAACCTCCTAGACAGTTTCCATAATTTTACATATCATGCGATGAATCTGGCTTTGTGAATAACTGTTGTCATGGCAGCAGTGTCATGGTCCCAAAGGGAAATAAATCCTCCTAACAATTTGTGACAAACCAGCCTAGCAAAGAACAAAATAACTTAAATCTTCCTCAAGGATTATTGATTTATTATTTGAAGCTCAGCATTGGTTATTGAAAAATCACTAACATCTCTTTTAGGATGTGTTTCCAAGAGCAGACTGGGAGATAGCTAAAGATTTTCTTTAGGGGAGATTTTCTTTCAGAATATGCAATTTCTGGAAAGCCAGACTTTCTGCTCCCACCCAGCACAAAATTCAACTTATTAATTAAAAAAAAGCAACACAAACAAACAAAAAAAGAAAAAAAAGAAAAAAGCTGAAAATAAGTGTTTAGTTCTGGTTTATTTGAACTAACACAGCATATTTTGAAAAACTGGCAAGGGGCAAAGCATTTCTCTTTAAAAAACTCCAATATTAAACTGAATTTCTCATTCATTGCCTGCAGAAGGTGTGCTTGCAGTGAAGGAGGTGGGTGAGACAAATTTTACACCAAGCATTTTTTCACATACATAATTGACCTGTATGACTTTTACTGACATGGAAACCACACCTAGTTCAGGAAATCCCACACCTATTTCAGCACAGGGGCATCCTTGAGTGCACCGGAAGTTAGGAGAACATTATGAGAAGGTGCTGTCTGTGCTTGCTCTATTCCTACATCCTTCTCAGCCACTCTCTCACCAAAATTGAGACAGAATACAGGGAAAGATGGGCCTTTGACCTTTGTGACTACAGGTATTTCAATGAGATTTAGGCATCTGAATTGCTTACCGAAGTTATAATTCATTTTGTTAAATTAGCCTGTCTGGGATGAACCAGGCTTCTCTGCTGGATGGTGTCTTCCATAGTGCAACTTCATTCTCCCTTTCACTGACATGCTACGTTAAGGAATGGCCATTTCAAGGTAGAGGCTATGTAAAGGTGCAATCTAATAACTGGACACCCAAACAATAACTCAAAGCCAGGAAAATCTGGTTTAACATGGGATTGATCCAGTATTAAAGACTTGGATTGTTCTGAAGCTGAAACAGGGTATTTCCAAATGATAAACATGTTGAATACTGGAATTCTCTGTAAGGTGGAAAGCCTCCATTTTCTCAGGTTACGATTTTTAAAAAGTTAAATGATGGCTAGTCCAGATTGAAAAAAGGAATTAGCAGCAACTAAATATCAATATTACTGCTTGCAAAGAAATACGAACACTTCTTTTTTCTAATTCACAGATTCACAGCAATACAGGAACCTTTTATTCACTATACCCTTAAATAATATCTGATAACATCCAAAATAATGCTTGTAGCATCATGGCACTAGCCTGGCTCGTCTTCTGGTCAAGGCTAAGGAAACCATTTCCTCCCTTCAGATACTTATCTCCTGGCATTACCTATTCCTAAACTGCTCAAGCCCAGCTTTGCCACAGCTCCGTCTTCCTTGGATGATTCAGTAACACTCAGGCTCTGAGCACTGCTGTCTCAAAGCTGAAACCTAGCCCCAGCAAAAATTCCATAAGATACACCAGCCCTAGCTATCAGAATAGCTGATTTGCAAGGCTAAATCAGAGATAAAAACTTAACAGATGTTTTAGACTTCTATTTGTTACGGCCAGAATGGGAGATTTCTCACAGTTTAGCTAGAAGACATTCAGTAATCCATGTGCCCAGCTGATGCCAAGTAGGACTTGGCCACATCCCTATTTAAGTCTCTATTTCACTCGATTCCTTGTTCTAAAGGCACAGGATTGAAAACAGAGGTGACTTCCCTCTTCCTTGCCCAGCCCAAGGACAGTAACTGAACAATCTCCAGCTGAGTCCCTCTAGGCTACAACAGACAGCACTTCCCAATGCCTTTGCTTCCTAAGTTCCTCATTGGGTCACTGGACTGCCCAAACCTCTATGGGCCTTTCAAATCCTTACCAAAGTTCATCACACCCTCCAGAAGAGACAGGTACGATGAAGGAAGCAGTGTTTAAGAAGCAGTCATTTTGAGATACTTCTCAGCTTTCTTCTCATTCATCTGTGACAGGTTTTTTTACTGATACCTGAGTCAGAGAACCAAATGTGCAACAGAGGAAGCAAACAGCTGTTAAGCACGTTTGAGGAGGGAGGGAGCAGGGAGGGGAAAGGATGGCAGAGACAGGAACCATGTTAGTTTCAGAATGAGCCAAAAAAGTATAGAAGCTACAAAAAGAAGGGCATTTTTCACAGCAAAATGAGCATCATGGGGAAAAGAGACAGATGTCTCATAAGCAAGTGCTAGCTGGGAGACAAAATGAAGCAAACAGGAAAGGTTCTGTTGTGTACAAGAGAAGTTGCAGATAATAATTCTTAGCTAACGTTTTACAGATACATTTACATTCTTCATGTAGGGATGAGCATGCTTTTCCTCCACACAAGAAGAAGGAAATTCACTCTAACAGAAATGTGTATGAGCTTCATGCTTCAGCAGAGCTGAAGCTGGCTTGTGAACTTCTATTTCCGTTGTTTTCCAAGTGCTTTATGAGCTGTCATACATTGAAATGCAACAGTTTATCCCAAGGCAGACACGTTCAGTCCCAAACAACAGACCCCAAGGCTCACTGGAAGGATCTGAAGAAGCTGGCAGCAGTGATGTGGTACAAGTTATTAGACATTCAGGAAGTTTGGGCAGAGATTAGAGGAGGGTCTGAAAGAGTTCCTTCCATGAGAGAGAAGGGAAGGACAGAAAGTATCGTCATCAAAAAAGCTTTAGACCTTGATAAAAGAATAAATCCAGAAAGGAATTAAGTAATGGGAAAGAATCAGCAGGAAGGGAAGGATATTAAACTAACCAATCTGCACAAGTAGAACCAAAGTGTCAGTACTTTTCACATGGTTTCCAGCCCTTTTGTGACAAAGTTTAATTGTCAGCATCTTAAAATATGGTAGTCTTGCCAGCCTAGACAATACATCAGCCTGACACCAAACATCCCTATGTTTGTTTTTATCTATGTCCTGTTTTGGTAACTCAGTCTCTGGGGTACTATTCCTGATTGCTACCAAATTGTTGTCATCTGAAAAGGTTATTGAACTGTACCCTGCATGTAACAGCAGCAGCTATACTTCACTGCGTATTGTGAAGCTTAATGAGTGTTCTTAATGAGCTTTCAAAGATCATCAAAACAAAGTAACTACCTCATCAGCACACAGGAAAAGTGAGATTAAAACAGGGAATCAGTATGCGTGGGGGGTGATTGTTCATATGCATTAATTTCATCTGCCATTTCTCCCTGTGTTCCTTTCAGTTCTATAATGAAGCAATTTCAAACCAGACATTAAAGGTTACATCTGCAGCTACATTTTAAAACTACCAATTTAAAGTTCTAAAGAGCCATGTTCGTAATTTCCAAATTCAATTAAATATGAGAAATATTTATAGAATACTGTTATTACTTCTACCATTATACTATAGCAAATTGAATCATCTACAAGAGATACTCCAGCTGATCAAAAGAATTAGAATCAATCACTTGAAAATAAGGGAGTGAGAGATCTTGCAGGCCTTCATTCCAGAGTAACAACATTACAGTAAGATTACTATGTTTCTTCTGGAGTTTCTTGACCTCTTAATATCATGGCTATTAGAAAGCATCCTGTCTAAAGGTCTTTATTTTTCCCCAGAATTTTTGTACATCTACTCTTAGCTCCATTTCTACTGTTGTCTTTTTCTCCTCGTTTCTTGCTGTGTAATTCCACCAAGAGACTTCGATATCAAGAATCACAGTATTTTTCCAAACTGGATGTTGTCATGCCTCAGTTTCCTCGCTTCTGCAGAATATGCCTCAAACTCTCCGCTCAGATGGTGAATTTCACTTCGGAACCTTCTTATGGCCAGCCCTTTTACAAATTAACTCCACTCATTTCTCTCGTGTATGGGGCTAAGCCTTATTCCTACTTTGGCACCAGGTTTGACAGTCATTCTTGTTTTTCTTCCGGACTTCAACAAAATGCCATAAGACCCCTACCAACCTTGTTTCTCAACTTGCTGTTGTACAGAAAATTTCTTGGTTACCCATGTGGCCTGTGATTGTGCTTGTCTGACACAGATGCTTGGCTGGTTTGTGCAGAGGACACCTCAACTGGGGTTCTTGTAGGTCTCAGCCCAGACTGGATGAAACTGGTGGCAAGACATCGTACAATTGCATTGAAATCTGAATCTGATTGAAAAAGTCTTTTTATTCTCATCACTGAACGAACTAGGAGCTTAACCTGAGAAGAATACAGGGAAAGCTGAAAATATCTTTTATCCAGAGGCAAGGAAAGTATCAGCTACCACTGGGGCATTTCTCCAGTAAAAGCTAAAGACTTAAAATTTTTGCAATGAGATATTTCATCACAGAAAAATGGCTATGTGGAAATTTATTCATTTCAAAGTAAGTTTGTTTCAAAAAGGCACTTGTGGAGATAAAAACCATTTTGATATAGCTGAAGAATTGCTTTGACCTTTTAAAAAAAGGAACATTTTATCTACTATTCAACATAACTCTTCAAGTATTAGTTTTAGAGAACACAGAATTACCATCAAAATGGAAACAAAACATCTCACATCAACTGAAATGAGTTTCTAGATTTTGTTTCACTGAGAACACTGAGATGTATTGTTTTCATTAGATTTTGGGACAGATATGATTTTTTTTCTAACTGTGTATTTGCAGATATAAACCAAGATCCCACCCAATTCAAGTCCTTATTGTGTCAAAATACACTGATGAGGGAAGCTGCAAATATGCCCATACCAAGCATTGAGGATGTCTCCTCTTTCCAGAGAATGGAAAAGAAAGAGATATCTAATGCTTCTTTAACAAGCCGTGGCAGAAATTAGTTGGAAGGCTCCTAAGTGCCGCTACTTACACACATTCATTCCGAAAGCCACCTAGGGATCACCACAGGTCAGACTGGAGGCAGCAACACGACTCTTACCTAGAACACCTAAAACAACTATGGCTCATGAGAGTTGCTGAAGCAAAATGCCACACAGTTTACTTATGTATATGCAAGACAATTGTTTTACTTTCTTTCAGATTTCTTTACAGTTGCTCACTGCTGTGATATTTAATGTTTCTGGAGAATGCTGGTTTACTTGAATTTAACTCCTTGAACAGAAAAATATGCATAAAGCATGGGAGTATGTGAACTGAGTCTATGAAAATATAATTACTTCATGTAACAGTCCTCAGTAATTTCTACCTACTTGTTTTCAAGACGTCATTTTCCCAGAACATTCCTAGAATTTAGGAGACAAGGATGCTGGTCTATGCATATCTACTCCAAATAAGGCAATTGTTAAAGACTCTTAGCACACAGTCTTGGCCTAAAGTAAAATATATGTCTAATCTTGATGAAACCTGTTCTGCCCTATTTTGTTGGTAGAAAGAGGCAGGGTCAGAGGAATGGAAAATTCCCAAACAGAAAACAAAGAACACAGCTAACAAAAGAGGCTTTTAAAGGCTAAAATACTAAAAAAATCAGTAAAGTATAGAGGCATATGATTATTAGTAAGCAGGAGCTTTGACTCTCAGCAAAGCTGAAAGGAAGCTAGCACACAGGAAGGAGCAGGCAGGAAAAACTTAGGTAGAGAGAACTCAAAAAAACATGGAGCCAAATCTCACTTGAGCATATGGAGGAAAATGAGACCAGAAATGCAAAGAACTGATTCACTCTGTTGCCCAGACCCTGTAGTCAAACTGAGCTTGTGTACACAGTGTTATTAAGTGATACTCCCTGTGAGAGACTAATCTGAAATCAGAGTCCACTGTCCATTGTCTCAAAGATTGGTCTGAGAAGCTGAGATGGAATTCCATCTATCTTTTGTCTGAGATGGGTGGGAGGAGTTGACATAAGACTCCAATATCCATTGCCTGGGAGAAGAGTGTGAGGAGCTGAACTGGGACTCCACCATCCATTGCCTGATGAATGACTGGGAAAGAGCTGAGATAAGACTCTTCCATACATTACCTGGAGGATTGGTGTGAGGAATTGCTACCCATTATCCCAAGAATTGCTGCAGACACATGCGTGGGTGTGGGTGTGCGTGTGTGTGTGCGCGCGCGCGCAGACACGTGCAGTTGAAGAGCTGCTGCAAGACCAGGGAAACTGGTCCACCAGGAACGTGTAATACGTGACATGAAGAACAGAGGTACTCCCCCCAACTCATTATAAAAGGGGGAAAAGGTAATCACCAAGGGCACATCGCCAAGGAGCCATTGCCATGAGGATGACTCCAGAAGGACACCTCTGTGAGGACACTCTCTACCAATGACAACTACAGACCCTGAGGGACACACTCCATGAGACATCGCTATGAGGGCAACTCCACGAGACACACTCCATGGGGTACCTTGAAGGGGACAACTCCAGAAGGACACTTCCACCAGTACACCCACCTCCGACAACTACTACAGACTCCTGTGGGACACTCTGCTCCGATACCTAATATGAACCCTGAAGGACTCCCATCACCTCCGACGACGGATCCTCACAACACCGCTGGATCCACAATGGTGACTCTCTCTCTCTCTCTCTCTGCACCCTGAATCCTTGCTTCATTTCCATCCCCTTTCCAATCTGTCCTATCGCTGTCCCCTTTATTACAATAATTTCACTTTTTTATAATAACTGTCTTTTTGTAATGAACTTACTGATTGATTACAGTACTTGACCTTGTTTGCGTCTTAATTTCACTCTTGGGATCACGAACTGAAACAGGGTCCGGCACTGAGGTTTTCTCCAATCGGACCCTGACACTTCCAAACAGGCTTAATAGGAAATGTGCTGATTACAGCAGCACAAAACAAAGCTATGCTGGACTGTTATACCTAAACAGACCACTGCCCATTGCTATGCATTCAACGTACTTTCTAAAGAAAAGAGCACTTGCTTTGTAAATACATCAGGATAAACTATATGCTACTTCCTTCCTATAATTTGCCTTTGAAACAATAAAAAGAATACCAACATGGGGGGGTGGAACGGGAAATGAGGAATACATGCTCAGATCACTAGATGGTTTGAGAGCCATGCAATATTTACAGCCAAGCAGATCACAGATTCCTACTACGTTTTCCTTATGGACTTCTGTAAACATCTCTAGGATGGTAACATAGCCTTTGTTTCTTAACGTTTTTTCACAACCAGAGCAGCTAGATAATTATTTTCTTTCCTAAGTAAGACTCTGGAGGAATGATGAGCATCTGTATGCCATGAGGAGGTACAAGTCACTGTACGTTAACTTTTGCTGTGTTCCCCATGACAGGGGTTGTGCCAGCAGGTTTGACAACAGGTAGCTGCTCGTGTTCACAGGTCAGTGCCTAAGCTGGTAAAATCCAGTTGACACTTGCCAACAGGGACATGCTAATGTGCTACAGAGTCTTAGAAGCTCTAAAAGTAGGGTCAGTTTGTCTCCTGGTGGCCTAGAATACCTGAGCCACGTGATCACTCTTTGGAAAACTACAGCTTGCTTTCCATATCCATCATGTGCCTGCTCTCATGGAAAAGGGAGGCAACTTCCCTTTTTGCCTGTTCTGAAGTAGGGCATCAGCAGATGTTTTTCCCCAGAAAAGAAAGAAACACTGAAAACCAATCGCTAGAAGAGAGGACTGCAGGTCAGGATGATACTGAAAACTGAAGTGTGGGAATACAGCAGTGGGAATGCTGTACTCCCAGAGCTGCACAGTGAGGGGGAAGGAGGCAGCTGAACAGCTGCTTTGTTTTAAGATACATATTTATATTACTTGTCAAACTTTGCAGCCCCTTAATATCCAGTAGACACTGGGGGCGGATAGAAGAATGTCATGATCATCTTCACGAATCTCATAACCTTCCTGATAGATGGATATTGATATTCTGAAAAAGGGGCTGCAGTTGTGCCTGAAGTCTGTCTTATGTGGCAAGAACAAATCAGCTCATGCAGAGGTGTCAAACAATACAGAACAAAGCAAAATTTACATAGGAACTGTTACACCACAGTGGAAAAAAAGCCTCAGAAACTTACTGGACCAAAACCAAGCTGCAGTTCGTATTGAGAAGGATGGCAAAAACCCCTTCCTTCAGCCCCTTTGGAAAGCCAAATACAGTGCTTGCAGCTTCTGCTGCAGGATTCTGCACTACGGCCATTCCAGACTTAGAGAACACTGAACTTGAAAGCCAGAAAACCACTATCCCCTCCCCAGAACTATGACCACATTAAAGCAGGAACTTTGATTATTGCATTCCCACACATATACACAGGCCATGCCACTTCACATAAATCAGCTCAAATTAAAACAGAAACCTGGTTTTACTCACCAATATCAGATGGGGTTATATTGATATCAAAAGTGTTCACAGTGATAAACATTAGCTTCTGAAAAGTCTATGTTTAAAGCAAAAAATGGGTTATGCAAGTTCTTAAATGAGCAATGTGAAAGATCATGATTAAAAATGATGCTTCTATGTCTGTGTGTACTGTGTTTATTGTTAGGGTTTTGCTTTTTTAATATGAGCTAATGTGTTTACCTTTACAAATCTTGTTCCAACCAAGCAACTTTCTTAGGGCATTTCCTTTTATGTACAGCTGCTAAATAAAGCAGTCTTCTGTCCTGCATCTCCCTTGATTCTTATCAGATGCCTGCAAATGCCATGTACAGTCTGCATTGGACTTCCCAGACAGAAAAGTACAAAGTCCCTAACCTTGGTGTATTTTAAGTCAAAAGAATCAAACCTACTCTTAGGAGAGCTAGTAAAAGCAAATAAATACATTTATAACATCAGGCTGACAAAGCATCTGTAATCTTTTCCTGGCCCATTTTACAGTGAATAAAGGACACTACTGACACAAGCAATGATGACATGAGAGAGAAAACCTGCTAGTATCCAAGATTAGAAATGCAGATTTCAACTTTTCTACATCTCTATGTTGCACCAAAAGATTGCATTTGCTTTTATTTCATGACTTAAATCTGTTGCACTCCTATGAGAATCAAGTTTGTATCACAGATTTTTGTCTACCACTGTATTTCAACATAACCAATCTCCTTCACTCCACCTTATCTTTTGGCTGTTATCATGTTATCATATGTCTCCCCTAAAGCAGAAGAGAACCTTCAGGCTGCTCTACCAGTCACATGCCCAACTATACCTGGGAGTAAAGGGAAGACCTGCTCTCTTGGTATGGAGGAAGGGAGAGAAACCAGGCTGAACTCTAATGACATACGGTGCATTTGCTTATTTTCCCAGGTGCTGGCCTCAGATGCCAGTACTAAGATACTCAATGGGCTCAAATCCTCTTTGGCTAAACAAACTCAAGAAGCCTAAAATATACTATCAGAGAGTACTATATAAATCATAGTTATTTTGTTAACTCAGGCAAATAATTTAACCATGATGTACACCAAGTTGGCTTGTTAATTTAGGAGTAATAAGATATATATATGGACAGGATACTTAAAGAAGATTAGTTGCCTGCAAGTCACAAGCCAAACTTAAATGAACCAAACTTTATAAGTGAACAGTCTTATTTTTGTGGATTTTGTCATAAATATAGATCTCTTCCATTCAGAAGGATCTCCTTTTTCTTTTTTTTTTTTATGTTATTTTTCCTCTCAATAGTGGTTTCACTTTTAATTTTCTACTGACTATAAGATTATGCTTTGTTGGCTGGAAGCTATATTCTGTGAATTTATGAGATTGGTCATAAATTGGTTATAAATAGCCTGAGCATATTCCCTGAAAAATAGCAATTTTAAGTTGCTGTTAGGCAAGGCATAAGAGTAAGTATAATTTTGCCAACCACATTAGAAATTATTTTGTTATAGATATTTGCACTCCATTTTAATATATGGTTAATGAATGTGAAGGATATCCAGGAAAGTAATATTTTCCAAGTTTTCTCCACAGATTGCTAAGTTTACTTAACTGTTCTTATTCATGTGTTATACTAAAAAGTCCATAAGCAGTGTTAACAAAGCACTTGAAGACACACTTGAAGACGCATTACTAATAAATTTCAGGGATTTTCCCTTGAAAGATGAATAATAAAAACTTTGAACTGTCAGGAAGATAAATATGTTCAATTTAAGTGCACCTTTCCTATCTAGCTTCTTGCATGCCTTTCCCAACATATGTAGCCATTATGTCTGTCATAATAAAAACACATCTAAAATTTAGCTAGGCACCTAACTCTGTAAATAGGCAACTAATAGGTTTTTCAAAGGAAACAGAAGCATAAATCTCCTACATAGTTTTAATCTCCAGATACCTTAAAATGTCCAAAGGATAGCCTAAAATTTTCTTATGTTGGTGTCCATGTTTAGGGACTTGAAGTCATCCTCCACTGCTTAGCTAAAGCCAAGTTTAGAAAACTTCCCCAGCTGAGAAAATAAATCAACACGAAACATTAGTGAACACAAATCCTTCTCCCTGAGCAGCTTTATATACCAGGCTCTCTTGTTTAACCCTATATGGCACCATTTTGGCAGGCATCCTCACTCATCATAAAATTTCCTGGATGAAGTGTAGCTAAACTAAGAAATGCAAAGTCAGAGAACACAAACCGTACACAGTAACTCACAAGTTCCCACTGCTCTAAACTCCTTATCCTCATTTTTGGTCAACAAAAGCCACAGCTATGTTTTAGTGCCAATGCCATCCCTTCTTTAAAAGTGTTGAAACTGGCAACTGAATTGCCTCCATTAGCTTATGAGTCATCTTTGATTTCTAGCTTGCAATTAGTTTGAGACTATTTTTGTTTTCGCTCTGCTTCCTCTAATTTTCTCACACGGAGTTGCTCAAAAAAAGGAGGAAAAAAAAGTAAGCAAACAAATAAAGGCTTTTTTACATCAGGGTATATTTAAAGGGGTTACTTCCTCGCAGCTTCATCATACCATATCTCTAGGCAAGCTGCTTAATTACCACATTTGCAAGGTCTTTTCTGCATTCTGGAAAGTAATACCCAGTTTCTAGCCTACTGTTTTCTGGAGTTTTCCCCATGCCATTAACTTCTGCTTGCAGGCTAAGCATCCCTAGGTTTCTTTATCTTATGTCTTTGATCTTCACAAACATGCTCATCCCGTTCAAATGTGTTGTATTGGATATTCTCTGCTACCAGATTTACACTGTTACCTGCAAGATTTGTTTAGGCCATGACTGACACAGCCTACTGGATCTCTCTGCAGTGCTACCTTTAAGTTCTTACTTTGGTTATTTGCCACAATTACTTGTACACAGCTTTTAGCAACAGCATCAGAAGCCCCCATGCACATACTACCTATAGCCTGAAAACCACATTCAGTTGTCAATCAGCAGAAGAATCACGTCTTTATAATCACATTTCCGTCGTGCACTGTCAATTACTCTTTATCCCTGCAATACAGGATTTCCAAATACTGCCTAGCACAGAGCCATCACAAAAAGGTTGTTCTTCATTTTAAGGAGCTGTCCTCACCAAAGAATATATTTATTTAATTTTCCATCTTGTAGCATTAGCTCTTCACCCACTGGTAAAATATCATACACTTTGTCTAGTTTTCACCCCACTCTTCAGCCTGTGGCATGAGAGCAGCCTTAAGGACAGTTTCCAGATGAAATTAGGAAATTTACCAAGAATGAATTTCAGACACGTATCAAAGAATAAGTTAGGGGTACAGTAACATCAAGTCTAAATGCCTAAGTAACCCTTGTAAAGACGGAGAAATTAAGGATGATTCTATCAAGACAGTTCTCTTAGTGCATTTTCTCCTCATTTGAAGTAGAATGCAGTGGTGGAAAAAATAATTCGTACTGAGAGCACTTGAGTGACTTAGGAAGCTTCTTCATACCAAGCAAAAAAATTATGCATAGATGAAGAAATGTTTAGAATTCCCAGAGTACCACAGTCCTTGTCAAACCCCTTAGCTTTAGCAGATGATCCCACTCAACCCCATTCAGTGCATTTATCAGGAGCTGCAAGACCTTGGGCCCTCTATTTGCCAGGCAGCAATTTTGAGGACAAGCTCTCAAGAGGGGCACCCACAATCCCCACCGAGGCTTGAGTTTAACTCATTTAAATGCTATGAAGTCTTCCTACAAATAGTCTCACGTTCGTTGCAGTGATTGACACCAAGTAACTTCACAAACCAGAACATCCTTCTTAAATTAGCTTCCCCCAATCCAAGAGCTCCTGTATTTTTCACTGCCCTAATAGCAAAGGGAAAAATGCTCTTCTCTCTCCCTCATGTATCTCTTTTACTCAAAGCATCAACCTCAGTTAGTGAGATGGGGGTCTCAGCTGGACCCTGGAGAAAATGGGAAAACTCTGAAGCAGAAAAGAATACAATGGCAAAAAAGAAAAAAAACCTAATAAACCACAACCAGGATCAGCATTGTTACCTGTAGTCAAGAATCTTTAAGATACATTTATACATATTTACAAAATATAATACTGAGAATTCACAAGGATATCCTATATATAAACTTCAGATTAATCCCTGACCTGATGGAATCTGCCACTCAAAGGAAAATGCTCCTAGAATTCTCAGTTCTGCTAAAGGAATACCAGCTGTGATAGTTTCATACTTCAAGAGGACTCACAGGAAGCAGTAAGAGTTGCACCAGAGCACAACACTACATAGCTCTTTATTGCATCTTGCAGGTTGTGACCCTTTAAAGCATTTAATAAAAATAATGTGAGGCCTACCTCTGGCACAGGCCAAAGGAGGATACTTTCCTGGATATTTAATGGTGAGGACTGGGATGGATGAAGAAAGAAGAAGAAGAGCTAATGATTCCAATTATAATCATGGATTGAAAAATAAGTGCTTGTTTAATAGCGTTATCCTAGTCACCAGTCCGAAAATTTACTTCATTATTTCACTTCATTTCTGTGAAAAATCTTACTAGGTGACGAGGTCAAATTTTTATTTCCCTTACTGTTCCAATTATTTGAGATTTGTCAAAAAACTCAAATATCTTTTAAAAAAAAGGGTTTAAAAGGCTTTGTTAAACACCTTGACAAAAAATGCAAGGCGATACTGGAGAGAGTCCCAACAGAGGGCCAATAAGATGATGAATGGACTGCAGCATCTCACAGAGGAGGAAAAGCTGAGAGAGGTGAGACTGTTCAGCCTGAAGAAAAGGCTCTTCCCAGTGTCACCCAGAGACAAGAGGCAACGGGCACGAATGGAAATACAAGTGGTTCTGTCTGAACATTAGGAAACATTTTTTTTACTGTGAGGGTGATTAAGCACTGGAACAGGTTGCCCAGGGAGGTTGTGGAATCCTCCTCCTTGGACATACTCGGAAACCTTCTGGACATGGTCCTGGACAACCTGCTCTAGAAGGTCCCACTTGAGCCAGGAGCCCACACAAGAAGACCTCCAGAGGTGCCTGCCAACCTCAGCCATTCTGTGATCTCTGAAGCTGTCCCAATAGACACCATGGGTGACAGCCCTCAGAGGAGCTGAGCCAGGGCACACCGCTGGCACCAGGGAGATCACCACGGTTCCCTGTGAGCTGCCCCATTGCCGGACCCTGTGGCTCACAGGCACTAGCCTTTCACCAGGGGACCTGGCCTGGGTTAATCCACCCCACAAGGCCATGAGATGGCCAACATCCTCTGAAGCAGGGGCTTTCCCCTTTGATGCATCTGCCGTCCTCACTTGAGCCATGTGACACCTCTGGGGAATGTCTGTGATGGAGCCAACCTCGCTGTTCTTGAGCAGCCACAGGCCTTGCCCTGCCACATGTGGCCCACAGCCTCCGTGTCAGCATGGTGGTGCTGAGGCCTCTGCACATGGAGCACTCCAAAAGCAGGCTCCAGTAAACATCCAGATGCCTCCAAGCAGCAGCACAGGGTTGCCCAAGCCCTCTGACCAGCAGTAGGTCCTGAAGATCTGCTAGTCCAGGTGCCATGAAAGCCCTGTCCCTGCTGGGTCCTCCTGAGCAACCTGCTCTGCCTCACCCTGCTTGAGCCGGGGAGGGGGACAAGAAGATCTCCAGGGGACCCTTCCAACATACTCTATTCTGGAATTACTGTTTCAGAGAAAAACAGTATATCTAACTTACAAAGCAGGTGCCAACAGTGCTCAGAACTACTTTATTTGAAAAAAGGGACATTTGGACAAGCTGTCCCCACGAGGTAATACCTTTCCAAACAAGCCAGCACCTCAGTATACCTTGGGCCTCAGCTAAACTGGAGCACTGGTCCCCATGGCAATTTTACCAAGATGGAGAGAAGCAGTCCTATGTTTTCTCATGATAGCACCACACCAATCACTCTGAGGTAGGCTGCTGGGCAGAGAAGCAGTTATTACCAAGCCCACCAGCTTCTTCCCATCCAGTGGGACCCATCCCATTCCCCATCATGGGGCCTTTTCTGACGGGGCCCATATGGAACCTCACATGTGCCCACAGGTCCCTGAACAGCATCTGCCTACAACACTGGGGTACCGCCATGTGCTATTGCCCCGCACCCTGCAAAGCCTCCCCCAACCCTGCAGGCAGTGATGCCCTGCAGCCTGCAAGGCCCCTGCACAGCCTTTCTGCAGCTGACACCTCTCAGCTCTGCAGAAAAGGCCCGGCAGCTCCTGGTTAACATCCACCTTCTTGAACATAAGCTAGCAACATGCCCTTGCTGTAAAGAGGGCTCATGCACTGGAGCACCTACCACAGGAGGAGAGCAGGCTGAGAGGTCTGGGACTGTTCAGTCCAGAAAAGAGAAAGCACACGAGGGAATCTCATCAAGGTGTACAAATTCCTGAAGGAGGGTGCAGAGAGGACTGAGCCAGACTCTTTCCAGTGGGAGGACAAGAGGCAGTGGGCACAAACTGAAACACAAGTGGTTCCTCCGAAGCACCAGGAAACACTTTGTTACTGCGAGAGTGAGTGTGCACAGGCTCAGATGGCCCAGGGAGATTGCAAAGGCTATTCTACTGAGGGGAACATCAGCCATCTAAGCACGAAAGCAATCCTATCTATTATCATGTCAGCACTACAGTGAGCCCTCTGAGACACTTGGGCAGCGGGAGAAGTGGTCTTATTTAAAAGAAAAAAAATCCTGCAAAATATTCTGGCAAAACACAGCTGAGGCATTGACAGTGCCAAGTATTTGTGGATTAACTCCTAGGCTTGAGGAGACTACCTGATGATAGAAGGCATTCCTGCAGGACATTGATTTGCTCTCAACGAACGAGTTCTCATGCTGAAGACATCTCGAAAGATCATGGTGCTTAGTAAAGCCCTTCATTTGATTTTCTATTTTACTTTACAGCAGATTCTAAATAGCTGTGCCTTTAAAAGAATATTTTAATATATTTATACTATGTGCTACTGTACAAGAGATTTATTTCACACATTCCTACCTTTAGATCCTCCTTCTTTTGCATAGTCAAATATCTATACAAAGGGTGCATTGAGATTAAGCTGAAAGTTAGAAATGCCAACATCTGTGCAATACACAAACATTCAATAAAGGAAAAAGAACGCAAATAAAGAACAAACTAGGGTAGACAGTGCCCACACTCCACCATCGGTAAATATCCAAGTATTTACCATTCCATTCTTCTCATTATGGCAATGTGTATTTTTACTATAGAAATACTTGCGAAAATCTGAAGGGCTTTTATCTTTCTGTCAACAAATAGCGAGTCTGCTCCTTCTACAGGTACATGCCTTAATGAAAATAACCTTTAATCTACAAACTGTTTGGGGATAAACTTGGATACATGTTCTTTTTCTTTCCTGCTTCCCCCAGTTTTTTCTGGCCCAAGTCAAGACCCCCTATTATTTGTTGTGAATCACCTTGTTTATTTTGTAGACATAATGCTGTTCTCAGGACAGCATGTTCGTGATAACTGGGTAAGCCCCGGGGCACTTCTGTTTATTTTAATTTACTTTTAGTAACCTGAGAGCTTTTTGTGTTCCTTATGTGAAAGAGGGACAAGCTTTTTAGGGGAAAATCATCTGGAAAAATATTTTTTCACCAAAGGAAGTCTATCCTGGGCAAACAGACTATGATAGGCACTTTCATATGGTGCTTGACTTACATGGCAAACATGTTTTGATAATAGAAAAATGGAAAAAGAAACTAAATAAACTATTCAGAAACAGTGCAGGAGCTGCTTGACCGGGCATTGTCCTGGGAAACCACTAGTTCTTTGAGCAGGTGGTTGGGCTACGTGATCTCCAGAGGTGGCATCCAGCCTCAATGACTTTGTGATTCTCCCTATTATGATACAGAAGATTGCAAGATAGAGAATATGATTTAAAAAATTTCTAATTTTAAGATGTACATACAACTTTGTACTGTCATAAGCATTGATCACTTGTTAAACAAAACAATTATTTTCTTAAGCAGCTGAAAGAACTCTATGCATTTCAAAATATATCTTTCAGCAGCTCTGATGTACATTTCAAATAGGAAGATTCATCACTGAATTTTCTTGGAAAGGAGAGACTAGATCTAGGGAACTATCTTTGTAAATCTGTCATATTTAACCAAAATATCTATAGAGTTTCCTTTCACCATCTACTTGGTATTGCATCTGCCATACACTGGCACAGAAAAATATAGGAGAGGCTGCCAAAGGTGAGGGCTAGATTGGTGTATAGGAAGAAGAAAGATGTGGAGATAAAGAGACAGCTATAACTACCAGATTATAATCATAATCTCAGGATAAGATTTACTAAGAGATAGAATTAAGAGTCAGGAGCTGAAGCTGGAGGAAATAATATCCAAAAGCAAGCAACTCTGCTTTCATTAAAACAGCACAGAAGGGTTGTGCTTCAGAAAGAAGCTATTGTAACACCTCTAGAAGAAACAAAACTTCAAGCCATAAAGCACTACCTTCAAATCTCTCAGTCCAACGCATTCCAAAAATAAACATTTTGTGGATTTTTCAAGTAATGTCTTCTGCAAGGGTTATTTCATACCTTTTCCCATATTCTTTTCCCTCCCAAGTTACACCAACAAATACTGCCAAACGCACTACAGAAAATGTCGTTTTTCCATTCTATATTGCTGTATTTTCTTATCGCACTCCAAACCTGGACATAAAAGGCCAGATAGCCCCTTAACACTGAAGTAGCTCTTTTCTAGTGCTGCTTTCTTTGTGGATTTTAAATGCTATCTTGCATTATTTCTCTTCTGTGGAAAAATCACTAGAGGGCTGCCATTCCATCAGTCCATACTGCACTTTTCAGGAACAACAAGCAGCATTATGACTATCTCTTCCCATGGGTTACCCTATACATCGGTATTCCCACAGCTAGGCACATGACAAGGCAATTCAATCTGAATGTTTGAATAAAGGGCCTTAGTGTTATTCCTGTGAGAAAGCTTCAGGAAATGGCTGCAATGACTGGGCAACATCAGAGCAACAGATGTTTTTCAAGGAGAGAGATAGTTGTTTAACTAACAATAAAAACCCCACAACATTATGTTTATTAACAGGGCATTAAGTAGATGTTCTTATACCTTCTAATTTTAATCACATGCACAACATATAGATAACTGGCCTTTTCAAGTCTCAGCTAATTGTTTCACTTACCATTACACACATGCTAAGCTATATTCAGTGTATGGGAATCTATAAAAAAAAGGTTAGCGATAATAACTCTCTTCATAATTAAGTATCTTGATAGGAAGCACCCATATGGAGACAACAGAGGCAGGTAACAGATTTTATGTCCCTGAAGTCCAAGGCCAGCACACTGCTAGCAATTTTGTGTACCAAAAGGCTGGAGCAAGGCCAGTCTTTTGAACGCTCAGAGAAAGGTGGATGTACAAACGCCTTTGTGCCAGACACCACGTAGCACCACAAATGTCTGGGACATCACAGATCCTACCATCTGTTTAAATGGATGAGCCACAGATGTTCAAACCTCCGCATAAGCCATGTCCAGACACTGCAAACAGCACTCAGGTTCGGAAAAGTGCAAACATTAAAAATCCAGCTCTTGGTTTAATTTTTAAGAAAGGTTTCAAGTATAATTTGCGTTTTATAGCTTCTCTCTGTGTACGCACACGTATCTACTCACCACAGTAATTTGATGTCACCATACGTATGAATGAGAGTAATGGAAGTAGAAAACGCATTCTCATACAAATACATCTTCTTTTCTATATCATTTTACTCATGAGGCAGGAAAGAAGAGGCAGAAGGATAGAAATCAATGCAGACTCCCTGGCTGTAAATTAACGGAACTACAAACCTTCACATCAATGCCCAGATCTCAAAGAGCTTAGGGAGGATGAGATCCCTGGATAATAAGATAAAGAAAAGACAGACTACATTTTTCCTCCTTCATTGTTAAATGTTGATCAGGGGAAAGAAAAAAAAAAAAAATCTTTTTGGGTACAGATTGAATAAAATCTTGTGTTTAAGATTTAAAACCAGCACACAAAATCAGCATCACCAAAATTCAACTTTTAATTGTGCATATAAATTTTTATGCATTTACAACTATACACTAACTCTCTTTTGAGGGTATATCATCATAAATACCACATGAGAACCACCATTCTTTTAATGTTGTAAAAATAATTACACTGAGGAACTTAATGTTAAGTGCCTACATTTTCAAAATTCTAAGAATAGAATGAGCAAAATCTTTTCCTTTCTCTATCCACTCAGTATTAAAGTAGAAAATAGAAAGTATTATCTTGGATTTTTCCTAGGTTTTTTTTAACAAAAATAATTCAAGTATAAAACTAATGGTACTTAGCATAAAATTTACATAATTTATATAAAATGATCATTTACATGGCATTTGCAAAACTGCCTTAAAAATTTTACTGTGAGAATTTTAAGCCATAAACCTGAATTTAAAACTTCCATTTCCTCTGAAAAGCCTGTGTAAAGCTTTTAAAAATATTTTTCAATTCACTTTTGAGTTGGTCTAACCATGTTTTTATTGGAGTTTATCTAGCAAATCTTTAAAACAACATTCAGATTAAACATAATAATATTTTTCTCTAAAATAGCTTTGTATTAGTGGTGAAAAATTTCCCACTGTATAGAAACTGCTCTGTATAAGTCAGCAGCACACTGCCCAAGTAACATAATTAAAATCAGATGAATACAGAGCAAAGGGGAGAGCTAAGCCTGACTTGGAAAGAATCCTTTAGAAATTCAGGGTCCAGATGGTCATCTGCATCTCAAGCCGGGCTAATGCTGGTATGCAGATATGCTTTTGTCAGACCACAACACACACCTGTTCTGGTTTAGGGAAAACTGTGTAAACGAGGTCCCAGCTACAGGAGAAAGCAAGACAACAAATACTGCCACAGCTGCCATGGTTCATTGCCATGAAGGTGGCCGGCATGACAAAGACACATGTTCCATCGTGTCTTTGAGCAGCACCAGGAGTTCCCCTTCCCTGCTCTCTGAGGAGATTAATGCCTGTCTTGTCATCCTTGTGGATACAAGCACAAGGCTCATGGGATAAGGACTGCTAATCGCCTTCCAGCTACACCTCTTTGATAAAATTCCTTTACTTTTCTTCTCATATGAACCTTTTTTTCAGTTGCTGACAAATTTTGTCGAGCTTCATTTCTTTGGAGTGAAATTTCCCTTTAACAGATGTTTAGTTCGAACTGAATTTTTTGGGACACAAGTTAGCCACAGAGTTCAGTGAATCTGGAGAAGGCAATGAAAGGAAAATTTGGATAAATGAAGCACTCAGGGATGTGCTTTCACCTATCCTTGTAAACATTCCTGAATAATAAAACTTCTGAGAGGAAAAAAAAAAAACCAAAACCAAATTGACACACAGCACTACATGGACCAAGTTCTGCAGCTGAGTTTTCGGAAAACTTGAATCAACTGATCATACTTTGTTCTGTCCCAGCACTTGCAGGCATCACGTCTATGTTATACTGGAGTACATGGAGGCTGAAACAGATGAACAGTTGTCATCTACAGCTGGAGAGTCACAGTGGACAGACACTCCAAATATAGGGCAAGTACAGGTTTCCTTAATGACCACAACTCTCCTCACTATTACAAGACTGATTTTGATTTTATGTGAGGCTACTACTAAGGCATAAACAGCTATGATAATATATCAGGGAGTGAAGGTATATAGATAGAAAAGGGAAAGACTGAGACAGAGAGGCTAACAGGTTGGGAAAAAAAGAGAAAAGGAAGTAGGAACAGGAATCAACATGGGTAGTTAGCTAGGAGAGGGGAAAACCTACCACAGACTGGTACAGAAAAATATAGGAGAGGCTGCTGAAGGTGAGGCCTGGCTTGGTGTGCAGGAAGAAAAGAGGTATTTGAAGACACAGAGACAGCTATAACTAACAGATTATAATCACAGAAGCTCAGAATGGTTTGGGTCTGAAGGGACCTTGAAGATCACCTAGGTCTAACCCCCCCGCCACAGGCAGGGACACCTTCCACTAGACCAGGTTGCTCAAAGCCCAATCTAACCTGGCCTTGAACACTGCCGGGGTGGGGGCAGCCACAGCTTCTCTGGGCAACCTGTGCCAGCGCCTCACCACCCTTATAGGGAAGAATTTCTTCCTAATGTCTCATCTAAATCTCTCCTCTTTCAGTTTACAGCCATTCCGCCTTGTCCTGTCACTACAGGACTTGGTATAAAGTCTCTCCCTGTCTTTCTTTTAACACACCTTTATATGTTGAAAGACAGCAATAAGCTCTCCCCAGAGCCCTTTCTTCTCCAGGCTGAAAAATGATCCCCCAGAAAACCTGAAAATGAATCCAGAATTCCAGTATCCCTAAAGGAGACTGCCCCAAGGCAGCAAATACAGCTTAAACCACTGTCCACATTCATTCCCTTTCCATTAATGAATCATCTGCACAGGAGTAACTGGCAACAGTAGTCCTAAAATTTTGCTAGTTATATGTTTTCTGTGACCTGCATTTTGATTTCAAAGATCCAAATTGAAATTGGTGGGGACCAGCTGCACAACACATGTCACAATCCAATGCTGGTTTATATTTCTGCTTTCTTCAAATCTAGCGCCGCATAAAGTCTTACCATGGAGATGGCTTTGTTTAAATCTAGGGCTTTTAGAATTATCAAGTTAAAATGTAATTTCAAGAATGGATTAATATTACAAATGCTTTTAGCACTATGCTGCTTTTAAAATAGGCTATTTGCAATTTGATGATTTATATGGTCTTGTATAAGCTGTTTCGCTGGATTTTATTAATAAAAGTGTAATTGAATTCCAAAATTACTGTTTGACAGCTGATCACTTATAAATCTGAATGATGAGAAAATGAATTTAAGTAGCAACTAGGGGAAAAGAGGAATAATAATAAAACCAATAAATTACTATAAATTGTCATTCTATCTTAATTGCATGATTTGACTCTCAATTCAACTGTCCTTTAATTCAGTCATTAGTGAATATCTGATCATCACAGAGTATAGCACACTTGAAAATATTTATTGTGTGTATCAGACAGACTTTACACACAAAGTGGCACCTGTACATTTCAATTCTTTAATAGTAGCTTCAGGGCCAGATTTATTTCACCTGGTGATATACTGAGTGTGTATGTTTGTTTATAGTTTCACAACCTGCCTATTCATGGATTAACCCTCTCAAGCAACATCATTCTGTAGTTTCAGATTTCCTAAGAAATCAATCTGGATTTTGGAACTGTGATTTTATGCACATATCAACCGATTCCCTGAAGCAGCATGATTTCCCCTCCCTTCTCCCTGCATCCACCCCCCGACCCCCTCACCCCGAGAGTGCAACTTTATCCAAATTAAAGTACATGTGTAGTACTGGATAGTCAGACATATTATGCTGTAGAGCAAATCAATAAGAAAAGCAAATACAAAATGCTTAAAAAAATCCCTGCACACTAAGCTGCCCATGGATTATCCGTATGATGAACAACAAAACCTACAGGCTTTAATGCAAAAATATCACAAGCTACAAAAGCAGGGGAAAGTTGTATTTTTCAGACTTTTCACTGGAGGTCTGTGAAACGCATTGCTAACCAAAGACAACAAGGGATTATATTAGTGCCTAATTTCAAGTAGCTAATTCCACTGAAACACATTATCTTAACTTCTTGTATACTTTACAATGTTTTGTGCTGTTTCTTTGTGCTATCTTGATATACTGTAAATGAAAACACCCTGATGAGCCCAGATGCAGTTTCCCATGACAAAGCCTCAGTTCAGTGTTTGAAAGTTTTCTTAAGCCTTTTAGCACAAAACTTTGAGAGCACTTGCAAGCAAGGCAGGTGAAGCAGGAAAGGGGGTTGGTCTGGAGCCATACCACTGGCATCACTCATGTTAGCTGCAGACTGTGCCCAAAGCCATCACAGCTCACACATACAAATCTCTGTACAAACGACACAGCAGGTGCCTGAGGCAGTGTACATTCTGCTGGAGGTAAAGCATGTGCAGTCCCTGCTCTGGAGAGAGAAATTGCTCTTATGTGTAGGGTTTTCTCCAGAGAGCTGCCCTTCATTAGGTAACTAGAGGGCCCCTGGCTGGGGAGGACCTACCTTCCTGAGCAGGAAAAGAGCCGACCAGGAAGCTGGTCAGCCAATGTAGGAAGCAGGCTGAAGAGTTACCCAAGTTACCCAAAGATCTGTATTCCTGAAAGCCAAACAAAACTTGGCTGGGGTGCAAACTTGAACCCTGGACCAGTGATTCACCATGGGAACCACAAATGTTTCTTGGTAGGGTACTGGCTGTTCCAGCTAGCACAGTGGAACATTAGGTGCTAACTGACGTAACTTGAAGGGTGGCACACTGCAGGGGCCATTCCTGATAGGAAGAACAGACAAGGTTCTAGAAAGTTTGTCTCACACCACCCTTCACTGTCCCAGGCTGGCTTTTTACCCTTAAAAAGCCAGTCTCCAGAGCATTATGGATGTATCACATTTCATACTACACAAATTTCACCAGCAGGAAATTTTCTGCAAGAAAGCATGATGTCAACGTAGTTTTAGATGCTTTCCACCCGTGAGGTGGGGGAGGGGGAATAAGAAAAGAAATGGAGACTGAACTGGCTTAGGGCCATGGGATGCAGAGCTGCATAACATAGGTGGGTGCATCAAGGTCATAGTGAATTTCATCCCTGCATTATTAAGGAACTTCAGTCTTGCAAACAGCTTCCATTAAAAAATAAAAAAATCATAACAGCACAGACTTTGCTTACTATCAGGAAAGTACAGTTGCAACTTTTAGTGGTCAAGTTGAAGAAATTCATGATCGGGAAGGAGAAGGTTCCAGGGAGAAAAAGTACAGAACAAATTAAATGTGTTTTTTACCGAATAGGCTATCTTAACACTACTACAACACCCTATGTTGTTTAATAGTTCTGAAAGTGGAAACTGCAGTGAGCCATGAAAAACTTCCGAGGATGAAAGGCAACCTCAAAGAAGAGAGGAATTTTAAAGTAATGCTTGTATACTTTAGAGAGATCAAGGGTATCTAAACCTAGGGATTATATTAAAAACCTTAGAATCTTAGCCAGGACTGGAAAGTATTTCTAATGATTTTATCACAGATTAGTAATAGACTTAGAAGGTGATATTTTCCTCTTAAGCTGCAATAAAACTTATTAAGAGATAGAATTAAGAGTCAGGAGCTGAAGCTGGAGGAAATAATATCCAAAAGCAAGCAACTCTGCTTTCATTAAAACAGCACAGAAGGGTTGTGCTTCAGAAAGAAGCTATTGTAACACCTCTAGAAGCAGCAAGACTTCAAGCCATAAAGCACCACCTTTAAATGTGGATTTCCTGGATTTTCATGTAATGGCTTCTGGAAGAGTTATTTCATACCTTTTCCCATATTCTTTTCCCTCCCAAGTTACACCAACAAATACTGCCAAACGCCCTACAGAAAATGTCGTTTTTCCATTCTATATTGCTGTATTTTCTTATCGCACTCCAAACCTGGACATAAAAGGCCAGATAGCCCCTTAACACTGAAGTAGCTCTTTTCTAGTGCTGCTTTCTTTGTGGATTTTAAATGCTATAATCTTGCATTATTCCTCTTCCATGGAAAAATCACTAGAGGGCTGCCATTCCATCAGTCCATACTGCACTTTTCAGGAACAACAAGCAGCATTATGACTATCTCTTCCCATGGGTTATCCTATACATCAGTATTCCCACAGCTAGGCACATGACAAGGCAATTCAATCTGAATGTTTGAATAAAGGGCCTTAGTGTTATTCCTGTGAGAAGGCTTCAGGAAATGGCTGCAATGACTGGGGTTTATGTTCTCAGACTTTGTCTTGTCAACAGGAGTAGCTGGCTTCATCCAAAATAGACATGAACAAATTATTCAGAGCAACAGATGTTTTTCAAGGAGAGAGATAGTTGTTTAATTAATAATAACTCCCAATACACATTATGTTTGTTAACAGGGCATTAAGTAGATGTTCCTATACCTTCTAATTTTAATCACATGCACAACATATAGATAACTGGCCTTTTCAAGTCTCAGCTAATTGTTTCACTTACCATTACACACATGCTAAGCTATATTCTGTGCATGGGAATCTATTAAAAAAAAGGTTAGAGATAATAACTCTCTTCATAATTAAGTATCTTGATAGGAAGCACCCATATGGAGACAACAGAGGCAGGTAACAGATTTTATGTCCCTGAAGTCCAAGGCCAGCACACTGCTGGCAATTTTGTATACCAAAAGGCTGGAGCAAGGCCAGTCTTTTGAACGCTCGGAGATAGGTGGATGTACAAACGCCTTTGTGCCAGACACCACGTAGCACCACAAATGCCTGGGACATCACAGATCCTACCATCTGTTTAAATGGATGAGCCACAGATGTTCAAACCTCCGCATGAGCCATGTCCAGATGCTGCAAACAGCACTCAAGTTCGGAAAAGTGCAAACGTTAAAAATCCAGCTCTTGGTTTAATTTTTAAGAAAGGTTTCAAGTATAATTTGCGTTTTATAGCTTCTCTCTGTGTATGCACAGGTATCTACTCACCACAGTAATTTGATGTCACCATACGTATGAATGAGAGTAATGGAAGTGGAAAACACTTTTTCAGAAGGATAGAAATCAATGCAGACTCCCTGGCTGTAAATTAACGGAACTACAAACCTTCACATCAATGCCCAGATCTCAAAGAGCTTAGGGAGGATGAGATCCCTGGATAATAAGATCAAGAACAGACAGACTACATTTTTCCTCCTTCATTGTTAAATGTTGATTAGGGAAAAAAAAAAAAAAAGATCTTTTTGGGTACAGATTGAATGAAATCTTGTGTTTAAGATTTAAAACCAGCACACAAAATCAGCATCACCAAAATTCAACTTTTAATTGTGCATATAAATTTTTATGCATCTACAACTACACACTAACTCTCTTTTGAGGGTGTATCATCATAAATACCACATGAGAACCACTACTCTTTTAATGCTGTAAAAATAAGTAAGTTCACTGAGAAACTTAATGTTAAGTGCCTACATTTTCAAAATTCTAAGATAGAATGAGCAAAACCTCTTTTTTTATTTTTCATTGCATTTGCTTATGATACAGGAGAACTATTTGGGATAACTACAACCATGAATATAAATAGATTCAATTAATCATGTTTCATGCCTTGCACATTCCTTAGATGCCCAAAATTCTGGTTTTCAAGTGAATGTGAATTTAAAATGGCTTTGAAGCTTTGCCAGATAAATTTACACAGTAGCATCCCTTTAGTCCATCTAGATCCCTTTCTGTCACAGGCCATAAAGCCACTTTCCACCTTCTTCCACTTCAGCTCCTAACTTGCTCTCAGACCACTTCCAAACACATATCAAGCACAAAGAAAATGTTTGTCTTCCACACCTTAAAAAAATAAAAAAGTATACACAACTAGTTCCATACAGCTAATACAGAAAAAGCTGTTTCTCTCCCTTTATCATCTTTTCAAATCTGTTACTGAACTGGAACAAACAAATTTTTTAGTTTGGTAACCTACAAATTATTATACCTGCAGTTCTTCTTTTACAGAGTCTCCAACCATGAAAATTCAAAAAGTTTTGTCAGAACTGGAGATATGTATGAGATCGTACGAAGATATGATGTATCAAGAAAGCTAACAGATTATCACGTAAACTAACAGATTATCCATGGGCTGTAATTCAGATTCCAGGCTATGGCAAGGCTGAGCTTTGCTAGCTCTCTAAATCACAATGACAGGTAAAACTTAATGGCAAATTATTTAATGCAAAAGACACCATCATTTCTCATACTGAGAACAGCAATTTCTAGTGAGCCCCTAAAAGAACAGCATGTTCTCTGTACACAAGCCAGTAGCTATGTTACCTGGGAACAATATTTGTGTGACGGCCTGAAAATGTAAATACATCTTTATTCTTCTTTGGGTAACAATACTTTTAATCAAGGATAGCAAGCTGGAACACAGGAACAAAGTTCCTTTTTCACATGCATGAAGCTCAAATCCTGACACAACAAAACCAAAGCAATCCGGTTCTTGATCCTGAGAATTCAAATATATGCAATCAAACAGTACTGTTCTTGCTTAAGGCCTTTTTCACGTGAATACAATGCAATGAACACCTGCTATGAACATCCACATATCCATCTTTGAAGTATATTTTAGTATCAGTATGTTCACTGCACAACTATATACAGAAAGTGACTGCAAAGACAAAATGACACAAGCAAGCCAAAAGCTGCTTCATTAATAATGACTTGGAGGCTTTTTGTTTTCCCCTCTAGGCGAAACTACGTCACTTACTTTGTTTAAAAGTATAAACCAAAATTTTCAAGATACTTTGAAGATATTAATTTGAAGAACCAATTTCAACTTCAACATTCCCACTTACTCCCTTTGCTGTCCTTCTATATCCAAGTGTGATTGGAACTCACTTGTTTTATCTTCTAGATTTCTTTCTTTCCTATCTCTCTCTGCTTCACACCTTTCAAAGTGCTGCGTGATCTACCAGAACACACAGATACATGTTTATGCTGTTTTAAGAGGATATAATACATTATTGTATTGTACTTGATGTGATTACATTTTTTTTACTTTTCCCATGACTGTTTTAACACTAAATGATCAACTGGGAAGAAACTAAAACTCCTCTCATTTAAAAAAAGTAGGAAAAAAAAAAAATCATTGATCTTAACCTAGTTACTCTTTTTCAAACTCTGGAATAATCTTTATGCAGTGCACAGTTAATTTAGAAATTTAAATTGACCATATTAAATGAGAGAAAAAGAAGTTTAGTATACCTTAGGCTAAGCAAAATTATTTTTCTTTTCTTTTGAACTCTAAAATTCTGTTTATAAATTCAATTTTTTTTTGCATGACAGATTATAGCATAAAGCCATAACCACACAGTCACATCGATACACTATTCTGTGAAGCCAGTATTTAAGTTCTGTAAAAAAGTCTTTCTTTCCAAGAAAAGCAGTGCCTACTCCAAGTCACTCAATGTTATCGTTCAAATAATATTACATACCAACAGCAACAGAAGGCCTTGTCGTATCCACTACTAATATTGACCTGTACTTAATTCCTAAGGCTGCCATGAAGTATTAGCAGAAGCAAAGGCTTGGGCTAACTGCCATACCTAGCAATGCTCATGCGTTTCTGGTGTTTTGTAGGACCACTCCTGCCTGTTGCCTGCTGAAGAATCCACCACTTGTACAGGCTTAAGATGTGTCCAGTGGCTAAGGTGGGCACATTTTTTTTTGTTAGTGTTAGGGTTTCTTCACACAAGTGACATCTGGCACACAGAGACACCAGTGGAAGAAATGCTTCTACCAGCTGCAGATGGCTTACAATTAAGTGCCTATCAGGAGACTGTAACATGGGTACAAAGCAGGATGCACCTGCAGCCAGTATTCTGCTGTTTTACTGAGCAGACGTAGTTTCAACATTTGAAAGCAAAATATTTACAAAAATATTTTCCAGAACATGTTGGAGTGTTTATATAAATTATGTTGCTGACATGGATACCTGAACTCACACTGAAAATTCACTAGCAAAGCAACAGACCTTGAAGTTTAAAGGGAAGGAAGGAAAAAATTTAGTTCTTTTTATAAGCTCTTCCAAATTATGTAAAGCATTTCTCTGCATCAGTCTTACATTTAAACAGACAAACACATGTGAATTTTTTCTGGTTCAGCCAAACACAAACACAAACTGGCCAGTAGGACCTAAGGTAGGTGCTATATAAAAGCTATAACTTGGGGCTGCCTTCCCTACGAAGTTGAGTTCCCTTGCGTTTATAGAGAAAAGACTCTGGCATGTTTTAAACATGGATACCAATCTGAGAATCACTACTAAACAATTAGGAAAAAGTTTTAAAGAGTTCTGAAAAAGAAAGTTATCTAAACTTCCTAAAGTGGATGTAAAATATTGGAATAATTATTTAACATAATAGGAGACAAAAAGTTTCTTTCAAGTAGCATCAGTGTAGTCAAGGAGGCACTGAACTATAAATTAGAGGAGCCTTGATACAAATAGTAAAATGCTCAGTCCAAGCTAATTCTCCCCTAATCAGCCTTAGCAGACTGTACCAGTACTGCTTTTAAGATCGAACAGATGTCCTAATGTGGACCTTCACTGCCCACCTCTTTGCTACAGATATCTCTAATACATCATATTGCAGATATATTCCAGGATTTCATTCCTCCTTTGTCTGCTGACCTGCTCTGACTTGCCCAAGGTTATGTTTAAATTGTGCGTATTTCCACCCTGTGCCTACCATCCTGTTTAGTTCATAATCTTGTAAGGGCAGGGACTGCCTTTTACTACTTGTTTGAACAGCATCCAGCACAACAGGACTTTGATCCAGCCTGTAGGCACTGCTTGTGGTGTGTTAGATTCCAAATACTACCTACAGAATTCTGTACCTATACAATTTCAGTTCCTGGAAACGTGGTATTAACAGTATTGAAACAGTGCGTGTACTTAGCTACAGCACAAGGCCAATTTTCCACATTACTCCCCTTAAGATCACTGCAAACACAGTGCCATAAGAAACTCACTTAAACTTGGAAGGTTCTTTTCTGTTGCCTCTTCCTGAGCACAGGAAAAATAAAGTAACAATGTTCAGAGCTAAATATCCTGACTAGATTAAAAAAATTATCACAACAGAGATAACTTCCATTCACGAGACATGACACATCACATGGCTGTTCAGACCATAATACCTTCTTCTACAAGTTTAATGTCTCGCCAAGTTGTTTCCCTGTGCTTCGCATACATCAGAGAAATGATGCTGAAAACATTTAATGATGTTAGCTTTTCACATCTAACATAACTGCTTTAGATTTCTGACTTCATAAATATCGTAGAAACTAATAGTTTGTACTATAATTCACTGACTCACTTAATGCCTACCACCTCAGGCAAGTTGATTTCACTGTGGTTTAGGGTTTATATTTCAAACGTAATACCGTACCTATTTACTATACCTGACCAGTAAGGTAAAACCAGCGATAGTTATCTCAACTATTACCTATGTGGAAAAAAACCCAAACCCAAACCCAACACTTTTTTTGTGGTTTAACTTCATAAAGCAATTTAGAGGAATTAAACAGTTTACTTCGATGACCCACATCTAACGAGAGTACTCTAGAGAGTATCACAATTATATTGACTTTCAGTTTGTGATGATGTCTTTAATCTTGCATGATTTTGTGCATTACAACATAAGATGTGCAAGCAGCAATACTCCTAATTTTACATTCCTATTTTCTGTTACAGATTTAGAAAACAACTTTTTTGCTAGGGGTGGAAGAAAAAAAAAGAAAAGAAGTTTTACAAGGGCATTTTATATCCCCAGAAGCTATAACATTCATTAGAAAGAGCAAGTAAGCTATCTGAAGAACATTTGTTATTTTAAAATTATTTACTCACACAAATCCATCTGAAAAGCTACGGCTTCAAGAAGGAAAGCTGATAAGAAACAGCATAGGTTTATATCCTTCTAGCACAAAGTATATACTTCTTGGTATAACCCAAGCTATTTACCCCAAATGCTAGCTTTGTTACACCATACAATGAAATGATGTTTCCAGTGGAAAAACAAGCAAAGTGGAAAGTTCTTTGCATTAAGTCATTTATAGCAAGGAATATGACCTTATAGCATTTACTGGAGAGGTGTAGGGCACTGACTTAGTAGCTTTCTAATTTCTGATTTCAATCTGCTGCTCTATTGTTTTAAACTTGAGTTGCACTGAGGCAACACCCGACAATCTCAGGAAACCAACAAGGGAGTCACTGTGATAACTCCATCTGATTAAACCACAGATCCTGAGCAGCGTTTCCCACTGGTTTCTAATTCACTGTGAGTAGAATTTGTTTTCAAATGTGTGAACTCTAACATGCTGGCATGTTGCTTGGTACAAAAACAACCTCTGCAAACCAAAGAAAGCATCATAGCACCAAAAAAAAAAAAAAAAAAAAAAAAAAAAATACACAAAACCGAGGTGAGGGTGTTAGTTAAGCTTTGCAGCTGTTTAAAATACTAGATGTTGTCACTGTCCTGCTTTTTACTGCTCTGTTCTTATTTGGACAAGATGCAGGAGCAGAGTGCAAAAGGAGTGGGGGTTCTTCATTATACTGCAAGCAGAGAATTGTGTGTATTTATTCAGTAGCTCTATCACAATTGCTAGTATACACTATACAGACTGTATGAAAATGTTAGACATGCCACATATGTCTTGATTAGGCACAAATAAGGCATAATGCAGCATTACTATATTTTAACAAAAAATACAGTCATCAAACACAGCCAATATCAGAAATGAATGAACGCCAAATGCACGGACCACATGTAACATCATGAAGCTAACTTTAACCCTAGCAACAGAAGAGCTACAAAGTTAATACCTGATCTTACACAGCACAGAATCTCTAACATTAGCTGCTGGTGAACTAAACACAGGCATTCTTGTTTACAGTATATAATTAACAGAATAGAAAAAGTCAAAATTACTCACAGAGTCCTGCAGATGCAATAGCAAACTATCTAAGACAAGAAATTCCAGTGCAATATTATAAAAGAAGTAGGAATGAATATGCATGAAGTCAGGAACTGACAGGCCTCTGGATTACTGCAACTGTAGGAATCATGCTCGTGCATGCTGGGCTATAATTTATGAAACGGAGCCCAGGAAACAACCAATCCCTTAACTCCTCCTAACAAGTCCAACTAGCTATGAAAAGCTGGAAGTGCTGCACAGAACAATGAAGAGGAGCTATCCCACATATTAATCTGCTTATCTAGGATTGCCTTCTGTGGAGAGAGAGGGAAGCATGTAACAGGGAGAGGAAAAAAAAAAAAAAGAAAGAAAAATCACAGCTCCACTGTTGAAACAACAGAATAAATTTCAATCAACAGGCAAATCTTCCATGGCAGTCAGATGGCCACCACTATAGGCAAACATTCACAGCATCAGCTATAACATTTCAGGAGAAAGCTATCCTCCTCAGAGGCGATTTTTTTCATGTTATTGACAGAAAGCTATGCAAACTGAATTTTTATTTGCTATGCAATAGTTTCAATGTTCTCCCACTCTTAATTTAAATATAATGTTACTGCTTAATGTGAAACATCCGTCCATAAAATCTGATTAGAATAAGATACTTTTTTTTTTTCCTTTTTTCTTTTTTCCAAATCACAGGTGGCTGTTCAGTGCAGTAATGAGCAGCCCTTTCCAGAAAAACAACTGCGTGGTCCTAGGGCTTCAAAGACCATAATTTACCAGAGACACAAGAGGAACAAGAAAGTGTATCTTCAAATAATAACTAAAAGAGAAACACTTTAAGCAACCTGGAACAGATCAGGATTTACGCACTAGAGCATATGGAGGCAAAGTTGTCCTATCTGTGGAATTCCATGCTTTCAAAATGTAGGTTTGACCAATTTGAAACTAACACCACGTTAATGCTTTCTGCTAAATAATTTTTCTGAATTTACTCTCAATTCTGGTTTACAAAATATGGTTTATAGTTTCATCTAGTAAAAGTACATAGAAATCTGGAAGAAATTTTGACCTTACAGAACTATCTTCCTGTAAATATGCCCACTAAATTCTACATGTTGATAGATTTCTATTTACTAAAAAAAGTAAGAAACTAGTATGTAAAGAAGCTACAGGTTTTTAAAAGAGCAGTTAGCCTTTTTATACAGAGATCCTAGTAATGTTGAATGAAAACATAGATACTTTGGACTGAGTTGGTATTAATTTTACAAGGATGGAAATCATGTAGGTTTGGTTGCTTTATCTTTAAATCCGTTATACATATGGTTATTCTTCACATTCCTTCCCTTCACCCATTCCTCTTGTAATCCATTCCTTAATCATTTATGAAATCTATTTGGCAAAATTTATTTTATAAAACCTGCTCTAACATTTGCTGTCATGACACCTATATTCAACAGCTTCTACAGATATTTTTCAGTTTTAGGTACTTTCCCAGAAGACAGTTAGTAGATGCAGATGACCATCTGGACCACCTTGTCCTGCTGAGCATCATTACTTGAATTATAGAAACAGAAGCCTTTAATCTCACAAGTCAGGTCTTTTTGCATACCTAAGCAGTCTCCTTCTCAGGTCTGCAGTCTATCACTACATGTAGTAATCATTAACTTTTTCAGCATTGCATCCTTTTAAATGGCTCTTGATGAAAAACTACTATGCAAAAGGAAAAAAAAAAAAGTACTGTAAATCAACAGTTTATAACAGATACTCTAAGTAATATTCGGTTACCTTGTTTATGTCAATTAAAGCAATCACCTCCAAACAAGTGCATTTGTTAACCAAAGGGGCAAATGAAAGTGATAGCATACATAAAAATAAATTATTAAAATATATTTTAAAAGCTGTAACATTATACAGTTTAACCTAGAAATTTGGAAATGTTCTAATTGTACGTATGGGATGCAGACAAAATCTTCAGTTACCTATATCCATTGGCAACCCTGTCACCAGCCTATATTCTATTTGACAAATACTAGAAAGAAACACAATAGCTTCTCAGACTTGGAACTTGAGTTCATTACCATTGCAAGCCATGTCTCCAAATTGAAAAAGGAAGTCCTATAAATTTCAATTTCAGCTTCTTGCTGCCAAATCATAAGGAAAATAAAGCAATTACCAGCCAGTTTCTTTCCACAATGATTGAGGATTAGCTTCCTCCAAAGAAGAGCGTTTGTTAATGAAAGGGGTAAATGAATATGTATCCACATGCTAAGGTGTTTTTTTCAGACTAATTCAAGGGGGGGTGCTGCCTTTACTTCCAAAATCGGCTTCATAGTCCTCCCTTCCACCTCACCATCCATTGAGATTATGACAGGCTCTGCTGGTAGGAGGGAGAATACTTCCCACATCTCCCTGTGAAAAACATCTTTCTTACACCTTTTACTGCTTTTTATGACATTCCCAATTAAAATGTGTATGAGCTAGCTTTAGTTACCTCAACAAAGAAACCTACCACAACTCTCAGTTACACCCTTTGAGAGTGGCAGCCTCTGCTTTTCCTTCTCAAGATCACAAACAGCATTAGCTCCTACCATTTTCACCAGTACAGGAGATATACTTAGCCTGACACCCACATTCAGTGGGTTTTCAAAACAAAAACAAAAAAAGTTTTTGTTTTCAAAACAAAAACAAAAATCCACCACAGTGCCATGATAAATTGGTACATTCCCTTATTCAATGTAGGACTCTGGACAATATCACATTGCCAGTTTACTGTCGTTAAATTTAAAACCAAATAATTTACTGAAATAGAATCTGCAGTTAAGAAAAGCCTCACTGAATAACTGGAATGTCTGAGGTAAAGCAATGCAGTTAATCCTAGTACTTAGGATTCCATTTTTTTCTATCTTGTTAAATTATTCATTTCCATAATAGGAGTTTTCTGCATGTAATTCATTCTTCCCCTACTAGGCTTTCTTTCAGAACTCCCTAATTTATTGTGTTTCTACATCTGCCACACTGGTATCAACTTCACATCTACTAATGAAGTCAGCAACCTTAAAAGTAATGCATTCCTCTGCCAGTTACATTTTTTAAAAAATGGTTTCTCTTTGTCACTATTTGAAATACTTTTGTTCACTGGAAACTTTTTAAACACTATAGCTTAAAGGAAAACGTATCAAGCAGGAACTTCAACACTTATCTGCCCGGAGGTTAGTCTTTCTGGCAGACTGAAGGGGAACCCCATTTTCATACATGAAAGTGTCTGGGCACAGAAGACACTGAACGTTTAACTGATTGGAAGAGTCAGGCACAGCCTAGGTATGAGTGAGGCAGCTTGGCAGTTGCAGCTAGCTCTAGGGGAAGTGCTAATGGGGAGCACTTCCTTCCTCATCTCTCCTTAGCTAAGTTAGGACCTGTGAAAAAAGGGCCTCGTCAGTGGCCACTGGTTGTACAAGAAGATGCAATATTGATACATTCCAACATATCTCAATTTTTAAAAGACGCTTTCAACCCCATTGTGGATTCTGCTGCTTAGCCCTTAGATTTCACATTCCTTTATTTCTGCAGTTCCAAGAATGCCTTGTAGATGATCAGATATAGATGAGCTGAAACATCTGCAGATTTACTTGATCCTGCAGAACATATTTGTGCTTAGCTTTCCTAGGATTACTTGTAATCCATGAGTTCATACAGAGGTGATTGTTACCCGTTCCTCTGTCTGGACTAGCTGTATAAGCAGCATCTACAAAATCACCCCTTGCAATACACACACACAGATTACATGGAAAGAAAGGCATATTGCTATCACACCCAGTTCTAAAAACAGCAGGGAAATTCTGCACAGTAGGACAGTGTTGGGAGTAGCAGATATAAACAATGGAAGTAGAGATCTGCAGGCAGGCTACCAGAGAAATTCTGACTGTTTACACGTCTGGTTAATCAGCAGGTATAATCTGCTAGTGAACATTACATGAAGAATAGTATTTGGAAACAAGCACTGTGTGTTGAATGACTTGAGGTGTAACTAAACATACAATAGTTCAATAAAGAATTTGTTCATGTCTCCAGATGCTGATATTATTTTGTGCAGCAGCAATGCCAACAAATACCAAATCGTAAAAGATAAGTCTACTCTGTATGATAGTTTTGTGAAGGAAATCTTTTGTGTGCAAGGAAACATGGAAAATATGCAAGGAATGGAACATATGATCCATGAATACACATTCTACGTCAGAAGCAGAAGGACCTCATCCAGCATGTAACTATATAATGATTTAGTACAACAGTATGTATAAGAATGTGAAACTCCTGCTTACAGTAAACAAGAACAGTCTCTAGTTCAAGTTACATTATGTAGCTACAAAAACCAAGCTGAAGAAACAGAGTGTATGCATAGCAGACCTTTTGGGAAAAAAAAATCCTGTGTTCATGTAAACATTTAGGAACCCAAGGATTCATTTGTACTGCTGGTCCAGATGCACATGAACAATCTCAGGCACTGCTAAGCTCCCTGCTAGCTGCAAAGTTAACTGGCAATTTAATACAAAAACAATATAAGCAATCTTCATAGCTAATCAGTTCTGCATGGAGGGGGTGTTGTACAGCCTGCTATACAGTAAGTACTACAGCCTGGCTATAGTACTTACACAACTCAATATGTAAGCCTGCACAAAATTACGCTGTATTTTATGCTTGTGCTTGCATTGTGCTCAGGATGGAGATGCTTCAAGACCCCAAAGAACTTCTAAGCCAACTTGATATTTAGTAAATATTCTTATTTCAGTAGCTATAATAACAACTTATTATTGATTTTGTTAATAGAACAGTTGCACTAAGTCAGACTGAAAATTAATTCAGCCCCATACCCCCGATTTGAAAGTTATATAGGATGCGTAGTGGAAGACATGCTCACCACCACCAAAACAAAAAACACACACACACAAGTGAAAAGGAAAAAAAAATAAGGACAAATAAAAAAGAGAAGGAAAAGATAGGCTTTTTATTAGCATCATTTTTCTTTTAATAAAGCCTGAAGGGTTTGACTAAGGTCTAGAACTCATTTCACATACAAACAAAGGAAAAAGACCTACTCTGTACAGCAGTTATTAAAAAATATGGGAGTGTAGAATTACTCCCAGTTTAACACATGCCAAGGAAGACACAAAATTAAGCAATTTTTCCCATGATCACTGACTCTGGAATGGAATCCAGTCTTTCAAATCTTATTGCAGGATTTAAGCCACATGATACCCATCTCCATCACTATTTACTGAAGTGAGTTACAGCTTATAAATTACCTGTGAAGCAGTGAGGTAATATAAACTGCTGCTGTATGACTGAGCATCCTGCATACCTGGAATCAGCTTTATGCTATCCAATTTGTATTACCTATATCCCAGACCAGCAATGACGAAAGATTGTTAAATCTCCCTGGTCCCCTGGAAAGTTGTCCCATTTAGACTAAGGAGAGGCTGAAGCCAAGGGAAAACAATCCACCCACACTGGCTGGTCCTTGAAGGGAGAAGAGTAATAGAATTATGCCAGAAACAGCAGAAGATACGGGAACATCATTAGGAGTCTCAGTAACTAGAGAGCTATAGAAGAATCTATAGACTGTCACAGATAACACAGGAAGCTTGATCCAAGGGAGAAGATCACAGGAGACAAGCGCACATACTCTGTTTCCCACAGAGCTAAGAAATTCAGATGTAGAGGTGGAAGAGAAACTCCATGATCTAGAGAAATAATCTTCATAAGAAAAGGCTGCTTTTCTCCATAGTAACTACTAACATCTGGTCAGGAATTATGAGACTGTCTCCAAGAGCCTCAGATAGCATGTCTTTAAAAGAATGATAAACCTTATGCTCAGACACATGCCAGATAACTGAAGTTTAGCACTAAACAGACCCTGTGCCCCTGTCAATAAACCTAGTAAGCACCCAGCTGTGGAAGCCCTACAAAGCTTCCATTTCCTTGCTCCCAGAAAAGTCTGATTGTATTAGAAGAACTTGTTTACACTGTGAACCTAAGCACTAGAATCTTTAAAATGACAGCTCTAGTGTTGCACACAAAATCGGTGCATTCAGTCCCAGTGGTACAAAAGTTTGGAGTCCTTTGAGAAAAGATAGCAACTGTGTTAGAAACTAGCTATAGAGCTATAAAACCTGGCATTTCCAACTTCTGAATACTAGATTTCAGCAAAAGTGTAATATTTTGGGCAGAATTTGCAGGGGAGTCTTTTCTACAGGGAGGAAAGGTATGTAGCTTCTTAGATTTATACTGAGAAAAACAACATGCATTGTATCTGCCACTCTAAACCTTCAGCAGTGGCTGGGAAGAGCTGATAGTTGTTGGCCCACACAGCAGACTAAGCACTGAAGCATTCAGGTAACATTTAAAGACATTACTAACAACAAGAGGAACTTAGTAGCCCTCTGGCATGGATGGATCACTGGGGCCAAGCAATGGCTCTGAAGGAGAGAGAATGAGTACTGAAGAATGAAGCCTTTCATTATCCCTCTCCCTGTCCTAATCTGGGAACATCAGTCTTTTCTTTCATTGCTCCCAGCTGGGAAAAGTCGAAATATTCAAACTATTTGTGGCATCTCGGTCTCCTATAAATAGAACCAGGTATGAAACAGAGTCAGGAAGATTAAACCAGCACATTTCCTCCCTGGTGAAACTCCCAGAGGTGCCATGAGTCAGGTGATCCATGCAGAGCGATATTAACATCAGGAAAAACACAAGCATTTTGTGAGACCCCCACCAAGTCACTGGGAGAGAAACGAGAAGCACAGTGCTGTCAGAAAGAAATTAAAGTTACAGTGTCAAGGGAGAAGAGGGGAAAAAAATCACCTCCTCTATACCTTTTCTGGGAGCCCCACAAGTTCAGTGGTAGTGATGGATCTGCGCAGGGCTGGAGTCTTGCCCCTATCTTCCCCCTCCCGCCCTCTGGCAGTCTCAGATGTTCTTAGTGAAGCAGCAGCTGTCCCTGGCAGAAGCAGTGTGAGCCCAGCTGAGTTCATACGTGCAGTTATTTTAGCACATTGCCTTTTCTTTCTTCTCAGACAAAATTCTGGCAATTTAATACTTCAGATAGATCAGCCAGACCTGGGTAGGATTTAACTGGGTAGAAAAAAAAAACCAGCCCTAAACAAAACAGTTCTTTCAGTCCTAGCATTCTTTTTCTCAAACAACTGATGTGAACTAGGGCACAAGAGATTTTAGAGGAAGAGTTTTCTTTCTGGTGGGAAATATTAAGCAATAAAGTTAGAAGCAGAGCAGGTCACATTGTTGGTTGCAAAATGCCAACTGAAATTGTCTTAAGAACATGAAATAGGTTTTTTTTTAAGAACTGTCAGTGTCATCTCTAGACCACGATCAAATTGTATAAGCCTGTGACAGGGAAAGCCATGCTGGGTCTAGCTTTCATCCTCTCTTCTCTGTTGCTCTACTCATAGGAGGCAATAGCCTGTAAGGTGAGTCACGGTTTAAGTCACATTTCTGCCCAATGCATCCTCCTCTAAAGTCACAATCTATCCACTGTCTAGACATAGATCATTCAAAGCCCTTTCTGGTCAGAGGTTTTCACTCTATACAAATTAAGAAAAGTTTGGAGAGGACACTTGAACATCCTGTGTCCTCTCACCCTCATTGCAAAGAGAGACCATGTCTTTCTGTCTTCATAAAAAAGTTCTAATAAACTGATAAATATCATCACCTGGAGCACTGTGTGCAGTGCTGGGCCCCACCATTCAAGAAGGATGTGAAGGCCCTCGAATGCCTCCAGAGGAGGACAACAAAGCTGGCGGCAGGGCTGGAGGGCGCGTCCTGTGAGCAGCAGCTGAGGACTCAGAGTTTGTCTGGTTTGGAGACAAGGAGGCTGAGGGGCGACCTCATTGCTCTCTACAGCGTCCTGAGAAGGGGAAGGGGAGAGGGAGGTGCTGGGCTCTTCAGCCTGGGATCCAGTGACAGGACGCATGGGAATGGTTCAAAGCTGCACCAGGGAAGGTTTAGACTGCACATTAGGAAGCATTTCTTTACTGAGAGGGTGGACAAATCCTGGACCAGGCTTCCCAGAGAGGTGGCTGATGTCCTGAGCCTGTCAGTGTTTAAGGGACAATGCCCTCAATAACAATAACCATGCTTTAGGTTTTGGTCAGCCCTGAAGTGGTAGACAATCATTGTAGGTCCTTTCCAACTGAATTTGATGTTTCAGTAGTTATTAATTTTCAGTACTTTTATTTTTTCCTGTTAGCACAACTTGGTTTGGCAGGCAAGGCGGCAGGCTGAACAGTTGCATTCCTTGTGCTGTCAGTTTTTAAAACATCCATGTGAAAAGCTTTGTTTTTAAAGGTTATTAAATTCATCAAATGTTGTTAAGTTCCTGGGTTCAGTGTTCTTCATTTTTAGAGGTAGTACACTTGCTAAACTCCTGCAAAAGTGTTATATTCTCTGAGATCTACTTACGTCAGTGTTGTAACTGAAATCTGTTCATCCTATTTGAGAAACAGAATAATGACTAGTTTTATTGTCACATACAATGAGAACTTGACCTTTGCATTTCAGCACAGGTTGAGTGGGAGAAATTATTCTTCAGGGCATCTGTGTAATCAGGCCCTAAATGAAATCTGACGCTTTAAGTAGTAAGGGAGACCATTGTCTAAGTCTGATGCTAAACCTTTAACCCCATTTCAGGTCCAAATGCATGATAAGCTGTTTGGCAGCATACACTAAAAGAGCAAGCATCAGTTTGACCTTTATAGGATGGGATGGGTGGAAGGATAATACGAGTTCACACTCTATTATTGGATGTTAAAGAGTAAACAAGCTGAGACACATGATAAAACCCTTTCAATTTCACATAGTTAACACAGCTCAATTTAAGACCATAAATTCATGCACATTTCTTAAAAAAAAAAAAAAAAGAAAAAAAATCTAAGCTGTTATTTAAGAATCAACTGCCACTTAAAATAATTCCTTGATCTTTAAGGCCATATATCCAAATGACGTGTTTAAGATGATATCTCTCCATTGCAAGTTCTTTTTTCCGGATAAATATATGCAAATATTTTTTCTTCCTGTGATAAATTAAAAAAAGATTCATTTTGAATTATTACCATTTCCTCATGCACATCCTTTATCTTCATGTGATAAAAGTGCTTGAGACAAATTCCTGTTAAATTGTTGTTCATTATGCTACACCAGATGTCTGAAGCAAAGATCAAGCATTCTAGAAGACAAAGAATATATTCTAATTTAACGATGTCACGTTTCCTTACAGTACTGTTACAGCTGGAGAAAAGAAGAAATCTTTATTTTAATTTCATAAGTTATCACAATACCAATAAAATTTTGGAATTTTTTTAAAACCGTTCGATACTGAAACATTCCTCTCAACCCACAACACATCTTAAGAATAAGAAGGATGTAGCCAGTAATTTTTGTATTGGCAAAACAAAATGAACTGACCACCAGGTTGAAAATACATTTCAGAATCAAACCAAGTGCCCAAGATTTTAAAGTTCAACAGAAATTTTACGTGGCAAGGTTTCAGTAGTGGGGGGGCTACAGGAGTGGCTTCTGTGAGAAGCTGCCAGAAGCTTCCCCCATGTCAAATGGAGCCAAAGTCAGCTGGCTCCAAGATAGACCCACCACTGGCCAAGGCAAAACCAGTGACAGTGGTAGCACCTCTGGGATAACATAGTCAAGAAAAGGAGAAAGTTCCTGTGCAGGGGCAACTGCAGACGGAGAGAGGAGTGACAATATGTGATAAACAGCTCTGCAGACCCCAAGGCCAGTAGAGGAGGAGGGGAGGACGTGCTCCACAGCGGGAGCAGAGATTCCCCTGCAGCCCATGGTGCAGCTCATGGTGAGGCAGGTTGTGCCCCTGCAGCCCATGGAGGAACATAGAGGAGCAGATCTCCACCTGCAGTCCATGGAGGAACTCATGCCAGAGCAGGGGGTTGCCCGAAGGAGGCTGTGACCCTGTGGGAAGCCTGTGTTGGAGCAGGCTCCTGGCAGGACCTGTGGCCCCATGGAGAGAGGAGCCCACACTGGAGCAGGTTTGCTGCAGGACTTGTGACCCCACGGGGGACCCACACTGGAGCAGCCTGTTCCTGAAGGACTGCACCCACAGAAGGGACCCACACTGGATCAGCCTGTTCCTGAAGGACTGCACCCATGGAAGGCACCCACACTGGAGCAGCCTGTTCCTGAAGGACTGCACCCATGGAAGGCACCCACACTGGAGCAGCCTGTTCCTGAAGGACTGCACCCATGGAAGGGACCCACACTGGAGCAGCCTGTTCCTGAAGGACTGCACCCATGGAAGGGACCCACACTGGAGCAGTTCATGAAAAACTGAAGCCTGTGGAAGGGACTCACATTGGAGAAGATCATGGAGGACTGTTTCCCATGGGAGGGACCCCACACTGAAGCAGAGGAAGAGTGTGAGGAGTTCTCCCCTGAGGGGGAAGAAGTAGCAGAGACAATGTGTGATGAACTGACCACAGTCCCCATTCCCTGTCCCCCTGCACCGCTAGAGTGGAGAAGGTAGAGAACTGGGGAGTAAAGTTAAAACCAGAAAGAAGGAAGGGGTGGGGGAAAGATATTCTAAGGTTTGGATTTATTTCTTATCCTACTGTGATTTGATTGGTAACTAATCAATTTCCCCAAGATGAGTCTGGTTTTCTTTGATGGTTACTGGTGAGTGATCTCTCCCCCAGCCTTATCTTGACCCATGAGCCTTTCATTACATTTTCTCTCCTCCTGTCCAGTTGAAGTAATAAAAGGGGCTTTGGAGAGCACCTGGCGGCCAGCCAAGGTCAACCCACCACACTGGGGAACTATATAATGCAGTAGAGAGTAACATGCCGTGAAGATTATACGCATAAGCTGAGCAGCAGACATATGGTCTTGTTGCCAAAAGACTGATTCCCCATCTTGCCTCCTAACAGAGGAAACATTTTGCTATATACACATATACACAGAAATAATATAGGGTAGTATAATTTCTGCAGTCTTAATATGAAGAGAAATGTTATATTTCAAGAATACTATTCTATGAATTTTAATTACTTCATGCTACAAAACCAGCAATTTAAGTAATCACTGAAATGCTCAAAAATCTTTCTCTGGCCTGTTTTGTATAGTAGCAAAAAAAACCTAGAAAAATATTACTATATTCTCCTGAAAAATAAATGCATACCATATGCAGAATGCCACTCAACTAGCCTTAGGCAATACCTCAAGCACTGCAACTACAATACCTACAGTATTTATGGGACTGTAGGTATTGTAGCTGATAAAAAGGGTCCTTACTAACCTAACCACTCAAACTGAACATTTAAATGAAATGCAGAATTTATAATACTTTTTAATCTACTATCTGCTACAATGAAAGCTAGTGATATTTGGAACACATGTTCAAAAGGCTAATCAACATATACTTCCTGTCTTCAGGCATTTATATTTTTTGTTGTAAAACAATCAAACTCTTTCCAATAACTCCTGAGAAATGCCTTAGAGTTCTGACATCTGCTAATTATTTCTTCAGGTTTTTTTCCATTAAGCTGCAAACATTAGTACAGAAACAGAACAGTACTTGTAAATAGCCAGATAATTATTTAGGTTGACAGACACAACAAGTTGCATACAGCAGTAGTCTGTAGCTTTTCAGTCATTTTAGTTATGTCACTAAGAGTTTCTCGATCCTGTGCACAGTGGGTAGGGATGGGGTGGAAGAGAATAAAGGAAGGTTAGGTTATGGAAAAGACAAAAAAGAAGTGTAGAGGAAAGAAATCTATAGAAATCACACAGAAAAACTGTATGCTCTAGATTTCTAAGCAGACTCACATGTCACATAGATTTGTTTGGCTAGTCAAGAAGTGACAAATGGGATGTCTTAGGCAACCAATGTCCACCTCCCTGAGCTAACAGGGATATAGCCATATATTTAAACCCCCCAAAATACTACGATCATTTTTGAAATAGTTCCCAAAAAAAAAGAAACATAATTCACTGTTCTATGTTTCGAAGAAGGCTGGGTTTGCAGAGGAAACTTTGATAAATGCTGCTGAACTAGATTAAGCGTTGTCGTAGCTTGTGGAAAGTTCAAAGTGGTTGACTGTTCACTAGGGACAGCATTACTCACACAATTATATTCCAAGCCACAGGTAAGGGCTTGCAAAACATCCACAAGGACCTCCTGGTACATTTGCCCCTCAAGAAAGGTAAACAAATCATCTAATCCCAACAGTGACAACTGCATTCTACAGGCTCAGCCAGTAATGGGCCAAAACCAGCTTGTGGTCACGTCTATTTATCCTAAACCACTAAAATTGTGACAACTTAATGAAATAATTGGCACAAAATGTGTAAGTTGTCAAGTGCCAGAAATGATGTTAAGCTGCTTTTAGGAAAGAACAGCATGAGAACTGGAAGTTATAGTACCACTTTATTTTCTTATCTCTTCAATTCTGGTCACTTGATATCCAAGGGGATACAACATAAATTGGAAATGGGAAAGAACTACCAAGGTGTTTAAAGGTGTTGGGAAACTTACATGTAAAAAGAGAATTCATAACTTAAACTCTCTTTGGAAAACAGAAAACATCTTTGTCCCAAAACTACCAGAACTAGCACACATGTACTGAAATTAAAAGGCCACAAGCTCACAGAAAGTTGTTTTGTGATTTGTTATTAGAGATCCAAAGTATTTTAAACATGTATAAATATCAATAAAGTTATTTTATGTCCAAAGTAAAAGTTTGCATAATTTTTCATTTTCCAGAAAATGGCCCTTCAAGCTATATCCAGCTAAGGAAAAGATTGCCCTTGCAGGTATACCACAGTGTAATGAATAGGGTTGGAAATCCCTTTGGAAATATTTTCCATTTCTGCTAAAGAATACTACTTTTTTCATTGGCATTACCTGTTATCTTAGGAAAAAAGATCAGCAAGATCAGCAGTGTTAATATGTTTCTGGGTATTTATATGAAATGAATAACATAACCTTTTTAGGTGTCACAATGGAACAGCAATAATTCTTTTCCTCTTTAAAAAAAAACATTGTTCAAGTAGCTTGACAACAAAAACGTTAAGACAGTCTGTATTCTAGCCAGCTGACCTTTAAAATGTGTTGTTGAACTATGAAGCATTTTTTAATAAGTATGGATTTGGCACTAGATACATTCTTGCGTAATTCTTGTTTTCATAATACATATGAAGGAGTTCAGGAGCTATTGAAGAAAAAAACTCTTACAAAGTAGGCTTTGTCAATAGCTGAACCATAGCTTTACAGTAAACTGAGTTTCCTGTGTCCCACCTTTATGACAGTAAACATCAGCACAAAGAAGTCCTTCATTCTCCCAGGCTAACAATGAACATGAGAAGGTACCACTTTTTTGAACCTACTGTCTTTTGCCTCAAAAGGATGTAAGAGATCAAATTTGTCATGTCCTGCTAAGCCAGTGTAAGCACATATAGGAGATAGAGTTTGGGAGTTCAATAACATCTAAGCGACTAATTTGTAGGTGGTCTAAATAAAGAGGTACTTTTTTTTATTTATAAATAAAATCTTATTCTATGAAAATTATCTACAAACTTTATAGACAAACATTTAAATGCTTATGTCAAGTTTATTTGTCAATGTATTGATTGCTGCAGAATCTATAATGATCAAATGGGAGAGACATCTGATACTGAACCTTGCTAAAGCCATGCAATAGGAGGGGGGAAAAGACTTATATTTCATTAGAGTAAGGAGCCTAGCTAATGCACTATAGAAAGTAATAATTAAGTAATAATTAAGTAGAATGACTGACTGTCTCCTGAACATGAAAAAGTAAGATGAGCCAACCATACCCTGGGCTGCATCAAAAGAAGCGTGACCAGCAGGGTGGAAGGAGGTGATCCTGCCCCTCTACTCTGCTCTCGGGAGACCTCACTTGGAGTATTGTGTACAGTTCTGGTGTCCTCAACATAAAAAGGACATGGAGCTGTTGGAGCGAGTCCAGAGGAGGGACATGAGGATGATCAGGGACTGGAGCACCTCCCATATGTAGAAATGCTGAGAAAGTTGGGGCTGTTCAGCCTGGAGAAGAGAAGCTGCGTGGAGACCTCATAGCAGCCTTCCAGTATCTGAAGGGGGCCTACAAGGATGAGGGGCTCTTCATTAGGGGCTGTAGTGATAGGACAAGGGGTAATGGGTTCAAACTTAAACAGAGGAAGTTCGGGTTAGATATAAGGAAGAAGTTCATTACTGTGAGGGTGGTGAGGCACTGGAACAGGTTGCCCAAAGAAGTGGTGAATGCTCCATCCCTGGCAATGTTCAAGGCCAGGTTGGGCAGAGCCTTGGGTGACATGGTTTATTGTGACGTGTCCCTGCCATGGCAGAGGGGTTGGAACTAGATAATCTTAAGGTCCTTTCCAACCCTAACTATTCTATGATTCTATGACATTAGCTTCAGGAAGGAAGACTGAGACTTTGTAGACTTTTCAAGTATTACTCCATACTGATGTGGAGATTCTTGCTGAAAATCCACTATAACCTCTTTGCAAGCATTTTTAATAGTTAATTTTTTATACTAGTATAATAAAGAAGTGGGTCCTAATTTCTAATCGAGGTTTATCTGAATTCATTTTCTAGTTCCTTTCATTTCACAGGTATGTTTCATCTTGTAGATGATGAGGCTCCTATTACTAAAATTTCCCTCTTCAGAATTATAAAGTCATCTCTTACAATACTCTGAATGCTATGAGGATCTTTTGTTAGGGACATCATTACAAACTACTGCAGTAAATTAAAAGGACATGTCCTGTATGAAGCCATGACAATTAGGCATAATAGATGAAAATTCTCAACTCCTATATAATACAGGAGACAAGCTTATTTTGCAGCTTCAACTCAAAGAACACACATCTCAGCCTTTTGGACAAGCTACTCAGGTTGAAGTCAAAGAATCTGTAACTGTGTAAACATGACAACCCTTACCTATGACAGTTTGTTGGGATTCAAAGACTGCCTGCCGAGAGAGGAATTAAACAAGGCAATAATTAGGAAACAGTTATAAAGAAGTACAGTCGCTAAAGACAAAAATGTTCACAGGAAAACAGGAAGGGTGAAATAATTCAAGAGATTGCAGCCAGAGAAGCAAAGGTGGTTTTGGCTTTAAGATGGAGGATGCAAAGAATCCATGACGTAGCAGGGGAACAGTAGACTTGTGGCAAGGAGAGCGGTGTGGCACACTAAGGTTGATGCTGAATAGCTGATCTAAGTTTTGATGCCTGATGAGCCTGGAAGGAGCATGGATCTCACTGGTATAAGGCTCTGGGCAAAAGCTTACCTATTAACTGAAAGAAATGCAGTTGGAAACAGAACCTGGAAATAAGTTTTTGTGCTTTTCAAGAGGCATGGCACAAGCTTGGCACATTCTGAAGGGTTGGCAGCCCTGCAAAGGCAATTGCAGCATGCTACATGGTGCCAGTTCAGTGAGATTCACAGGCAACTGCTCCAAGCAAAGGGAAACCAGTGTCTCAGCGAAAACCCACAGGATGGTTAATGTGAGGCATTCTGAGCACTACTAGCAGTGTGTGTGTAAGATAAAAAAAACATTATGCTTCTTTACCATCTAGGGCAAAGCCTCTCAAGAACTTCCTGTGCATCGGGACAGCCTACAGTGCAGCAAACTTATTGTTTTCCCACCCCTATATCCAAGTGCCAGGCTCCAGAGATACAGTGGCCTTCTAGCAGGAGCACAGTATCTTGAAAACTAAAGGAGAAAGATACAACAAAACAGAATTCCACACAAGGGGTTTGCACAATGCTGAGCAGACTAGAACTGCACTAACTATCAAAAGTAATAACATAGTATACTTTTAAGAATGTCTAAAACATATGGACAAATCCTCTGCACTTTAGTATTCATACACAGATTGTTCTAGTGATATTTGTTTCATTAAAAAAAAGGAACAAAAAATAGTTATGTCATATTGTTTGGACTCCTATCTGTAACAAAACATCATCCTCACACATTCCCTGAAAAAAGAATGGCAATTAGAAGCTGGATTGTTTTTTGTTTGTTTACAAGCATTTGTAATCACCAGTTACAATTACAAGTCTCAGAACTTTTAGAGCTTTTTAAACAAAAAATATAAATGCCCGAGTTGAGATTCCAGGAACATGCTTACATTATCGACATGATAGCACATCTATTCTCCATACTTCTTTTTGAGGCAGCTATGGAATAACAGCAAAACATACCTGCATGCTCCCCACAGACACAAACAGACAGCTATGAAAAATAAATGGTGACAAAGTTCCTAATTTAACCTACCAGTTTGTAACTGCCAAGAATATAATAAAGAAATTACTTCATGAAACCTAGATTACAGTTAGCACCTGCCAAACTCTTAAGGCAATCTGAGGAAATATCAGTCCTACTACTCTGAAGAGTCCATTTTAAATGGGGTCAAAAATAAAAAAGCGTGTCTATTTGCGGATGCATTGCAAATGCAGACGCTTAACCATCAGTTTTTCTTGAAACCCACAGCAGTTAACCACAATTTCACAGTATTGTGAAACAAGCATTCTTACAGAAAATGTTGCCTGCAATACATAGAAAGGGAAATACTAGAGTAAAAGCGTTCTAGACGACATTCTATTATTTCCATTTCCCTGTGTTCTTTAGATTGTTCTTTAGAATTCATGTGATTCTGGTGAGATCATAGCAAGGATGCAACAGTGGAGATATGCCTCTCATTCTAAAAGGTAATACAGAACCATTCGTAGTTTCAGCTTTGCTCCTGAAGGTGCTTAGTGGTTTTTCTATTTCTCTCTTCAGGTAAGCTTGCAAAGGGTTTTCTGAATACAGAACACTCCATGGTTCTATTGTTTATTGCAAATTAACAATCCTTGAAAAAGTTGTCTAAAAGATCCTTTCCTGCCTCCTGAGCACATGTCAGCTTTCAACATTTTTTCACAGAGAACTGTTGGACACTTTTTCCCTCCCACAGTTTTATATTTCATTTTGGCAAAGGCAGAAACATGTCTTCAGTAGAAAACAGTTCAGACAACTGCAAGCCTTCAAAGCAATATATAGAAAGAAAGAGCAGATGATGGGCTTTCCTCCTCCCTGGTAAAACCCTAGCTACCCAAAGGTAGCCCTCTCTCTTTTTCCAAGTCTTCTCTTAGTTTAATTTTCATAAAGAGAATGTCAGACTCAGCCAGTCTCATTACAGAATCTTTCTGATTACCCTCTTTTGCATCATTTTAGTTTCTGGTGTTCATATAGACATGTACAATGCTGAATGAACCGTATTAAACACTAACAGTGCCATGTTATGCCACATGGCTATAACAAACATCCTGACAGTCAGATAAGTTTTCACCTCCTTCCAATGACATCACACAATTGATTTTGTCCAAACAAGATCTAATCTCATGGCTCACCTTTCTCCACATTCCTGATTTTGCCCCATCCTCTTTTTGCATTACCCTCAGCAATTTAACGTGTTCTGCCAAACTTGCATAACGTTCTTGTGCAGTGTTCAAGATAACACTAAGAATGTCTTGCTACTTTCGGAGGCAATCAAGTGCAATCACAATCAAACTTGGAGAACAGACTTCACAAGAGTCAAGTTTGGAGCTAGAATTAGAGAGATCATACAAAGACCTGGTCCTTACTCTAGTAACAAAGCATGTCAAAGTGTCTGATATATCAGAATCAGAAAAAATTGTGAGAAAAGAGGAGTCTCTGCATAAACTACATTTTAGGCAATTTCCAAAAAAGTGATAACCATGTTAGGGCAAGAAGTAGAGGGATGGGAAGCTGAAGATATCATCTTACTTAATGCTTTCAGTGACATAGAACTTTTTTTGGCAGAAGCTTGTATTAATAGTGGCTGTTCTTCCCTGAGCAAAGATAGCTACATATATTGGAAAACCTTCCCTGCCACAAGCAAACACCTTGGAGGATAAGTGTTCAAAACAAAAAACAAACAAACAAAAAACAACAACAACAAAAACTTTTCAGAAAATTGAATGATTCACAGTTAGTGTCTTTCTTCCCCATCTGGAGCACGTGCGTAGCATTCAGCCTCATTTTTCAGCGCTTGTCTTAAGACAGCTTCTACTCTGTGCTAAGCCTTTCAAATGTTACCAGTAGTGTTACTTTAGCATAATTTCATCCAGTCATTGAGACAACCTACCTGTACCGAGTTTTGGCCACTCTCCCCTGCTGTACCTATGACATGCTGCAGCATTATTGTCAAGATACTCCACCTCCTCAAACATTAGGGCAATTCCTTCGTCTCAGCTGGATGGCAGCAGGCAATATTCTTTTTCAATTTCTAAATAAAAATTAAGTATGACTGAAATTCCTCAGGTAACACACCAGAGGTATGCAAAGAAGAGAGGTACACGTGCTCTCTGTGTTTAGCAATCAGTGAAATCAGACACCTATCCCTCCTGTGTGAACACTACACACGAGTGCCCTCAGTCAGCCACACACTAGTCTTTGCTACTCTCAGATATCAACAGAACACCCCATGAGCCAAAGCTTTAGGGCAAAATTTTAATGGTATGCTGTGAACCATTATTTGTACAGTTTTCATTTTCTTACTAATTTTCTGTCCATACAGAACAAGAAAATTAAAGTTCTTACCATGTTTCTGTCCTCTCAGGGCAATTTATCCTTGTTTCTGTGTTGACCTTCATTTTGCCAGGAATAATAAGCTAAAATAAAAAAAAGAATAATAATTTCCTTTGCATGTTACACTTAGCATTCAAAAATTTTTGAGGTCAGTGTCCCTCCTGCATCCTTGACTGCTTAATGTCTCCTATTTAAACAGTTAGAGATTTTATATAAATATTTATGTAATTTTTTTTTTTACTTCCCATCAGTTATTTCATGGCTCTGTATTCCTTTTATCATGATTCCTGTGTCAAATTGGTTTTGCTCTATCTTGAAGAAAATCCCTTTATGCTTGTATGACACACCATTTCTTTCACAGATAAGTACTGAGAATCAGAGAAAATTTCAGAACACAAAATTTCTTTTCAAGCCTTTCATTTTTCCCTAAGTATACTTCTAAGTATACTCTTTAAAACATGATAGCATCTTATTTATCTCATAAGTAATGTGGGATTATCACTTCCTTTCTTTAAATATGTGTCTACAGTTCAGCTTTACTAAGATTTTTACAATTTAAACATACAAGCAAGCTCATGAATATTGTATACAAAACACTGTAAACCCAAATTTGGATTAATGATTTCTTCAAAGATTTCAGGTCAGATAGCCTTTAAAATGTCCTTTCTTCAAAATACATATTTCATATAATACAATGATGAGACAGTCATAGCTTTGAGAAAGCATTAATGCTTTAAGAAAGCATTAATAACAGTTCTAGCAAAAATCATGACAGCAAGGGTTTCTCAGCAGGCCAGAAACCTGAGTACATCTCCATGGCTCCCTGCAGGCTTGCACATTGCTTTGAAAGATATGTTTCTTCAACTTTATCCCATGTTACATGTCAAATTAAATTTAGCATTTTATAGAGTACAGCAGCCTTATCTACATTTGGCTTTGTAAAAACAGAATAATACAATGGTTTGGGTTGGAAGGGAGCTTAAATCTCATCTAGTTCCAATCCCCTGCCACGGGCAGGGGCACCTTCCACTTGAGACCAGGATGCTCAAAGCCCTGTCCAGCCTGGCCTTGAACATCCACAAGGGGTGGGGCAGCCACAGCTTCTCTGGTCAACCTGTGCCACTGTCTCACCACCCTCATAGTAAAGAATTTCTTTCTAATGTCTAATCTAAATCTACTCTCTCCCAGTTTAAAGCCATTCCTCCTTGTCCTATTCTTACATGCCTTTGTGAAAAGCCCCTATCCAGCTTTCTTGTAGACCCTTGAGGTACTGGAAGCTGCTCTAAGATCTCCCCAGAGCCTTCTCTTCTCCACGCTGAACAAGCCCAGCTCTCTCAGCCTGTCTCCATAGGAGAGGTGCTCCAGCCCTCTGAGCATCTTTGTGACCTTCCACTGGACTCACTCAAGCAGCGCCACACCCCTCCTGTGTTGTGGGCCCCAGAGCTGGATGCAGTACTGCAGGTGGGGTCTCATGAGAGAAAAAAGTACCAGGCTGATAAATTTTATCTACAGTTTTGTTACATCCACAGTGCAATACAGGCGCTTTCTGAAAACAATTCATCTCAAAAGGCAGGAGACAAGTACTTCCCTGAAAATCACAATAAAAAGGGATTCAGTTGGGATTTAGCTGTTGTGTAGTTGAAGTTACATGTAATGATCCCCAACTTAAATACGAATAATTAGCCTGCCAAGCTTTCTCAACAACTCTGCCTCTGAATTTAAGTTACATTTTCATAGTTTCAGGCAATAGTTTTCTTCAAAAAAAAAAGGAAAACTGAAACCATGAGAAAATATTACAAAACTGATATTACATCTAAGAATATTTTATTCCAACCTTCCAAACACAAAGATGTTTCCTTAATGGAAGCCAGCTAACAATAGTATTTCAGTATTGCAGTGTTTTTCAAAATAAAATTGGAATAAAGTTGAATTTGATTAAATAAAATTTTCTAGGTGAATGAAGAAAATTTCTTCAGATGTTATAAACCAAAAATATTTGTATCTTTACTTACACATCTGGCATTAAGTAGGATAAAACTTTTTGCTTTGATTCAATTTTCTGACATGATAGGAACCAAAACCTACCAAAAAATTATTTATGCTTTGAGCAAACAGGTTGTCTATAATAATCATTAGTTATTTGATATAGACTGATATTTCACAGATATTTTGAGTGTGTTCGGACAGAATATCAACCAAACATGCAGAAGAGTTTGGGAAATCATGCAGCGAAACAGCATCCCCAGCACAAGCCTTGACTTCCTTCTTTTTCTTTCCTAACTGAGAAAATGAGCACAGTCATGCTAAGTGCAAATATTTAGGGGGTCTAGCAGGATGCTGGAGAGGGACCCTTCATCAGGGACTGTAGTGATAGGACAAGGGGTAATGGGTTCAAACTTAAACAGAGGAAGTTCAGGCTAGATATAAGGAAGAAGTTCTTTACTGTGAGGGTGGTGAGGCACTGGAACAGGTTGCCCAAAGAAGTGGTAAATGCCCCATCCCTGGCAGTGTTGAAGACCAGGCTGGACAGAGCCTTGGGCAACATGGTTTAGTGCGATGTGCCCCTGCCCATGGCAGGGGGTTTGGAACTAGATGACCTTAAGGTCCTTTCCAACCCTAACTATTCTATGATTACTATTTCACACTGAGATAACCTGCATATCATCACAGTAGTAGACCCATTATTAACAAAAAGAAAGCTACAAAAGGAAGTCAAAGGAAAATTTGAGCCTATTTATCTCTAAGCAAGAAAAAATCCCTCTTAGTAGTCTATCCTGTAAAAAGACTCATTTGAGTTAAAGAAACTGAAACAGGCATTTCCCAGAGGACAGAAACTTCAGAGGTGAGTCTGTATCTTCAGCAAGTCAAACATGATTTGTGCAGTCCACTCCATATTCCTAGTTCATTAAAATACAGAACAAAAATAGAGCCTTTATAAAATTTAAAGTGTGCACTGGTTACAATCATAGAATGTTCTGTTCTCCAAAACCAAGCTGTCTGAATATGTCATGTTCCTGCTTAAGTACACATGGTGCAACTTTGCTGTGCATATTTGCGCAATTACTCTTGCGTTTTGTTGAGTTATGTAAGCCTCATGTATTGGGTTCGCACAGCAACGTCTTGGTAGTAGGGGACTAGCTTCTGCAAAAAATTCCTAGAAGCTTCCACCATGTCTGAAAGAGCCAATGCCAGATGGCTCCAAGAAGGACCCGCTGCTGGCCAAGGCCAAGCCCTTCAGCCACAGTGGTAGCATGTCTGGGATAACACAGTTAAGAATGAAGGAGAGGGTAGGGGAAATGTGCAACTGCATCCAGAGAGAAGAGTGACAATATGTGACAAACAGCTCTGCAGACCCCAAGGCCAGTAGAGGAGGAGGGGAGGAGGTGCTCCATTGCTGGAGCAGATATTCCCCTGCAGCCCATGGTGCAGCCCATGGTGCAGCCAATGGTGAGGCAGGCTGTGTTCCTGCAGCCCATGGAGGAACATAGAGGAGCAGATCTCCACCTGCAGCCAATGGAGGACCCCATGCCAGAG